>NW_027397096.1:8957443-9222671 GCF_003265705.2 Callorhinus ursinus | reverse complement strand
ACAAAATCATGAATGAAAGAGGAGAGATCACAACCAACACCAAAGAAATACAAACAATTATAAGAACATATTATGAGCAACTCTATGCCAGCAAATTAGATAACCTGGAAGAAATGGGTGCATTCCTAGAGATGTATCAACTACCAAAATTGAACCAGGAAGAAATAGAAAACCTGAACAGACCTATAACCACTAAGGAAATTGAAGCAGTCATCAAAAATCTCCCAAGAAACAAAAGCCCGGGGCCAGATGGCTTCCCAGGGGAATTCTATCAGACATTTAAAGAAGAATTAATACCTATTCTCCTGAAACTGTTCCAAAAAATAGAAATGGAAGGAAAACTTCCAAACTCATTTTATGAGGCCAGCATTACCTTGATCCCAAAACCAGACAAAGACCCCATCAAAAAAGAGAATTACAGACCAATATCCTTGATGAACATGGATGCAAAAATTCTCACCAAAATACTAGCCAATAGGATCCAACAGTACATTAAAAGGATTATTCACCACGACCAAGTGGGATTTTTCCCTGGGCTGCAAGGCTGGTTCAACATCCGCAAATCAATAAACGCGATACAATACATTAACAAAAGAAAGAACAAGAGTCATATGATCCTCTCAATAGACGCAGAAAAAGCATTTGACAAAGTACAGCATCCTTTCTTGATCAAAACTCTTCAGAGTATAGGGATAGAGGGCACATACCTCAATATCATAAAAGTCATCTATGAAAAACCTACAGCGAGTATCATTCTCAATGGGGAAAAGCTGAGAGCTTTTCCCCTAAGGTCAGGAATGCGGCAGGGATGTCCACTATCACCACTGCTATTCAACATAGTATTAGAAGTCCTCGCCACAGCAATCAGACAACAAAAAGAAATCAAAGGCATCCAAATCGGCAAAGAGGAAGTCAAACTCTCACTCTTTGCAGATGATATGATACTGTATGTGGAAAACCCAAAAGACTCCACCCCAAAACTGCTAGAACTCATACAGGAATTCAGTCAAGTAGCAGGATATAAAATCAATGCACAAAAATCAGTGGCATTCCTATACACCAACAACAAGACAGTAGAGAGACAAATCAAGGAGTCGATCCCATTTATAATTGCACCCAAAACCATAAGATACCTAGGAATAAATTTAACCAAAGAGGCAAAGGATCTGTACTCAGAAAACTATAAAATACTCATGAAAGAAATTGAAGAAGACACAAAGAAATGGAAAAACGCTCCATGCTCATGGATTGGGAGAACCAACATTGTGAAGATGTCAATGCTACCTAGGGCAATCTACACATTCAATGCAATCCCCATCAAAATACCATCCACTTTTTTCAAAGAAATGGAACAAATAATCCTAAAATTTGTATGGAACCAGAAGAGACCCCGAATAGCCAGAGGAATATTGAAAAAGCAAAGCAAAGCTGGCGGCATCACAATTCCGGACTTCCAGCTCTATTACAAAGCTGTCATCAAGACAGTATGGTACTGGCACAAAAACAGACACATAGATCAATGGAACAGAATAGAGAGCCCAGAAATGGACCCTCAACTCCATGGTCAAGTAATCTTTGACAAAGCAGGAAAGACTGTCCAATGGAAAAAAGACAGTCTCTTCAACAAATGGTGTTGGGATAATTGGACAGCCACATGCAGAAGAATGAAACTGGACCATTTCCTTACACCACACACAAAAATAGACTCCAAATGGTTGAAAGACCTAAACGTGAGACAGGAGTCCATCAAAATCCTAAAGGAGAACACAGGTAGCTACCTCTTCGACCTTAGCCGCAGCAACTTCTTCCTAGAAACATCGCCAAAGGCAAGGGAAGCAAGGGCAAAAATGAACTATTGGGATTTCATCAGGATAAAAAGCTTTTGCACAGCAAAAGAAACAGTCCACAAAACCAAAAGACAACCGACAGAATGGGAGAAAATATTTGCAAATGACATCTCAGATAAAGGGCTAGTCTCCAAAATCTAGAAAGAACTTATCAAACTCAACACCCACAGAACAAATAATCCAATCAAGAAATGGGCAGAAGACATGAACAGACATTTTTCCAAAGAAGACATCCAAATGGCCAACAGACACATGAAAAAGTGCTCAACATCGCTCGGCATCAGGGAAATCCAAATCAAAACCTCCATGAGATATCACCTCACACCGTCAGAATGGCTAAAATTAACAAGTCAGGGAACGACAGACGTTGGCGGGAATGTGGAGAAAGGGGAACCCTCCTACACTGTTGGTGGGAACGCAAGCTGGTGCAACCACTCTGGAAAACAGTATGGAGGTTCCTCAAACAGTTGAAAGTAGAGCTACCACACGATCCAGCAATTGCACTACTGGGTATTTACCACAAAGATACAAATGTAGGGATCCGAAGGGGTACATGCACCCCAATGTTTATAGCAGCAATGTCCACAATAGCCAAACTGTGGAAAGAGCCAAGATGTCCATCGACAGATGAATGGATAAAGAAGAAGTGGTATATATACACAATGGAATATTATGCAGCCATCAAAAGGAATGAGATCTTGCCATTTGCAACGACGTGGATGGAACCGGAGGGTGTTATGCTGAGTGAAATAAGTCAATCAGAGATAGACATGTATCATAGGACCTCACTGATATGAGGAATTCTTAATCTCAGGAAACAAACTGAGGGTTGCTGGAGTGGTGGGGGGTGGGAGGGATGGGGTGGCTGGGTGATAGACATTGGGGAGGGTATGTGCTATGGTGAGCGCTGTGAATTGTGCAAGACTGTTGAATCACAGATCTGTACTTCTGAAACAAATAATGCAACATATGTTAAGAAAAAAGAAAAAGAAGAAGATAGCAGGAGGGGAAGAATGAAGGGGAGTAAGTCAGAGGGGGAGAGGAACCATGAGAGACGATGGACTCTGAAAAACAAACTGAGGGTTCTAGAGGGGAGGAGGTAGGGGGATGGGTTAACCTGGTGATGGGTATTAAAGAGGGCACATTCTGCATGGAGCACTGGGTGTTATGCACAAACAATGAATCATGGAACACTACATCAAAAACAAATGATGTAATATATGGTGATTAACATAACAATAAAAAATTTAAAAAAAAAGATAGAAGGAAAAAAACCCAGGGGGAGAAAGAGGTAGTAGTTCACACAACAGAGACAGAACACAGACTCAAATTCAAACCCTTTGTACAATATCCAGGCCTGTGAGCGACAAGTGTCTTACCTCGTCGCCCACCTCCACTTCCACCCCCTCTCATGAATTCAGGTCTTCTGGTAGCAAAGGACACTTTAATGATGTTGCCATGGAATTCTTTTCCTAAGAAGAAAAAAAGAAGTTTTGAAAAAATGCTACTCCACATCTCCACCTCACAACAAAAATATAAAACTGTCCTGAAAATTTTCAGTTTCAGAGCAGTAACAGACATCCTCACACAAATTCAAACACACCAGTGTTCCCTAAGAAGTCAAGGTAACAGTGCTCAAACATGATACAATCTACTGAATAGAGCAGATCTGTCACTGGGATGCAGTTACTTCTTACTAAGAAAAAAAAACCCCACATCTATTTGTAATATGAAAAGAGCCAAGTGCAGAACCATGTGTGTAGTATGTCACCACTTCTGCTTTATAAAGGGAATGAGTGTGTGGGTGTGCACACGTGCCTTTACATGCACATACATGCTACATATACACTGCCTATCATGCTCAACTCTCAGGAGGGGAAAAGAGATCACTGGGGGTCAAAGGTAAAAGAAAGCTCATTTTTTATTCTATACTTCTGGTACAGTTTGAAACTCTTTTACTATATGCAAGGTAGTATCTTTAAAAATAATAAATGCCAGGAAAATGAAAGCATATGTGATTACTTACACACATGCACACACACCTCTATTCTGCAGCCCCAGGGCCTTAGAGACAGGAACTAATCTTTTTAGTTTATATTAAACAAAAGGATTCATAAAATGGTCACAATTCCAGGAGCCTTAGCTCCCTAATCAAAGCGCTTATTATAATGGCTGGCAACTTTCCAGAGTATCAGACAGTAGGACCTAGGAAGCCACTCATGGATCAGTATTTTCAAAGCTGTAGAATGACCTGAACTATGGAGTTAGGTTTAAGAGGCTCATATGACCTGTGGGCAAAAAGCACAATTATTTTAGAACATATGAGCAAAAGAGATTGTTTTTTAATTCACAGAAAAGTGAGGAAGGACCTAGCCTTCAAGAGCAAGGTGATGAGGCCTGACAGAATAATGCAAAAAAAGTAAAGAATATGAAGGTGAGGACAGAGTACCACAATCTCATTTTTGAAGAAATGCAATTATGTTTTAAGGACACAGGTACAATAATCTCAGAACCAGAAGGGACCTCAAGTGTCTGTCAATCTAATCTAGCATGGTTAAGTCCTTTAGAGACTGTGGATCCAGACTGCCTGAGTTTGAATCCTGACTCTACCAGTTATGCTACGATCCTGAAAATTATACAGCTTCTCTGTGCCTCAGTTTCAACATCTAAAAAACAGTAATAATAGGCTGTCTCATAGGGTTACTATGAGGATCAAACTGAATTAATGCATATAAAGCTTTTACAACTATGCCTAGCCTATAAACCACAGTAAACATGCAATAAGTGTTGGTTTTTGTTAGAATACAAAACAATGAATTTCTAATAATGTGGGGAAATGAGTGTAAAAATGTTAAGTGAAAAAGCATGAGACAAAACTACATTTGGAATATAATGACAAACTTTTTAAAATGCTTTTAAAAGAGTGGAGTTAAATTTAATAAAAAATATTATCAATGGTTATTTCTGAGTAGAGGACTATGGAAGCTTTACTGCTTTCTTCTACTTTCCCATATTTTTTCATTTTTGGGGGGGAACGTCTTAATATTTCTTCCAAATACGTATTAGCTTTGTAGTTGAAGGGAAATTAATCTAAATTTACAAAGAGAGTTAAGCAGGCCAACCCTCGAAATCTCCATCAGGGTGGCTTCAAACACAAGGTAGAATAATAAGGAAATATTGAGGACAAACGAGGGAGCTCTCTACTTCATTTCTAAAGGTATGTAAAAACTCTAGCCTTTATTTTTAATAAAATATCCACAAAAGTAAACATGAAAATAACCAGTCTACCAGAATATATTTTGACTTCAAGACTAGAAAACATTTATCCAAACTGCATATTGAAACTGTATGAATAAGATATACCATCAAACCAGTCAATAGCTGCCTTAGCTGAAGGAGGGTCATCAAATGACACTGTTGCCTCTCCTTTTGGCTTCCCTGTGTCCTTGTCTGTATACAGATTTATCATTGGTTTTCCCGTCTTCTTATTTGTCTGAGGAACAAACAAGTTGGTATTAGCTTTTTTTAAAAAAAGTGATCATAAACCACACAATTAAGGATTTTTTAAAGGAATTCACATATCCGTACTACAAATATTATGTACCTAATATAAAAATTAAGTTATCTATAGGTTCTGAAAACTCTCTTAAGATATATTAAGTAAACCCAAGCTATGAAAATGATACATAGTATACTGTTTTATCTATGTATAATTTCTTTTAGATAATGCTTCATGTAAATATATACCTTGTAAAACATAAAAAAAAAAGTCAGGAAGAATGTACACCAGGCAAATTAACAGATTACCACTAAGGTATACACACTGCAGCTGGCTGGGATGGGAGTGGAAGACAAATAAGAATGTCTACTCTTCAGAACTGTATGAATTTTTTACATATCATGGGTAAATGAGTAATTCCACAGACACCAAAATAAGGACAACTGCAAACTGATTTCAGGTAAATGCTACAATCTACTAACACTACTCTAACTGCTGCTTTCCAAGTGAAGACAGGAGAAATATTAAATTCACAGAAATATTCAGCCCTGCTGAATTCAGCCATGCATGAAACAAATGGTGCAGGATACACGTTAAATACACAATAAACAACACAATTATGAAATAAAGCATCCGATACTGGGCTGATATGTAATGCAGTTTGCATATAATGGCCTTTCAGAATCTATAAAATATTCTCACAATCTCATTTGGTTCTCACAATCTTAGGAGCTAGGCAGAGACTATTTTTAGAGCCGAAGACTGAAAGCTAAAGCTGTAGAAGGCTGTGGAAAGATAAACAAGCAAGGAATAAAATTTTCATGTATTTAGCAAATTTAGCAAAAGGCCTACAGACATGGCTGGGCATGTGTATCAGCGAATTTTAAGAGATATAATCTTATGTAATCTATGTATCTTAACTATAACAGTTAATAATTAGAAGATTTTCAACATAAGCCATAGTTTCTACTCACCTTGATAATTCCTATTTGTTTAAAGAACTCCCCCACTTGATCTGTAGACACACCCTCCCCAAGTCCTTGCACAAAGATTGTGTTGTTATCTGAATTATCAGATTCTGAATCTAAGGGGGAAAAAAATTATGGTTAATTTTACATATTCCTTGGTTTTACATCCTGTTCAGTAATCAAGAGCAATAATTTATTGTCCAATATTCAACTGCTTCTATGACCAAAAGGAAAAAGGACCAATATACAAAAAATCTTGTATCCACATGCAAAGTGGTCACCATAGTTATTTGGTAGTAGATCAATCCTTACAACTAAACTTCAGTTAAAGTGGATCAAGTCCACACTATGTGAAAAACCAATTAAGGGAGATCTTAGATATCTTACTCTTTAGATTCAGATACAGGGCTGAAGCTCATGAAGAGATGAAGACAGCTAGTATTAATTAGCATTCCTTTCTTTGGAGAGCTTTAACCCTTTATGGCTAATCAGTACTTTTAAGGCTCTCAGTAGAAAATTCCCCAAATCTGACACTTTGGACTTCCAAGCAAGCCAAGCACAACTGCTGGTTTCCCGGTCATTGCAATAAGCTTTGTATATACCAGTGGGTAGGGGCACCTTGACACACACCTTACCTTACACGCACACTTTTGGATTAGTACAACAAAGTAAGAAAGATGTACAAAAATTCAGTCCATCAAGGGATAATTCAGAAATTGCCATCCATATAGAATACTTTGGCATCTTAATAAAAACAAAAGTTCTGATTTCAATATATATTAAAATTTTTTGGCTCAAATAGATTTTTAATATCTAAGTTATAACTTCCAAAAGGCTCCAGGTAGCCTTGAATTTCATTTTAAAAATAAAAGCCACATGAAATTAGTGACCTCTGCCCAGAGTAAGACAATTCTCCCCATGTATGAATTCAGGTTTCTTAGGCCCACTAAGGGGACTACCAATCCGATGTAAAATTTTCTTAAACATAGTTTTTCTACTTCAAATTCCCAATGATACCAACTCTCTCAAATCTGATTTGTAGTTATTTAAATAAGTAATGTTAATTAGCAATACAAGATCAAGTATTTTTTTCACAAAAGAAAAAGCAGAGCATAGGAAACCACAAACATAGCAATTTTCCCCAGCAAACTTTCCAATTTCCCTGAATTTTTCTTTCTGGTATGTCTTTAGAAGTGAAGCTCCCCAATTCTGGAAACACTATCAAATTAAATCTTCCTACTGCCCTAACTCCTCCAAACAGACACACTTTTCCCTTGAAAAGTTGGAAAACTAATATTCTCTCAATGGCAAAGTCACAAACTACCATAAACCTTACCAGCATCTGGTCTGGGTCCATAATCCCTGTGACCTAAGGGAAAAGAAAAGAAAAAGAAAAAGAAAAAAAGCTATTGAAGGCAACTCATTAGAAATCATGAAAAAATAGTAATAAAAACCAAGGCATGAAAGTCAATACTTCCAAAATCCTTGAAAGTCAACCATCACAGATTTACAAAGTAAATATATAAATTAAGTTTTATTAAGTTTAAGAAATCAAGATGAAAGTCAATTATTTCCTTAAATTTGTCCCAGACGGTACCCGCCACTTTGGCATTATGCTAGTATCACTTTTGTTAAGCTCTGGTTGTGAAGGCTGATTGGAAAACCCTAATAATTTAACAACACCATGTCAGCTACCTTTATTAAAAAAATGTATTGTCAAAATCCAGTGAAAGTCTCATTCATTGGTCACCACAGACTCTTTCATGCAAATTCACTGTGTAGAAACCCATTGGACTGTTTGAGATCAACTTTGGCTTTTTAAAATGTTTTCTTTGATATATATATGTATATATACATAATTTTTTTTTTAAAGCACACAACACACACCAGCCTCAACAGGGTAAGAAAGGGCTTAGACTGCGTCTGCGGGATATTGGTGGCTTTTAGATTTATATAGCATTTCCACTGAAACATTTTGGGATACTCAGCACTTACCACCAAAATTTTTGAAGCCACCGCGGTCACCACCACTGCAGAGGAAAAATTGAAGAAATGATTTCTTCCTTAAGTCTCTAATGTGCTGAGCCCTGGGCTCAATCTACACTTAACTGTCACAAGTAGAGCGCCTAGGGAAACAGTAGCACCTCTAACTTTCCAGTAAATTCCATTTCATAGACTCCAAAATGTTGTTTTCACCTAGGTGTTTTCCCAAGGATCTATTTCCACAAGGTTGCCTTTTCAAGCTTATTACAGAATGTATCTCATATACTCTTCTTTTAAAATCTTCCCAACCCCAAGCCAAAGGGATACTATTCATATCATAACTTAAAAGCTAGAGGCACAGAATGAAGAATGCTAAACTGGAGCAAACATTCTTTCCAAGGGGGATATTTTTTTAAATATGAGGAAAAAGGAAAAAGACTAGAAGAACAATATAAAGCTAGGTTAAGATTCTGATAGCAGAATGGGAGATAAAAACTTCAGTAGTATGTTCTATTTTGATATCAAATTGTGGGTTTTATGAGATGAAGAAAAAAAGCGAGGTACAAATATACATAAAAGTGAGCCTGAATGAAAGTAGTCTTAAAAAATCTCAAATCATTCAGAAATCTGAAAAAATGAACACTAAAAGAAAGCATAACTTAAAACTGCTCTCTTACTCTATACCCACTCTAATATACCAATGCCAAATGCTCTGTACACCGATCAGTAGACCGTTATCAGAGACCGAATGCAACATACTCCAACATCGCAGCTGCCCACAAGAAAATGACTAGGCAAATTTCCAGTGACAGATAAATCAATGGTCCTTGTGTGCATAAATCTATGTAAGAAATCTAAGATCTCTCTCATGAAGAAACTGTTTACATACTCATACATTAAAAGCTTGTTTCTCTCGCCTGAACTAAGTAATCCTCTAAGATTCACATGCTGTCATGGAAATAAAAACACCCAGTTTTCAGATGGTGACATCTAGTATTTTACTACTATTAATCATCTTCTACTATAATCCAAGAAACTAATGCAATACACTAAGGTCTCTTCAATGCTTAAAAGCTTCTCCTGTAATGATAACACTGCCCCCTCTAGCCTCTAGATAGATGGTTTTTCTGAGCCATCCTGAGAAAAACCGCTCTAACTAAATGAGAAAGCAGTCTTCTTTTTAAGTCTATTCTACTACCTTGATGTAAAATCTCCCCTTGCAACCAGGTTAGGGAGAGACACATGCATCTTAATTCATTATTAATTTTATGTAATTTCCAGGAAGACTATAAGGAGAATAAGGCTATTTCAAGGCTACATCGACAATATAAAGCTCAGGTCCACTTTATATACATATAGTCTCCTATTCAGTCTCTAAGACCCCTCTTTTCAGAACAGTACCCAAGTCCTTCCTACACTTCTAATTGACCTGTGTATCACTGCTTAACTCTTCTAAGAAAGGAAAGCCAACAGAGTTCTTGAGATTCATCTGCTAAAAATCTTATTATTAGAAACCAAGATATCTCAGGTTTCTTCAAAGATGATCATGAGAACTCAAAAAAAAAAAACAAAACAAAAAAAAAAGAGGAAAGAACCAGTGAAAATAAGCCCGCATTCCTGTCAGGAGGTTAAAGTCCCCAGGATAAAGTAGATTCTTTAAATAGGAAATTTTCACAAGTAAGTGCTCTAAGAGATACCTCTTATTTATTTTGCTGTCATCTTAAACCAAGTACTAAACTGTTTATCTGGCCACAGTGGAGAGAAAATATGCAACTACATACAACAGCTAATTCTTGTATTTTCTATTCTGGCCAGCAATATAACTTTGAACTTTAAAAAAAGGATATACCACTGCAAAATAAAAGTGCTATAAAACAAATGACATTTTAATACGTTTATTATTTCCTATTTCTCCACATAATGACATTTTAACTTAAATCACCTTCATTGAGCATTTCCTTTGAAAATACAGCAGCTGAAGATTTCAACACAATGGCCATAAATATGAAAAAATCACAGTGCATTTGAAAAAGTACTAGTCTTCAAACTAAGAGACTCAGGGTATACTCTTTACTATCACTAATCAATCTTGAAAATTTGGACAAGTCAGTAATTCTCCCTAGGCTTCAGTTTCCTCCTTCACAAAATAAGGGTTTACATTGCTGCTACTCAAAGGGTGGTCCAGGGAATAGCAGCACAGGCAGAGCCTGAGAGCAACTCAGAAAAGCAGGATGGCAGGCCTCACCCCATACCTACTGAATCAGAATCTGCATTTTAATAAGATCCCCAAGGAGTTCGTATGTAAAGTTTGGGAAGCACCAGTCTAGATGATCTACAATCCTACATGAAGCTTTCTTTCAAGTTCAAATGTTTCAATTATTTTTCTCTTCACTTACTAAGAAATTCCCTATGAACTAGTTATATTACAATCCCTTATAAGTAAATTTATTATATTAAATACACTAAATAAACCTCAAATAGTACTCACTATTAAATATTTAACAAAACATGGGCCTGTGGTTAAGAATCTTTCAAACCTGCAGTCAGGTTACAAGTCCCTTTTCCATAAACCAAGTTGAGGCTTCACTAGTCAATTAAGACAATGAAGATACGGGAACATCTGGGTCAAGATGTTGCCACAACAATTTGTCTTCCTCCCAGAAAAAGCAGCAAATGTGTACACATAAAGAATTCCTGAAGTAAGGACATCTGAAGGTAAAGTAGTAGAGGTATTTAGAGTAGAGATTAAACATCCTCAAATGTATGGCTGAGTGTCCCCTGCATAAGAAAACCAACTATATATTCTTGACTCAACTATGGAAATTGTTGTCCCAAGTTCAAAACCACAATGAACAGCCTACCCTAAGGTAGACCGAGGGTTCTTTCATTGTTACAGTATCACATATGTAGAGGAGAAGACGGTCATTTAACTTGAAGGTCATTTAATTTCAGGTGCTTGTCAAGAAAAAGTTCTTTGACAGAATCTCTACTCCAAATCTTTCATTTTAAGAAAATCTAAATATATCTATTCAAGGACTTAAACTGACAAAAAGTAAAAGGACAATACAGGAATCTTTGTTTCCAGAAAATCCATTATCTAGACAGAAAAAGGGACTTAGCTAAAAATTAGAAAAGATTAGTTAAAAAACAAACTGTGCTATGCTTGAATTTTCATAGTAAATCCAAAATACAATTTTTTTGGGTGTGAAGAAGACTAACATGAATTCCAAATGTAAATGACTCAATGGATTTAAATATATTCTCAACAGTAGCTGTACTTATGTCTTAATTCCTCCCATGTCTTGTATGTGTGGTAGAAAGGCTCTCTGGATTCAGCATTTACCCACATTTCAAGAAGCCAAGAATCTCTCATTCTAGAGCCACATGTCCAATACAGTATTCACTAGCCACACGTGGCTGTTGACCATTTGACATGTGGACAGTCTAAATTAAGATGTACTCGAAATATAAAATGCAAAATGGATTTCAAAGTCTTAGTATGAAAAACGCAATATACAATATTCAGTAATTTTATACTGATTATATGATAAAATATTTGGGGTATATTAAATAAAATATATTATTAAAATTAATTTTAATTGCCTACATTATTTTTAATGTGCCTACTACAAAATTTAAAATTACATATGTGGCTCACATTTGTGACCCATATTACATTTCTATTGGGCTATTCTAGACTATCACCAGAACATATGCACAATTCAAAGGGAACTACTCAAAAACTCTTCTAAGACGACAGTCAAAATTCAAGATGACTTTTTTAGGCTTGAGATATTAAAGCCTGGAAAAAGCTACATAATTTGATGACTTAAACATGAAAAATGGTTATCTATAAAGTTCTGGCAATTTTGCGATGTATTCATCACAATGCTGAAGTTAAAAACACTGAGAGAACTTACAGCCTTAAGCTTCTAGACCACTAAGTCAGTGATCAATTTTAGATGACAATCAGAAATTCAATCTTTTTTGCTATAACTGCTTTTTCAAAGAAAAACATTGGTTCCTAAAGTCCCTATAATTTTCACACATTTTTCTTCCATATTTGGAAAGCTGGCAGCTTCCTTTTGGTCTGTATTCTTCCTCCAGCCAAGCAATCATACAACTTGAGTCTAAGAATGTCCCAACCTTTACCACTTATCCCACACTCACCCACAAACTATGCCCCTTCTTCTTTAAATAAAAACCTAACTAACGCCAGATATTCTTCAAACAGCCCTGAAAAGATCGTATTTTCAACCTTGATATAATTTTTTAAGTAAGATGATTAGAAACACAAATAGAAGTACTGAGAAAGACTAACAAAAAATGTTTGGATATTTTTGGTACTTAAATGTAAAACCAAGTGTGAAAAAAATATCCTGAAACTGGGCATTTTTACTCTAATTCAAAATACTTTACCCCTATAAATAAGCTAAAAAGCACATCTTGAGTAAGATATTGTGACACATGAAAATTGTATGAACTTCAAATTTCCATACCCATAAATGAAGTTTTACTGGAACACAACCATATTTATTTATACATTGTCTATGGCTGCTTTGGTGCTACAAGGGCAGAGGTGAGCAGTTATAAAAGAAACCATATGGCCCAAAAACCCTAAAATATTTCTTACATGGCCTTTCACATAAAAACTTTACCAAACCAATATACAGAATCATCATCATCCACATGGATTTCTAAAAAAGGCCTTTCGTGCACATCCCATTTATTGGCTGGGGGGAGGGGGCAGAGCAGGGTATAGACAGCAACTGGGCAAGAACCCCCTCCCCCAATCCTACCTTGAACCAGATCAGTATCATTCTGACCTAATTATAGTGGGTTTCTGCAAAAGATAGTGTGTAAAGAGGTTCTAAGGCTAAATAAAACCATTTGAAAATCAAAAACTTTGGTCCAGATCAAGTACCTGGACCAAGAATCATACTGAAATATGATGCCAAGGAGGTTATAAAAATTATTTAAAATGGGACTCTCAAGATGGTTAAGGTATGGTGCTCCCCTGTTTTATTAGGAGATTCATTCATGGTCCTTTCAAATCTCTAAGATGAGTCATCTCTCCAAGATGAAAACACATTTTTAAAGATTTCCCTAACCTCCTCCTCCTAAAAAGTGGGATTCTATCATTCTCATACATTGTCATAGTTTAATAAGTAATGTATAGGATATAACTTCCTTATGAAGAAAATTAAACGTACGACATACTCTATAACATACATTATTCCAAAGAAGCCAATTATCTAAAACATATTAACTGGAAAATTAAATATACGTATTGGCTATCTTGTTTGGGATTCTGTTTGAGATGGGAAGGAGGCTATTAGGTAGAAAGTAAGCACCATGTCATTTTACATTGTTCATTTATATCCACATGATGGCAGGCTGCTCACTTTGATAATGAAGAGCATACAATAATATATTTATATATTGTAAACTGACTTTGGCTATCAATTGGAAGACTTAATGTTCAGTCTTATAAAAGTTCATCAAATATGTTTAGGCTTTAGTTTTGCCCTAATATCGAAGTACTGTACACTGAACACAGAGAAATACAAGTCGGTGATCAAATTCCTGGCTCACTTGAAGAAGTTAACAGTGCTGTATGTAACTAGTTTTGTCTCTCAGGTCACCTCAGGGAACAAGAGCCCCTAAGGAAAAGAAGAGTGAACTGGTACTGGTATGTTATTAAGTTAACAGGCCACTAACAATTTCAATTCCCAAGGAACACAAATTATCTTTTAGGCCTGTGTATTTTACACATAAATTTGCAACCTGCAAACCTCAACTGAGGACAACAAATGTCAGTTATTTTTTCATTCTTGTTTTTAGGGCCAAAGTGCTAAATTTACAGATATATTTAAAAGTAATTTTATAACCAGCTTTCTTAACATATGCCAAAATTAAGTACCAAAACCTGATAATACTAGCAATGGGGAAAAGAAAGGCTGAATTAAAAAGTCATCTTCTCCATAGCTTAGTCTGAACAAAATATGCAATGACAGGGGATGTTGCACTAATTATTTCAATAATTATTCACTTAAGAAGGAAGACCCAATAGTTAAATTACATAAAATCTTTCTCATTTGCCAACCCCACCTTTATATACTCTGCTATCGCCTCCTAATATTTTCCCTTCCCAAGGGGATTCAAGATTAAGGAACAGCCTCTCTGCACTCCAATCTAAAATTAACTTACCTTTTATGTTTTACATATAATATACTTGGATTTCTCAGAGTCATCTTTTAAAGGAGTTTAGACTCTATAGCTCTGGCAGGAAAAACATAGTTAAGTGGTTTAATCACAACCATAATAGGGGAATTTTCTCCACTGGTGTTTGATATACACCACATAAACTAACTGCTAACATAGCCTATTCTGAGGTAATTTACTGACATCTTAAGACTGAAAATAAATTTTGAATTTCTGCCTTCTCTACAACATAATCTATTTATGCATCTTACCTAAATCAGATGCTGGAATCAAACCAGCTAAGTAAAACAACAAAAACTTTTTTAAAATTAAAAAAAGAGATAGAGAAGAAATGTAGACACCTATACCTAAATACTTACCTTGATCCTGTCATAGGACCTCTTCCATCCTTGTCATATCCCCCACGCCCTCTACCTCCTCCCTGTGACCCGCCATATCCTCTATTATCTTCTCCATACCTACTCACATCACGACGGTCATCTACAAAAAAAAAAGGAAAGAATATATACATGAATAAATAACCACTGTCATTTCTGATAAAGGCTTCCCATAATATAAACTTAAATGGCTCTTTGGGTCACACATTTGTCCTTTGGAAAATGGCACATGTACACTCAATGTGAACTCAAATGCCAAGTTATCATAAAACTATCTGGAATTAAATATGTTTGAGAATTATATCTGTGTCAAATTCCACTCTGCTATAGTCAGAAAGCAAAATGGTGACATGGATATAACCATTTGATGTGATGGTGATAAAGAACAGTTTGAGTTACAGTACAATATTAGGTACAGAATCTTAATAATTAGATGAAAAGCATAACCCTAACCTTACAAGTTATTTCTTTACCTCAAAAATACTCAAATGTGAATCAAGCACGGACAAGAAATAACTGGATTTTTTTTTTAATTTTTTATTGTTATGTTAATCACCATACCTTACATCATTTGTTTTTGATGTAGTGTTCCATGATTCATTGTTTGTGCATAACACCCAGTGCTCCATGCAGAATGTGCCCTCTTTAATACCATCACCAGGCTAACACATCCCCCTACCCTCCTCCCCTCTAGAACCCTCAGTTTGTTTTTCAGAGTCCATCGTCTCTCATGGTTCGTCTCCCCCTCTGACTTACTCCCCTTCATTCTTCCTCTCCTGCTATCTTCTTCTTTTTCTTTTTTCTTAAAATATGTTGCGTTATTTGTTTCAGAAGTACAGATCTGTGATTCAACAGTCTTGCACAATTCACAGCGCTCGCCGTAGCACATACCCTCCCCAATGTCTATCACCCAGCCACCCCATCCCTCCCACCCCCACCACTCCAGTAACACTCAGTTTGTTCCTGAGATTAAGAATTCCTCATATCAGTGAGGTAATATGATACATGTCTTTCTCTGATTGACTTATTTCACTCAGCATAACACCCTCCGGTTCCATCCACGTCGTTGCAAATGGCAAGATCTCATTCCTTTTGATGGCTGCATAATATTCCATTGTGTATATATACCACTTCTTCTTTATCCATTCATCTGTCGATGGACATCTTGGCTCTTTCCACAGTTTGGCTATTGTGGACACTGCTGCTATAAACATTGGGGTGCACGTACCCCTTCGGGTCCCTACATTTGTATCTTTGTGGTAAATACCCAGTAGTGCAATTGCTGGATCAAATGGTAGCTCTATTTTCAACTGTTTGAGGAACCTCCATACTGTTTTCCAGAGTGGTTGCACCAGCTTGCATTCCCACCAACAGTGTAGGAGGGTTCCCCTTTCTCCACATCCCCCCAACATCTGTCGTTCCCTGACTTGTTAATTTTAGCCATTCTGACTGGTGTGAGGTGGTTATCTCATTGAGGTTTTGATTTGGATTTCCCTGATGCCGAGTGATGTAGAGCACTTTTTCATGTGCCTGTTGGCCATTTGGATGTCTTCTTTGGAAAAATGTCTGTTCATGTCTTCTGCCCATTTCTTGATTGGATTATTTGTTCTTTGGGTGAAATAACTGGATTTTCAAACTGAGACATATTCAGTGACTATATTCACTGAAGATATTCATTGAATGAGCTTCCATGTTTACTCATTCACTTATTCATTCATTCAATTATTCAACAAATATTTATCAAGCACTCACTATGACCCAGGCCCTATACTAGGCAATGAGTATAAATGAGTAAAACAAGACTTGTGCCCTTGAAGTATTCATGTCCATGGCACAGACCGATTCCTAAGTATCAGTAGTATATTCCAAATGCTGTAAGAGAACAAGTGAAAGAATGGCTACTCCTTCTTAGATGAAGTGAAAAGGCTAATATAGGATAATTTCCCTCAATCAAATATACCAACACTATCAATACAACTGGCGGCAGCAGCATTATCAAATGATCAGAGTTAAGTGACACTACAAAGGAAATTCATGTCATCAGCCATCAAAAAGTCACATGACCATTTGGGAGTCTGAGAAGTTCAGAAACAGAAATCTAATAAACTAGCTTTGATGGCCATGAGAGAGAAGCATGTATATTCAAGGTCACTCTGAATTTTTACAAACAGTTGAAATCCTACGTAGGTCTTTTAATCCAAAATTCAATATAATCCTATGAGGCGAAAAAAGAAAAATAATAGGTCAATATATCATACCTTGTGTGTGGTGGCTGTAATTCTCCCTTTGTGAATGGTAGGACTGTTGATTTTGATTATAGGAATCATGCTGCTGACCATAATTTGACTGCTCATCATATGAACCTTGATGTTGATCATAGCCTGACTGTTGGTCATACGAATCTTGTTGACCATAGTCTGACTGGTCATATGAAGGCGCTCTTCCACCTTGGCTAAACAGAAATCAAGAATTTGAAATTTTATAGAAGGATTATGTTCACTGTAGTAAACTCACTGAGACTGAGAGGCCTGACCAGATAGACCTCAACCATATTTACTACTACTTACTTTTTTTTTTTTAAGATTTATTTATTTGCTAGAGAGAGAGAAAGAGAGAGAATGCAGAGGGGATGGGCAGAGGGAGAGAATCTCAAGCAGACTTCCCCCAGTGAGCACAGAGCCCCGAGCCCAACACAGGGCTCGATCTCATGACCCTGAGATTAGGACCTGAGCCAAAATCAAGAGTCGGATGCTTGACTGACTGAGCCATCCAGACAGCCCTACCCCCACTTTCTGGTGCAAATCATTTAGTTATCTTATCTACAAAATCTCCTAATCAGCAATGGAATTCACTATCACTGAAGAGGTGCCATATTATGAGAAAAACCACACACACCTTTGAAGACATTAGTGAAACAAAAAGTTACTATGGCTTTTGCCATCCCCTTGAACTTAAAAAAAAAATTAAAGGTGCCACAAAATACAGTAATATGTCTCATTCTTTAACAAATATACCACAACCAGTGTTGGGTATTCTTTTTTTTTAAAGATTTTATTTATTGGGGCACCTGGGTGGCTCAGTCGTTAAACGTCTGCCTTCTGCTCAGATCATGATCCCAGGGTCCTTGGATGGAGCCCCACATCGGGCTCCCTGCTCCACGGGAAGCCAGCTTCTCCCTCCCCCGCCTCCCCTGCTTGTGTTCCTTCTCTCGCTGTGTCTCTCTCTGTCAAATAAATAAATAAAATCTTTTAAAAAAAAGATTTTATTTATTTGAGAGAAGAGGGAGAGAGGGAACACGAGCTGGGGGAGAGGGAGAAGGAAAAGCAGACTCCCAACAAGCAGGGAGCCCGATATGGGGTTCAATCCCAGGACCCTGGGATCATGACCTGAGCTAAATGTAGACACTTAACCGACTAAGCCACCCAAGTGCCCCAAGTGCTGAGTCTTTTTAAGGTACGTTAAAAGGCTCTCTATTACTTAAGTTTAACAATGTTATCTCGTAATATTTTGGGTACTACTATTTTCTTTCTTTTTTTTTAAGATTTTATTTTTTTGACAGAGAGAGACACAGTGAGAGAGGGAACACAAGCAGGGGGAGTGGCAGAAGGAGAACAAGACTTCCCACTGAGTGGGGAGCCCGATGCGGGGCTCAATCCCAGGACCCTGGGATCACGACCTGAGCCAAAGGCAGACGCCCAACTGACTGAGCCACCCAAGGCACCCCAGGGTACTATTTTCTTATAATTATCTTTAGAACCTATAGTACATTCTCCTAAATATCTTCAAAGGTAAGTTTCAGAAAACAGTAAGGGGTGCCTAGCTGGCTTAGTCAGTAGAGTATGTGACTTTGATCTCAGAGTTGTGGGTTTAGAGATTACTTAAAAAATAGGATCTTACCAAAAAAAGAAAACAATAGTAAATCGGATTTTTAGAGGAAGGAACTTGCTTTGTGATGCCATTTTTTATCTGAAACTAGTCTACAAAAAAGTGAGACTGCTTTATTATCTCTGGCAATTGAAAAAGAAATTTCTAAGTATGTTTTAAGCAATATGACTATTAATTACCTGTTCTCAGGATGGGAATGTTGAAAGGAATATTTAATTGGATTTGAGTTCTAATGTTTTAAAAAGGGAACAAAAAGTCTCATAACTTAATAGTCACACCTTATTCTCCATCAGATGACCAAAGCAATCTAATAAATAATAAAGATCAGTATGTTCCTCCAACTCCTTACCCAAAGCACATCACATCAACAGTCAGAACTCTAGTGCCTCACTTTAAAATTGTTGTCGGGCGCCTGGGTGGCTCAGTTGGTAAAGCGACTGCCTTCGGCTCAGGTCATGATCCTGGAGTCCCGGGATCGAGTCCCGCATCGGGCTCCCTGCTCGGCGGGGAGCCTGCTTGTCCCTCTGATCCTCTTCCCTCTCGTGCTCTCTGGCTCTCACTCTCTCTCTCAAATAAATAAATAAAATCTTAAAATTGTTGTCAAAAAAAAAATTAGGGACACCTGGGTGGCTCAGTCAGTTAAGCATCTCAGGGTCATGGGATGGAGCCTCACGTTGGGCTCCACACTCAGCGGGGAGTCAGCTTGAGATTCTCTCTCCCTCTCTCTCTGCCCCTCCCCCCCTAAGTGCACACATGCCCATGTGCTCTGTGTCTCAAATAAATTTTTACAAATTTAAAAATAATAAAATAATAAAAAGTTAAAATAAAAAAATAAAATGGTTATCAAACCAAATCTAACACTTTTCTTTGGTCTGCATTTATACCTCATGCTTCCAAAAATTCATCCTTCTCCTAACTTTAAAACTAACCAACAGGACTTAAAGAGTTCTTCCTTCTAATGTAACATGCTTTCTGAAAATTATTCCTACATGTGTACTCCAGTTTCTACTTTTCAAAACACTCTCATATCTATAAGACTGACAATGTGACCTCACAAATCTTTCCCCAGTGGTTTTATTTAACCGAATTTCACTTAGAATAATTTTTTTCACTGCAGAGAGAATAGTTGTGATCTCAGTTTTTGCGTACTTTTTTAGCTATGTAACTTAACAGGCTACATAATCTTAATTTCTCTTTACCTCTACAAACTGGGGATAATTACTGACACTCTCTCATAATGGCTAAGGATCAATTCGAGAATGCAAAAGCATTTCACAAAATGTAAAGCACAATTTAAAAAAATTAAGTTGCTATTATTAAAATTAGTAACAAGAACAAGCTCCTCACATCTGAAACTTCAAAAAAACTATAAAACCAAAACAAAAATTAAAAAAAAAAAAAAGCTATAATTCCTGTAAACTTGTTGGTAAATATTCATCTACCTATGTTAACAAATAAAACATATTTAGAGTATCTGAAATGTGTGGATAGTTTTGGTACTTTTTAATATTTTTGTCCCTGAAAAGGTAATACATTAAAAAATGGCTAAAAAATAAAACGGAAATAAAAGCAAGTACTGAAAGTCTCCTTTTATAGCTAGGTTCTTATTTAATCTCAGGTATAAAGCAGAGCTCCAAATGTTTTTTTAACATTTAAATCACGTGCTGCAGGGTGCCTAGGTGGCTCCGTAGCTTAAGCATCTGCCTTCAGCTAAGGTCATGATCCCAGGGTCCTGGGATCGAGCCCTGCATGGCATCGCGCTCCCTGCTCAGCAGGGAGTCTGCTTCTCCCTCTGCCCCTCCCTGCTGCTCATGCTTGCTCACTTGCTCTCTCTAATAAATAAAATCTTTAAAAATAAATAAATCATTTGCATTCATACAGCTAAACAGTAATATTACAAATAACACATAAGAATCAAATGACAATGCTGACAATTTCCACATTCTTCCTAACACAGAACTATGAAATTCATCCTTCAAAACTTTTCTGAAAAAAAAATGTGTAAAGCTAGGATTTGATGGTGAAATCTATTTAATACTCAAAGTGTTATTTCCACTACCCAACACAATCTCTGTGCTTTTACTGATTCCTTACCCTCCTGATGATTCCGTGTTTTGCTGTCCCTGGTTATTGTAAGGCTGTTGGCCGTATGAGCTCTGCTTTTGATTCTCATAACCACTGTAGGATTGTGAATAACCTAAAGATTGGATGGATATACCATTTAGTAAATATTCTCATTTTTTAATTTCTAAAATAGCAAATTAACAAACCAGTCCAACCTGATTGGCTTTGTCCATAGCCGGAGTAGCCGCCATAGTTCTGTCCATACGAGGAATCAGTAGTTTGTCCATAGCCAGGATAGCTCTGAAATTTAGGTAAATACAAGTTTTATCACCTACTTGATAAAAATAAATATTTACAAAAAGCACGATTTATATTTTAACCTACTTGTGGTGCTTGTCCATAACCTTGGCTGCCTTGATTTCCATAGGAAGAATAACTGTAAAAGAAAAATGTACTCCTTGAAAGAGATATGCTAGAATTTAAAAGCTTAAAAAAAACCCTGTCTTCAACTTTCAAACCCGTCAAGCTTCTCTTCTGAGAAACTGCCAACTGCCTGTTTCTTAAGAGTCTAAATTGAAAGGTGATGACCAAAGACCGTTAAGACATAAATGAAGTCACTCCCAGACCTCTTAAATACCAAACAAGCCCCAAAAGTTTAGCTTTGACAATCTCACACAAATAAAACTTGAGTAGAACTAGAAAATCTCAAGAGAATTATACTTGGGTGTGGGGAATGACTACATGGAAGTAAGACCCATAATAAAAATTTGAGACAGAAAAATAATTTTTTAAGTTAGCACTTTAATCAAATTAGCTATGTTTTGACAGATTAATTTCTTCCTACCGTCTGCCCTAAATCTGCCTTTAATAATTATATTATATCCCCGTAACAGCACAGCCTGGCATATAGTTCGTTGACTGAATAAATGTACCTCTCTCAGATTTGAACCTTAATTTTATAGCATGTAAATTCTAACAAGTCAGAAACAAACTTTCTGAATATATGCCCCCCAAAAAGTACTTGCAAAAAAAAAAAAAAAACATTTTTATTATTCTAGAGCTATCAAGTGCTAACAGACTTTAACTTTATTTCACTGAATAAACATTTGCTAGTTGCCTATTATGAAGTTAGCACTACCCTATGAGAATAGAAAAGTCAAACCAGTTTTGTTTTCATGAAGCTTAAAACCTAAAGACAGAAGATACCTGAGATGCTATTCTGAGTATCTCACATTGAGCTGCAA
The DNA here is from genome assembly GCF_003265705.2 of Callorhinus ursinus. Taxonomy (NCBI): domain Eukaryota; kingdom Metazoa; phylum Chordata; class Mammalia; order Carnivora; family Otariidae; genus Callorhinus; species Callorhinus ursinus. The sequence goes on along the minus strand of NW_027397096.1, from coordinate 9,200,579 downwards.
ACGTTTATAGTGTAAGTTAAAGGCTATGTTTCTGGCAAGTAAGAGAACCCTATTGCTTGTATTCAGTCACATAAAAACAGATTTTTCTTTTTATTGTAAGCATGGTAAGGAGTCTTTTTAAAATGCTAAGCATTTCTATTACAGTGCTTAAAGAAAATCCGCTCTGAAAAAAAATAGCATATTATATACAATCAAAACTTTAAATGCTTTCTCTAAAAACCTGTTATATAGTTCAATTGTCTAAATCCTTTTAATAGTTTCATTTAAAAAATTTCTTAAAGAAAATATTCTTTAAAATACCTATGAGATTTGTTTTAATCTCTAGGGGGCATCTGTATTTACTGATTCAAGGAGGCTTTTTAAAAAAAGGAAAAAATGTTTCAGTATGTACACAGGCCTTTCCCCCTTGACAAGCTAACATTTAACTCTAAGAAATCCAGATACCAAATCTCAAAAGGAACGCTTGACTCAATTCATCTTTTTTTCCCTCAGTTCTAGTCTTACATGGTATCATTAAAGTGTACGTATACTTTACCTTTGCTGCTCACCCCCAGACTGACCGTAAGCTCCAGAATCTAAAACACATAAAAAGAATTTTAAATCTTATTTAAAATTATGCTTCCCTCAAAGGCTGACTTTAGCTTTTACAGATGGAATGCGGTAAGAAAATCTAATAAAAACTACCTACAGAAAAAAAAACTAGTTAAAATTACTGTGCAAGGATTTGTTTACAGTAACTACGTCTTTGAAAAACAACTACTTTACAAATGTGTCCTGATGGTCACAAGAACCAAGTGAACAAGCATAAAACAATCAGTGAAAAATCCCATCCTTTTAACAAAAACTCAAGTTATCTTTACATACAAAAAGGCAGCTAGTGAAACTAATCAAGACTAAAAAGGGGGGGGAAGATACACTCTTGACAAGATAAACCTCCAGGATTACACTGACTTGCAAATCCTCACCAGTCCAACATACACACCATTCCCCTGTAACTGGACCACTCTGGCCATCAGCAGCAACAAACAGATCTCTGAAGACTTTGGTAAAAGCAGCTAAGTTAGTTGTTTATCTCCAACTTTACCAAGGTTCCAGGGACTTGGCCAATCGGCATACCAACTCAGCAAGACCTACTTCCAGCTTCCTTTTCGGCAATAAAAACTACCAAGGAAGGCATGAATTAAATAATGTCAAAAAAAATTTTTTAGGGGCGCCTGGGTGGCTTAGTCATTAAGCATTGGCCTTCGGCTCAGGTCATGGGCTCAGGACATGATCTCGGGGTCCTGGGATGGAGCCCCGCATCGGGCTCCCTGCTCAGCAGGAAGCCTACTTCTCCCTCTCCCACTCCCCCTGCTTGTGTTCCTTCTGTCGCTTTGTCTCTGTCAAATAAGTAAATAAAATCTTTAAAAAAAAATTTTTTTTAAACTATGAGCTTTTCTCAACACCTCAAAACATCAGTTATATCAAAAACTTTTGAAGAGGCTCTATCCTTTGGGTTTCTACTCAAAGTTTATTAGTGATGAATAAGAGTAATATTATATGAAATATTCTTTCAACTGCAAAAAATAACTCCATCTGAAACAGCTGACCATTAGGCCCAATCTCATCCAACATGAAACAAAATCATTTGCTGTCAAACAGTTCTGAAAACCCACCAGAAATCAAATTGGTGACATTTGCATTCAATTCACATAAAGCTACAATATAAAAACATCACCATTGGCAGTATAAGTAGATAACATCAGATTTGCCACTTTTCTGCAGCAGAGATCTACAATCAGAGTGAACAAGATTTTTTTAAATCCTTAATCATAAGAATATTGAATGAAATCCTGACTACTTCTATGAATGTGAAGAACATAAGGCTAAGATGAAGAAGAAAAAATTGTGTATCACTACCATACCCATGAAAAAATGACCACAGATTTATCACTAATAACCAAATAAAATATGAAAAGCACACAGAATCTAATTGGACCCCAAAGAGATTAGATACATCTACCACATGAGAAAGGAAATTAGCTTCAACTAAATCAGAAACTGAAAAGGATTATGAAGGGCGGGGGGATGTATGAGTAAAAAAGTATCCTGGGGATAAATGAAGCTTTAGCTTCAATTATATCCCAAGGCATGGATGGGGGTTCTCCCACTGAGAGTGGAGTCCAAGACCTGTTTATTTCCCTTTCGCTCAAGCAAAATTATAGTAGTACACAGCATATAGGTTATGTGACCCTGGTTCAACTCTATATGAGAGTCCGTAATTTAACCCAGTCACTTTGGTTCTCTGAAATTATAAATCTGACTTTAGTTGGCTGACATTAAAACTCTACAAGATAGAATATTGACCAATAAGTACGGCCCTTAGTGTAAATATATTTAAGTACAAACATTTTATACTCAGAGAAAATGAGTTTGTAAATTTATGGCATTTCAAACTACTGCTCATCACGAGTACCTGACACTTGAGCCTTGTCTGAATCCATGATTTAGAAATGTTTCATTTCCAAGTGTATAGGGTTTTGATTCTATTGTTTCCTAATTATATTCCATTGCAGCCAAAAAATAGAGGAAAGGTATTTTTTCTATTATTCCTGGTACTTATTAGGATTTGCTGTTTTTTGCTTTTCCCCTTGGTAAATATTTTACTTGCATAAACACCCCTTATGTGCTTGAAAAGAACTATTTTTTTTTAAGATTTTACTTATTTATTTGACAGAGACATAGCGAGAGGGAACACAAGCAGGGGGAGTAGGAGAGGGAGAAGTAGGCTTCCCGCTGGGCAGGGAGCCCAATGCGGGGCTAGATCCCAGGACGCTGGCTGGGATCATGACCTGAGCCAAAGGCCGACACTTAACGACTGTGCCACCCAGGCACCCCAGAACTGTGTATTTCCTAAATGTTGAGTAAATTCCGTAAGTCTAGAGGATACCTGGTTACACCATTCATACTCTAACATTTGGTCTGCCCCATCTATGAATCACACAAAAAGGTGTGCTAAAAAAAACTCCATTTGACCAGACTTGTCAATTATATTTTTTTGGTTTCTATATTTTGAGGCTATTTTGTTAGGCACACAAAAGTACAGATTTATATATTCATGATGAATCCTCTTTTAACATTACATTATGATTAAAAATGTCCAAACTTTATTTTGACTGGTAACAACTAAACAATCTTGCTTTTGGTGTTTGTCCAGTTCATCTTCTTCTATCTCTATACTTCCAACATTTCTTAATCTTACGTTTCAGGTATCTAATTTCTGAACAACATAGAGATAATTTCTTTTTCCAATGTGAAACTATTTCAATTGGCGTTTTCACATTTTTACTACTTTTCATTTATTCCTACAAGCCTATATTACATTTTTCTACTTACTAGGGTTTCTTCCTTTTAACTCCTTTTCTGCCTCCTACTGGATTTTCTTTACTCCCTTTTCCCCTATTGCTTTAGAAGTAAAACATTCAATTTTTGTTTTTGCTTCCATTTTTTAACTTCCAAATGTAATCACTTTAATCTCCAATGTTCCATACTGTTAGTATTTGCTTTTTATTTACTGTTTGCTCCTTCTATTGTTTTTTGCATCCTATCTCTTTCTGGATTTACATTTTTTAGCTCTTTTGGCAAAGGCCTGAAAGTGGTACTCTTAATCTTTAGACTCGGTATCATTTCATTATTTTCCAACTTCTTAGAATTTTTAAGTCTACCAATCTTACCATTTCCCTATTTTCCTCTGGTAGGTAATCAGTATTTCATCATCTGCAGTTTCATATCAATCTATCTAGGATGAACTGAACGTGGTATCTCATGTTTGAAACTGTTTTTTGATCCAAAATATTCATCAATCTTGGAAAAATCTCAACTATAATCCTGATTCCTCCCACATTTTCTTAGGAGACATTATATATATATTAGATGTATAACAGGACTTCTGCATCTGTTTCTAAATCTTGCTTTTCATCTCCTTCTGAATTGAATTGTAACTGTATCTGTCTTCCACTTCACTAATTATTTCTTCTGCTGGGTCTGCAATTCAACTTAACCACTGTTTCTATCTCATACTAGGTTCTTTGTAAATCTATATGGCCTTTCTTCGTAACATCTTGGTCTTAGGGTTGATTCCTTCCTTCAGGTTTTTAGTAATTTCAAACTTACTTGCTTTCAGATTACCTATCAGGGGTTCTAACCCCATTTGTCACAAACTCATTTTGGTGAACTGTCTCGAGTTCTACAATTTTTTAATGTGAATCTACCTTTTGCAAGGCCTATTTTTTCTAGAAGATTCCTGTGACCTAGGCTGTGAAATTTCCTCCAGAAAAGGTTGTTCATTTGTTTCTACCAGGAGCCCCAAGGTTATTACCAGCCCAGAACCAATTTTTATGTTAATTTCTTGGCTTAAGTTTTCCTGGACCCCCATAATTAGCCTAAATGTACACCCAAATTGTATGAAGCAGTTCCCAGGTTACAAATTCTCAGGACAGACCTTTTTCACTCAGGGCCCAAGCTTCCTTGTTATCTGTTATGCTGATACAAAGGTTTTTTTCTAGTTCACTTTTTCACCGAAGACAATCTTTCAAACATCTAGGTTTTTGTTTTTGTTTTTTAAGATTTTATTTATTTGACAGAGACAGGCACTGCAAGAGAGAGAACACAAGCAGGGGGAGTGGGAGAGGGAGAAGCAGGCCTCCCGCGGAGCAGGGAGCCCCATGCGGGGCTAGATCCCAGGACCCTGGGATCATGACCTGAGCCGGAAGGCCGACGCTTAACAGCTGAGCCACCCAGGTGCCCCAAACATCTAGGAGGTTTTATATAAGGTCTCAGTTCCCATTATCTGGCTCTAATAGTCTCAAGGCTTCATCGCCTTGGGTACTTGGGTAATAAAACCCCAGTCTCGGAGCACCTGGGTGGCTCAGTTAAGTGTGTGTCTTCAGCAGGGGGCCTTGATCCCAGAGTCCTGGGAATGAGCCCCAAAGTCAGGCTCCCTGCTCGGCAGGGGGCCTTCTACTCCCTCTGCCCCCCCCAACCCCTGCTTGTCCTCTCTCAAATAAAATCTTAAAAAACAAACAAAAACCCCAAGTCTCTAAATGATGAGACCTATACCTGCCTCTTCAGGGCAACTGTCAAGTTAGCCCTATGCTGGCTTCTACTTCATTTCTGGCGGTTAGGTCTTGCCCTTTTTTTGTAAATTCTTGCATTTCTGGTGTTTGTAGATAGAGGACTTTCAATTTATTTTGGTCTTCCATACTGCCAAAATGAGAAGTATCTTAACTTTGATTTTTGTATGTATAACTGATACGTTTGATTCTAACTTGAAGGTGTCAGATAACTCACAATTGTAAACAGTATTTGAATGAGTTTGATTTAAAATATTTACAGTTTTTACTTATTTATTGACTATATAAGCACTTATATTTTATTAAGTTTACAAGTCTGCTTTATCAGGCATCTGGAGTGGTTGAGTTTGGAATGTTTAAAGGATTTAACTAAACTTAATGCAATCAGCTGTTTAGGGGGGTTTACTGTTATATTTATTAATTGAAACATTCACCAAAAAACAAGTCAAAAGCATACTATTTTTATACAAAATCAAAAATATTTTTATACATTTTACAAAATGCATAAACAGCATATAACGCTAAGTAGAACTTAAAGATTCTCGCTTTAATGGATTTAATTTAGAAACAATTATATAAAGTTCTTTTCACATGTGAAAGCCAATCTTGATATTTAAAAAACTTAACTTACAAAGTGACAAATTAATCTAGTGTCTTGGTACTTTGAAGATCAGTACTAATGGATAAACCAGCTCACACACTAATATGACACACTGAAAATCCTGGATTTTACAGATGGTAACCTCTAAAATTTAATCTTCCATAAAAGCTACGCAGTCCTGTAAAAACAGCCATTGTTTTACACCAATAAAGATGTTAAAATTCAAGACAATGCCAATAGTTTTTAATGTCCATTGAAATGGTAAATTTCCCCATGAGGGTAGGAGAATCTAAACCATGGAAGGGTTACACACCTCCTACGGACATACTTCTACATACTTCTGTGGAGCTTCACCAGACTTCATTCCAAATTATGCACCTGGTAAAAGATGTACCAATGTCTACTTGGAGTAAGAAATTATTTTTCCTTGGAGCAAGGATTAAATACTGAAAGAAGCAAGAGAGAAATCCTGTGCAGTTAACAGCCTCTTCCATCAGGTAGGTGCCCCGTTCCACAAAAGGTCAATATTCAGACTTAATATTAAGGTTAATCTAAGGAAGGTTTATTATTCTCCTGTCCAGCCAGTCTTGTTAATTTGGCCTCATCTCAGCCTGCTACTTGCTTTTTGTCACACATTTCCATCCTTCTGCAAGACCGCATTGGGGGAGGGGGTGCTGTGTTTGTTTTTTAAGTCCCAACTCCCTTAAAAAATGTGAAAGACTGTGCCAGCCATCACTTTGATCCCCATCATATGTCTTCAAGGAAATGTTCTGCTTTTCCACATGAAATGTGATGTCTCATGTTTTCCAGCAAGTGGACAGCTGGGTCTTTGCAGCCTGTGAGGGACCCACAACAGGGGACCTTGCGTGGTTAGCTAGGACTGCTAAGTCTAGAGAACATTCCTGTCCCAGACTCTATACCCGGGTTTATTAGCAGGACCTAAACTGACTGTCCTAAAGATCGACCTTTTTTTTTCCCCCCTCTTCCACACAAAGGAGGGGGTGGAGGTGTCTATCACTTTAAATGTTTCGTGTAAGACTGCCCTTCCTTTGGCCTGTATGCTTTGAGGTAAATGCCACATGTACCTACAGGAGTCTATCCGGAATAGAAAAGGCTCACTTTCAGGGCTCTTGCAGGAGATAAACTGGAGAAGGGAGAAAAATGAGAGCAGGGTGAGGAGAAAACTGAATTATATGCAAACACCCCCATTCGAATCCGGGCGGTGACGGTAGAGGGAATGACGGTAAGTAGGATTTCGTGCAAGGCAACGTCCTCTGAAAGGGCTCCCAGAGCGTCAAGACCCCCACCTGATGAATGGGTGAGTCAGGAAGGCCCAGTCCACTTCACAGATGGGGAAACTGAGGTACGAGGCGGCGAGACGAGTGGCCCGAGGCCTCGCTGAAAGATCTGAGGCGGAGCGGAGAACCAGAAGCACCGATTCTCTCAGCGGATGCTCTAATCACGGGCTCCCCCCGCCCCCGTGATGGCGTGGACGGCCTCCGCCCCCCCCACCAACTCACACACCCTCCCCGGGAGCGGCACGTCTCCTCAGGTTCCAAGGACAGGGTCAAAAAAAAGGGGGCCCGAAGCACTCCCGCCGAGATTTGCAGACGGAGAGCGTTGGGAGCGTGCGTCCCTTCAGTCCAACATGGCGGCGGCCACGGCCGCCCCCCCACCCCAAGCCTCCCTCAGGGCCGGAGGCTCTCCCTCGGGGCCCTCCGGTGGGCGGGAAGACGGCCCAACCCCGCCAGGCCCCTTCTAGCCGCTGCCGCTGCTCGCTGAAGGAGTCACCTACCCGACATGACTAACGGCCGCAGCGCGGAGCCCCCAGAGCCCGCCGAGAACAAGCGATACGAGAGCCAGGCGGCGCGGCGGCCGGAGCTGTACTGAGGGCGGCGCGGCGGGCTGAGCCCGACTGCGGGGCCTCGGCAGCCAATCAGAGGACAGTGGGCGGTACCACCGCGCCACGGCGCGAGGGGTGGTTCCTGTACGAGTACCAGCCTCTGAAACCTGAAGTCTTCAGAACCCCTCTCTGTTCTCCCCTCCGCGAACGGTACCATTATTGAGAGGGAATGGAGAAGAGAAAGTACCAATGCCGCCATTAGCATGGGGGAGGAAGCTGAGCCTACTTTCTCGGTCCCAATTACAGTCCTATTTCTGACTTTTATTGTGTCCGATAGAATTAAAGGTTAGGAAACGAAAGAGGGGAGGCCTTATAAACACAGACCATTTGGTTAGAAAAGGCCTTTCTCCCCCTAAGATTTCGAGTGGTATGCCCTAGTTCGCTCAGCTTTGGTTGCAGACAGCTGAAGCCACCTGGGGGCGTTGGGTGTCGCCGAGCTCGGGGACAGAAAGTCGTGATCGCCTCCCGGTCTAACTATCTTGTCAAGTAAAACAGAGACTACAAGGTGATACTGGAACAAACGTGTGCATTAAAACGAAACCACACACAAACCCGGCCTCGAGAATATAGTGGGTGGGAGGTCGAGCTTTGGTTTTAAGTGCCGTTGTAACGGCCAACTCTAATTATCAGGCACCTTGCATCATCTCATTTAATTCTCACAACACACTGATAAAATAATATCCCGACGTTACGGCCGTGATTATTCACTTGCCCTAGGTCGCGCAACTAGTAAATGGCCAACGTGGAATTCGAATCCTAGTAACCAGATACCAACCATTGCCTGTGAGGTTTAACCCTTATGCTGCATTGCCTAGTGGGGGCCGGAGCTCTAGAGGATGAAATGAGGCTGTGAAAGCTCAGAGAGCATACAAGGACATTTTGCCAGACGGCAATGCACCATCTCAGTCAAGCCAGAGACCAAGTGAAGTGGGGTAAAGGACTTTCGACTGGTTGTAAAACAAGTAATTCTGTATTTTGGAGTTTACCCTCCAGGGGAGAATGGTAGATGAGGCCAGAAAAGTAGAAGGCTAAATAGTCCATACCTTGTAAAATACACTGCATTAGGGTTTGTGCTTTATCTTGAGGGCACTGGGAAGCCAGAGGATTTTAAAGGAAGGTCACATTTGCATCTTCAGGCTGCAGTATGAAGAATGTATGGAGATGAGAGGTCCCTAAAAGCAGGGAGACCAATTTGGTGGCCAATGCAATCATTCTGGTGAGAGATCACAGTGGCCTGGACTTAGGTTGTAGCTGTGAAGTCAGAGGTAAGTGAAGAGATCCCTGAGATACTTCCGTGGTAGACTAGGCAAGATGGAGTGACCGATTTGGAAGGGAGGAGCTAAGGGAGAGTGAGAAGTGAATTCTGAGTTTCCCACTTAGAGAAGCGGTCAGATGGTGGTATCATTCCCTGTGGTAGGGAACAGGAGGAGGAACAAGTTGGGGTGGAGGTAGAGAGGTAAGTTCAGAATTAACACCTTCAGGTCAGAAAAAAGACATGAGGTCATCTCCCTTCATTATACTATCAGTAATTGTAGACTCAGCTCTAGATATCGAGGGTCAGGGAGCTCTCTGGATAAGACCAAACAAGCAAGGTTAAAGGAATAAAAATTCCTTCCTGACTAAAAATGATTCAGCCGATCAGCACGAACATTGAGGAAGGCAACCCAGAAGAGGAGATGATGGGCATGTGCAATCGCAGGAGAGAATTGGGTTAGGGATGGGGGAAACTTCTAGATTGTTCTTCCTATTTATTTATTTATTTTACAATTGGGTGTACAATTAAGATGGAAATACAAAAAGTGTTGCTCATCATTGCCCCCGTAAGTTTGTACCATCAATTCATTCATTCACGCATGCATGCATTCTTCATTCAACTGCCATCTCCTGAGGTCTACTCGATGTCAGGCCCTGGAAGGCCTGGAGGTAGAGAAATAGGAATTATGATGGCCCCTGCCCTCCAGGAGCTGCAGTCTCACACAAGGGGTAGTACAAGCCTTCAATTCTAATGACTACTGAATGTGCTAGAATGGGAGGATGCAGAGGGTGCTCTGAAAACAGAGTAAGAGCACCTAGCTCTCATGAAGGGTGGACGGGGTATTAAGGAAGGCTTCCTGAAGGAAATACCTCCTAAACTGAATTTTGGAGAAAGAACAGGAATTAGGCCCAGGATGTGTATCAGGCAGAAAGGGCTGTATTTGCAAAGACTACAAGAGGGCCAAGTGCCAGGAACTTCAGGTGGTTCTGGCTGGCTGGTTTGTGGTTGTGCAGGGGTGGACAGTGGTGATAAATGATGAGTGAAAGAGGTACACGGAGGCCACATCCTGAAGAGCCTTGAGGGCCTGGCAGAGGAGTTTGGATACTAAATCAAAAACAATAGGGAAGGGGCGCCTGGCGGGCTCAATCCAAAGAGCATGTGACTCTTGATCTCGGGGTAGTGAGCTCAAGCCCCATGTTGCATGTACAGATTACTTAAAAAAATAAAATCCTTAAAAAAAAAAAGGAGGGCGCCTGGGTGGCTCAGTTGGTTAAGCGACTGCCTTCGGCTCAGGTCACGGTCCCAGAGTCCTGGGATTGAGTTCCACATCTGGCTCCCAGCTCAGCGGGGAGTCTGCTTCTCCTTCTGACCCTCTCCCCTCTCATGCTGTTTCTCTCTCTCTCTCTCTCAAATAAATAAATAAAATCTTAAAAAAAAAATTGGGGGTGCCTGGGTGGCTCAGTTGGTTAAGCGACTGCCTTCGGCTCAGGTCATGGTCCCAGAGTCCTGGGATTGAGTTCCACATCTGGCTCCCGGCTCAGCGGGGAGTCTGCTTCTCCCTCTGACCCTCTCCCCTCTCATGCTGTTTCTCTCTCTCTCTCTCTCTCTCTCTCTCTCTCTCTCAAATAAATAAATAAAATCTTTAAAAAAATTAAAAAATTAAAAAAATGTAACTTCTGAGGAATCTAATCAAAGGAATGACATTTAGTTTTTTACATTCATTATTTCTTTTAATATTCCGGACAGCCCCGTGAAATAGGTATTGCTGTTGTCCACATTTTGTAGAGAGAACACTGGAGCTCAGGGAAGTGAATCTCTTTACCAAGTTCACACAGCTAATTAGGGACAGAAGGCTCACATCCAGGCCTTTGGACCAAGCCCAGGGTTCTTTTTACAGTGTCCCTGGTCTCTCAAACATGAAACAGAGAACTCCTCCTAAGTCTGTATTCCCCTGGGGCTTCTTCCCAAGGGCCCTTTTCTACCAGAAACTGACTCACCGATTGAGTCCTGTGCCCTCCTGTCTTCCAGGCTTTTGCCGGGGGATGATTATCTGGAACCGACTTTAATCGTCACCCCGCTGTTCTTCATGCTACAAGATCCTGCTCCCTCTACATCCACTATCCTGGCCTCACTCCGCACAGTTAGGGAAGACAGCAGGTACATTTTACACATCAGCTTTAGCAGAATGTACCTGGGAAGGTCTTAGTACTGGGCCTGTTTGCCCTTGATCATTCTTCAGGTCCTCACTTGGAGAGCTAACCCCGCCCCCACCCCCCACCGAAGGCTACCTTTCGGTTTCAGAGATTCCCTCGGGCGGTAGCTTCCAGCTAGAATCAGTCAATGGGCAACCTGGTGGAAAATCAAACAGTACAAGAAAGGAAGAAACTAGGGTTACGTCTCCCCCTTCTCTGCCACTGGCTGTGGTGTCTCAGGCAGCAGCTGTCTTCTCCAGAGATCCTTTCTATTCCGTGCCCCTGGCTCCTGGGATCCTGTAACCCTTTCTTCTTCCAATCCTCCCCCTCCCTTCATCCCTCCAGCCTACGGCTGGTAGAATCTTCTTGCTGCTGACAATTTCTGAGTTGCCTCCCTCCCGTTTGGCTTCCCAACCCTTCCACCCGGACAGCGAACTTTGTTAGAGTGAGAGGGGAGGCCGGGAGAGGGCGCCACTTAGTAGAGCCACGCTAGGATCTGGCCTGTATTACTGCGGTTGCTCGGGCTGCTGTCTTGACAATTGACCATAGTGGGGCAGGGAGGTTATTGCTCCCACCAGAGTCAAAACCATAGCCCAGTGATCTTTTGTCTTTTTTGAAATCCTGTGGAACTCTCAGTTGTACCGATCCTTCCAGGCTTGCTACCTGATTAGAGGCTGATTTATTCTCTAGTTGGGGTGCCTAGTTCCCCTCTGAACTCCACAGTGCCTCACACAGTGCCGGAAACAGTAGGCACTTAAAAAAAGGGGAGGGGGGAGCTTGTATTTAATGAATGAATAAATAGATGAGGGGGAAATGGCATGACTTGTCTTTCTGACTTGTCTGTAAACTCCTCAAGCTCAAAGACCTTCTCTAGGACTTTCTTACATCTCCAACAAGGCACAGAGTAAGTGTTCAGGGAGCACCGTTCAAAGACTGACAGCCTGCTCTGTGCCAGGTGTCACACGCTGGTAAGCAGTCCTAGCCATCATCACCACCCTCCCACCCCCACCTCAGGAAGTGTCCCTGCAGCCCTGCTCCTCCAGCCTTCCTAGAGAGCAAGCGTCCCATGAAGATCTCCCTGAGGCTCTGCAAAGCAGGAGTCGGTTCCTTGTAAATGACCGGCTACCCCATCCTCAGGACAGTGGCAGGCACTTCCTGTTTGGGGTGGAAAGGAACCAGACATTTTCCGGTTAGCAGGTCTTTTAAGCAAAGCAGCAGATGCTGAGCAGGTCCTGGTCAGCCTTTCCAGCCAGATTCCTGGCGGTTAGACAGCCTTTCTGTGGAAGGGAAGTGGGGCACACTGCCAGACTGGCTAGGCTTTCATTGTGCTCCTTGCAAGTCCCCTGGGTCCTGCTCTGAGTAAAAAACAAACCAGAAGAGGCTGTCGCCCTGCAAATCGTGATGAGGATTAGCAGAGATGGGGCTGTTCTGACCAGAGAGCATTCATTGCCTGACAAGGAGGTGCTTGTGTGATTGTTCCAGAGCATGCTTGCGTACGTTGTCTGGATATGAGCATCCCCCAGTGTGAGACTGTGCAAAGAATACAAGCATGTAAGCTTGTGTCTGTGTACCCAATATCTAGCACTTGATAGGATTTAACAGTGAATAATTGTCTAGTTGGCTCTCTAGCAAATCGGGGTAACAGAAAAGGCAGGAATTATTGTTGTCCCATTTTAAGATGGCAGAAACTCAGAGAGGTTAGTGGACCTGCAAGGGATAACAGAGTAAGAAAAAGTCCAGGTTCAAACCCAGGTCTGTCTCCTTCCAAATTTCTTGCCTTTTCCAGTCCCCTATGAGCATGTGCATATGTGTGTGTATGTACAGGGAGGCAAATAGGGCAGGTAGACTGGGGAAAGTGACCCAGACTAATAAGAGCACATCCACATGTGCTAGAGAGAGGAAATTTCTCTTCCAGAGGCAGAAGTGGTTGCTAAAGACTCAGGGCTTCTAAAATTGAATCACTGTGCTAAAAATGCACAGAGGTTATAGTCAATAATGAATCCAAATTATCACAGCTCACCTCCTCACAACTCTGGGGAATACCTCCTCTTCAAGCCTCCCAAGCAAATCCCACGCCCTCATTCTCCTTATCATTCCTATGATTGTGATTTGGGGAGGTTGGTCATTCTGTTAGTGCCTTTATCCAGAGCCCAGAATTCCTTCTGATAAAATCTACTTTGTGCTCTGCACATTTCCTGGGAAAAAGGAAGGGGCAGAGACAAAGCTAATTGTTTCTCATGTTATGAAGAGAGAAACTGAGGCCCAAAAAGGGCCTTGTCCAGGTCCATACATCCTGCTTGATTCAAAGGGTCCTGGTCAGGAAGACGACTCACTGGCCAGCTGTCGCCTTCTGTCAGAGAAGAAGGAATGGTCCAGGCAGCTGACAGCCACTCCCTTGGGCATGCAACGTGCCCAAGGCCTGTCCGCTTGGGGAGAGCCGGGAGGCACTGTGGGTTTGAACTGAGCCCCAGTGCAGAGAGAGAAGGAGGGGAAGCAGCTCTTTTTGAAGAGGACAAAGGAGAGAAGATGAGAGGACTGCCAGCCTAGCGGGGTCAGGAACTCGCTCACCCAACATAGGGAGGGAGGGAAGGAGAGAGCCAGACCCTTGGAAAACCTAGCCCTCCTATCTTCCCCTTGAACACTGGTGTCTAGCACTTAGTGACTTAGCAGGTCTGGAGTAGAGCTCAGGAATCTGAATCTTTACTAAGTGCCTCCAGGTGATTCAATGCAGGTGCTCCAGTGATCTTTTGACTTGAGGCAAGATAGCAGAGTTCAAGACCTCAAGATCTGGAGTTAGACTATCTGAGTTTGAACCCTGGCTCCATTGCTAGATTTGTGACCTCAGACAAACGGCATAATCTCTCTGTGCCTCAGTTTGCTCATCTTTAAAATAAGGATGCTTATAATAGTAGCTTTCTCATAAGGAAGCTGCAAAGATTCAATGACATGATTTATGTAGAGCACAAAGCACATATGTGGCACATGCTAATTTCTCAGCAAGCATTAACCACTATTATTTGTTCCAACTCCTCATTCCCATCCCCACCCCCACCAGAGGAGGAAATAATGATAGTGGATTAACATAGGGACTTGTCACCCAGGATTGTTTGGGATGTGGCTGATCCAAAGCCATTCTCCCCCCAAACCCATCACTCTTCTGATGTCCTTGCTGTGGACTGAGCTTCTTCCAATAAACTACCCTGCCTTTCTCATCTTCCTTCCTTCCTCAGTGCCCCTCTCAGATGGCAGACCACCCTCCTCCACCCCATCCAAAGTGACTTTGGCTTAGGATGTGTCCTGGAAAGTGAAAACATACAGCAAGTCAGGCCCCCGGATTCCTGAAGAAGATCACAGAATTTGGTGCTCTGGGACTTATGAGTAAGCTTTGGAGGCAGAAGGGAACTGAAACTCCTGCTCACCCAGGTTCTAACCATGGAAACATGCTGTCTTTCTGGGAAATGGAGACATCCTGTGCCAAAGCATGGTTGAAGCCCAGGATGAGAATGTGGGCAAAGGAAGCTCTGTTCTGCATAAATTCTTGCAGGCACTTCCAAGTGCAAATTCTTGGCATCTCCAAGTGACCACAGAGGTGAAGTGGGACAGGTGAGGATCGGATGAAATAACCTAACCAAGAACACAAAAGGAAAACAGGATGTCAACGTCCAAACACAAGAGTGGTGCTAATTTTCCAGGTCCAGGGGCCGTGGCTAACGTGGGATGCAGAGAAAGCCAGGGTCAGCTCTCTGAGTGGCTCAATCCTCCCAGTCACTCAGCCCTTCAGGGAAGCACTGCTTCCCGCCTTCCCCTCTCCTCCCAGTGCAACTGAAATGGACACCCTCTGGCATGTGCTGGAGAGAGGGATGGAGAAATTCTGCCTGGAGAGAGAATTGGCAAGTCTGGGATTGACTCCAGCTTGGCCAACAGTGTCCTTTGCCAACTGGTGCTCCTCAGAGCTCCCTGCCCTAGATAGATACAGAGTTGTATCTAGCCTTTCAAAATCCACCTACTGATGTGGAGAAAGGGGAACCCTCTTACACTGTTGGTGGGAATGCAAACTGTTGCAACTACTCTGGAAAATAGTATGGAGGTTCCTCAAAAAGTTAAAAATAAAAATATCCTATGATCCAGCAATTGCACTACTAGGTATTTACCCAAAGAATACAAAAATACTCAGTTAAAGGGATCCAGGCACCCCAGTATTTACAGCAACATTATCCACAATAGCCAAATTATGGAAACAGCCCAAGTGTCCATTGATTGATGAATGGATAAAGAAGATGATATATATATATGATATAAATGAGATATATATTATATATGTATATATATATAATGGAATAATACTCAGCCATAAAGAAAAATTATGCTAAGCAAAATAACTCAGAGAAAGACAAATACCGTATGGTTTCATTCATGTGGAATTTAAGAAACAAAATGAACAAGCAAAGGGGGAAAAAGAGAGAGGCAAACCAAGAAACAGACTTTTAACTATAGAGAACAAACTGATGGTCACCAGAGGGGAGGTGGGAGGGGGGATGGGTGAAATAAGTGATGGGGATTAAGAAGTGCACTTGTTGTGATGAGCTCCGGGTGTTGTACGGAAGTGTTGAGTCACTATATTGTACACCTGCAACTAATATTACACTGTATGTTAACTAACTGGAATTTAAATAAAAACCTAAAATAAAAAATCCTCCTATTGGTCAAGGACCGAATATACCTTCCGGCAACACACACACACACACACCACACACACACACACACACACACAGGTTGCTAGATAAAATAGAGGCCACCAAGTTAAACCTGAATTTCAGCTTAACGGTGAATAATTTTTTAGTATAAGTATGTCCCAAATGTTGCATTGGCACATACTTAATACTAAAAAATTTTTTGTCGTTAATCCGGTACTCAAATTTAACAGGTCATCCTGTATTTTTATTTGCTAAAACTAGCAACGCTACCCCACTCGCCTTCAGAATCTCCCTCCTCTAAGCTCACCCGCAGGACTCCGCTTGAACGTGTAGCCGTGTCACAGTTCTGTCCTGAGCTGAGAACCTTCGTTGCAGTCTGCCCCGCTAGACTGAAAGCTCTCTGAGGGGAAGGCCCAGACCTTGGCCACCATCTCTGGGCCTCCGTCCCAGGCAAGGACACTCCTTAAGGATGTGCACCAGGGCACCGGCGGAGAAGGGGCGTAGATGGGCTCATAAATCCCTTACAACTCTAAGCCCACCGCAGGGGCCCTGGCACAGGGATGGAGAAGGCCGCTGATTATTCACTGGCCTGCGCAGAGGTGCGCCTGTTTCTAATTGGTTCGCCCGGGAGGAGTACCCCCTTTTCATTGGTTGGCTGGGAGGTGGGCGGGGCCTACCGGCAATTTGTTCTCCCACAGCTGCCTTTTAAGTCAGTGCACCGGAGTGTTGCCTTTCCAAAAATTCCTCCGCCAGAGTGGCACCTTTTTTGCAGTAACACAAAAGCCTTCTGTGTGCTACTGAGTCTCTAAGCCTTAGGGTAAGAACACTGCAATACATTTGGTTAGCACTTTAGACATCCCAAATTACTTTACGCGTATCAACTCATGGAATCCCCGCAAGAGTCCCCCGGAGGTCGGTATCACTGTGCCATTTACATTTCACAGATTAGCACAGATTAGACCAGGAGACAGCATCCTGCTCGCAGCGACCAAGGCAGATAATGAGAACAGTTGACTTTTGCTCAGTGCGAGTTTAGCGAAGGCTCTCACGTAAATCGTTTCACTCCACCTTTGCTACGGACTGTGTGGAATACACAAAGCCAAGCACTTTACCCTCAGTTTCTCTTTTAATCTCTATGCAACTCTGGGAACTAAATATCATTTGCTCTCATTTTATTGAGGAGGAACCTGACGCTCGAAGTCGTTAAATCCTTTGCCAAAAGTCACAAAGCGGCAGCCTACCACTTATTAATTGCGTACTGCACGATGTCAGGTACAGTGCTCAGTTACTTAGAGACATTATTCTCTCATTAAATGCTCCCTACAGCCACATGATATTAGTATTCTTTTTAAAAAAAAAAAAGATTTTATTTATTTATTTGACAGAGAGAGACACAGCGAGAGAGGGAACACAAGCAGGGAGAGTGGGAGAGGGAGAAGCAGGCTTCCCGCGGAGCAGAGAGCCCGATGCGGGGCTCGATCCCCGGACCCTAGGATCATGACCTGAGCCGAAGGCAGACGCTTAACGACTGAGCCACCCAGGCGCCCCGATATTAGTATTCTTATTATCGACATTTACTGGTGAGAAAAATATGTTCAGAGAGGGTGAGTGACTTGCTTAAGACCGCACAGCCGGCAAGTAATGGAGGCAGGATTCACACGGCTAGCAAAGGAGCAGATCTGGAACCCAAGCCCCAGTCTTCTGACCCCAGCCCAGGGCTCCTTCTCTCATAGCCCAGGGCCTCGCCCCCTGCCAGCCTGGCTGAAATAATGTGACCCTCAGGCAGGCCAGGACCCTCCTTGACCGAAGTCTAAAGTAGCTGCAATCTCCAGGAGACCCTTCTTCCCCCGCCCTCCCCGGAGAGATCCGGATCAACTGGAGGTGGTTGGCGGAGAGAACGGGTGGGCAGGGCGGCGGCGGGCACCCGGCCAGGCTGTGCAGCCTGCGGAAGAGGCTCGGGGACTGCGGCGCGTTCCGGCGGCGGAGCGGAGTGGGTGGGGCCGGAGTGCCCGGCCCCCGCCCCCCCCGCCCCTCCTCCCTCCCTTCCTCCCTCGCCTTCCCCGTCCAGCGGCCGACGACCCGCGGGCAGGCACTGCCGGGCTGCACTACCTCGGGCCGGCTCCCGGCGAAGCTCCCAGAGGGGCGGCCCTGCGCCCGGAGCCGGGGCACCCGCGAGCTCCCCCGGCCCTTCCCGCTCCGCGGAGGGGCGGCGCAGAGCTGGAGCATCCGCGGGGCCCAGGGCGCCGCTGACTGCCTCCGGCAGCCCGGCGCGCAGGGGCTCCCCACGCGCCCGCCCCCGGTGGCGGGAGCGGCGGCGAGATGGCGGCGCGTGTCGGCCTCCTGCTGCGCGCCCTGCCGCTGCTGCTGTGGGGCGGCCTGGACGCCCAGCTCTCCGAGCGCCGAGGCCAGGAGCTGCGCAGGGAGGCGGAGGTAAAGGATGCGTGCCGGGCGGAGTGGGGGCCGCGTGCTAGAGACCCTCCAGAACTTTGCAGTCAGGCCAGCCAGCCGTCTCATCTGAGCCGGCGATCTGAGTTACCCTCTCCCCGTCCGCACACAAAGAGCCTCGGGAGCATTCTCCCCCGTGCCAGTGCTGGACCACACAGGCACACGGATTTGCATTGATTTTCCCGGACGGGGCGGGAGGGGGGTGGGAGGAGGGAGCGACAAGATGGGACAGGCGGGCCACAGCTGACAGAGAGGTAGCCCCTGCACCCCAGTTGGGCGCAGACCTACTGTTCCTCACCGCTTAGGCTGCGAAGACTTGGCAGTTCATTCATCCGATGCCCCGAGCCTTCCCAGAGGCTGCGGAGCCCCCTAGATTGGTGAGGTGGAGAGGATACCATAGACTGCCCCGGACACAGGAGACAGCACTGGGCTGGTGCTGCCACTGACCAGCTTGAGCAAGGCAGCGTCCAAGCTCGGGACTAGTTTCCTAACCTGTAAAATGGGTAAGAGTACTATAGTCTCAAGAACTGCTTCTATGGAGCTTTGGAACAGTGCTTCAGGACTGAACTTGAGAAAGGAGGCAGGGAGGTGGAGGGTCTTGGTTCGATTCCCCTCCTCGGGACTCACCTGCTTGCTGTAGTTTGCACAAGGTGAGCGCTTTGGAGGCAGGGGTGGGGATCCACTTGGGGTATCTATTTTCCAGATAAAGGTGACTGTAATAATACGTAT
This sequence comes from Callorhinus ursinus, assembly GCF_003265705.2. Lineage (NCBI taxonomy): Eukaryota > Metazoa > Chordata > Mammalia > Carnivora > Otariidae > Callorhinus > Callorhinus ursinus. Next base: position 9,181,649 of record NW_027397096.1, on the reverse strand, counting down.
CACTTCTTTCTTCCCCCAAAGAAGCATCTCTGTGTTCTTATCTATTCTCAAGATTAGGACTGGAGTCTCCACTATTTTAAGGAGTCCTGAATTCCTGAGCCCAGTGCTCGGCCCTGAGACTCTTGCTCCCTAAGTGTTTCATTCCTGCCCTAAAACTGCCAGTCCAGAACTTCTCAGTACCCTCCCATTCCCCTTCCCTAGAAGAGGCATGCTGAATCTAAGAAACCTCCAGAATGAAGAAGCCCCCACTGAAGGGCTCTTCCTTCCAGCAGCCAGCTCCCACCACTATTCTGGAATATTTGGAAATGCCCGTGTTTCAACAATGGGGGCCACACTCTCCCCTTCCAAGCACTGGTCTCTTGTTTTGTGCTCTCTGCTTTTGCACATTTGGGAATCACTCTGTTTCACTGAATTTAGAATCTTACAACATCAAGTGCATGGTCCTCACAGTCCCAGGAGAAGGCTTCCGTCTACCAAGCCAAGTCCTATTAAGAGTTCCGCCCCACCTCCCCCCAAGTCCGGGTCCCAGGCAATCCTTGGCAGGAGAACAGAGGCAATATCTCTGCCGCCCATGCCTGTGGTGGCCCCAGATGGAGAGAATTTTATCTTGGGGTGTGCTTGGGAAACATAATACTAAGCAGATTGAGTCTCTTGCAGTCTATTGAACATAATTGGGGGAAGGGGATTTTTAGCTCTGAGAACAAGAAATATTTTAAAAGTATTAAAAACTCTGGAAATGTGTATGTGTCTCTATACGCCTATGCATGTACATATGTATGAATATATATGCAAATCGGGGGTGTTACTATGTCTATATGTGCTTCTGTAAATGGTCAATTGCATGAGCTTCAGTGTCAGACAGACGTGTGTGCAAACCATAAGTGAATCATTTAATCTCTCTGAACCTTGGTTTTCTTCTCCGTACAATGGAGGTTAATAATGCCTATTTCATAAGACTGTGTGGTTTCATTGAGATAATGTATGTAAAATGCTCAGCACAGTGCCTAGTACATAGAAGACAATCTATAAGAGGAAGCTGCTCTCAATATTCTTGTTATTATTATCTTTATCATTATTTTAGAGAACAGAGCTTCAGATTAAAGTCCTGGCTTGGTCGGGGCACCTGGGTGGCTCAGTCAATTAAGCTTCTGACTTCCGCTCAGGTCATGATCTCGGGATCTTGGAATTGAGCCAGGCTCAGTGGGGAGTCTGCTTGTCTCTGTGCCCCTCTCCCCGGGGGCTCATGCTCACTCTCTCTCAAACAAATAAATAAATAAAAATCTGTAAAAAATAAAAGAAATAAAGTACTGGCTCAGTGACTAGCTCTCCTAGAACAATAACACAGGACAAAATATGTAAGGCAACTATTTTCAGCATTGGACAACAGGCAACACAGAGCTATCATTCCTAAGAGATGGTGTTGCAGTTACTATGGCAACATTATAAATTACCCCAGAACTTAGTGAAGTAAAACAAACATGTATTATGTTCATAGATACTGTGGGTCAGAATTTCAAACAGGGCGCATGAGGGCAGCTTGTCTCTGCTCTACAATGTCCGGGGATGGAATCATTTAAAAGCTCACCTATCTGGCTGTCAGCTGGGAGCCCCCATTCTCTCCTGTGGGCCTTTCCACATGGTTTCTCCAGGTGGACTAGTTTGGGCCCAAACATGGTGGTTGGGTCTCCGGGATGAGGATTCCAAAAGAGAGCAATAGGGTGAGAGCGCGGGCAAGCAGAAGCCATATCCTCTTTATAACTGAGATGAGGAGGTTTTGTAGCATCACTTCTGCCGTACCCCATTGCCTGGAGCAGTCACAAACTCCAGGTCAAGGGGAGGGAACACAGACCCCAGAGTTGGTGGCAGGAGCGTTGAAGTCACTGTAAGAAGAGCATGTGAATGGGAGGTATTATTGTGGTCATTTGGGGAAATACAACCATCCACAGAAGGGAACCACACAAAGTGAGCCCCGTGATCACCCCGGCTCTTTGCTCAGGTCTAATTCCCTGACTGGGGCGCAGAGAGCTAGACCCTAAGCAAAGCACAGCACTCCCGCAGAGCTCGTGGGCAAAGTTCAGAGTTCAGGACAGAGAAGGAAAGAAATCATAAAAACAAGCTGTGTGATCTTGAGCTAGTCCCCTCACTGCAGCAGGAGGACTTCCTCCTCTATAAGTAAGGGAGCCAAGCTTCTTAAATGACTCTCTTCGTGCTAACATTCTTTGGCTTTGGTGTGTTTGTGTGCCGGCGCCTGTGTGCGTGCGTACGTTTCATCTGCCTGTGTGTCCATGTCTGTCTGTCTGCATGTGTCTGTGTTCCCAGGTCTCTTGTGTGTATCCCTGTGCCCTGTGTGCATGCCTGTGTGTGTCCCTTGCATGCATACAAAATAATAAATTTGAGCATTTTCCAAAGTGGGCTTTGCAGGGGAAGAGACTGACCGCTTACAAAGCTGCATGATGAACAAGTTCATTGTTGCCCACTTGGGAAAACTAGGGCTGCTCATGACACCAGTGAGTAGGAAGGGCCTCCACTCCTGAGTTGCAAGATTGAGAGTTAATGAAAGACATCATCACCTTGGCCCCCCTCCCATTCGCAATCAGGCCCTATCTTGTATTTGGGTGACATGGACTGTCCCAAGGGATCTACCTACTGTGCTTCCCCTGGACCTTCTTTAAACACCCAGGTGGTGTGTCCAGGACCTACCTTCCATTCAGTGGTCTACGCAGATCTGCACCGCTGCTCCCAGTGTGCAAGTACAAGGAGCTGGCCAGTTAGTCTCTCCAGGGCTATGTTGCAGCGTCTGTGGAGTATCCACCCATAGATGCAGTGTCTGTTTCTCATACCCCAGAGCCATCCATTTTAGTTTTTGTGAGTCAGAAACCCAGAAGCCTGGGTGTGAAAGCCGTTCCCAAGAGCTGAGTACAGTGACTCATGGGTACAAGGTGAATAGAAGTGCAGAAGGGGCTCTGGGGGGTCCCAGAGGGACCATGAGCTGGTGGAAAAGCAGTTGTCAAATCAGTTTGAAAACTAAGGGATCTAGCAAAAGCTGGATAGTGGAAACAGGAATACAGTAGGGAGACAGGTGGACAACTCTCCCTAAATCTGGCCTTGGTTAGGGCATTATTTTGTGCCCTAAATTTAGCCCTGCAAGCGTAGTGAGGACCATGGGTCCATATGGTACGATTGTTTGGCATTAGAAAAAGTACAAGAGGGGTCTGGACGGAGACTGACCAGCTGATCTTTTCCAACTTCCTTAAGGACAAAAAATAAAAGGAGGGGGGATTACAGCAAGAAGCATCTAGGCTGCACCCAGACAGAACTTTGTGAATATGAGACTAGGAACAAGGGAAAGGAGGAGAAGATAAAGGGAGTCAGACAGAGGGAAGGGGAGGCATTTTTCCCCAGTGAAGGGAAAGGGTCCTAGCTGGTCCCACTGCCCTGGGGCTTGCAGTAGAACCCAGGAGCCAGAGAGCAAAAGGAACATGCTTGAGTCCTGTTAAATACCTGTGGCTTGTCAGATGACCTGTTTGGGGTGTGAAGAGAGATGTGAGCCCAGCCTCTACTGAAAGCCAGAGTCCACCACCTAAGCAGCTTCTTTCCTCTGCTCTGGCCCTGGACCTGCTTACAAAGGAGACAGAAGGAATCCAGCTAGAAACATCCCCAGTTTTACCTTTTTCTCATTTGAGAATGATCTCCCCAGTAGAGAGAGCAGGCTGGCCCCTGTGCCTTCAGTTTAAAGCCTCTGAGTCACTTGTTTGAATGTAAAATAAGACATCCTGGGATAGGTGTCAGGAAATTTGAACTCAAGTACTGGTTTTGTTGCTCACTTAGGATCCTTTAGCAAGACACTGCTTGCTCTCCTGAGACCTAACTTTCCTCATCTCTAACATGGAATTAGCAACACCCGTCCTGCCTAAGTTCTTGCAAGGCCATCGTGAAGTTCAGAGGTGCCACACTCTTAAAAGCTCTATACTAGTCAAGGACTCGCTGTGTTCCTGATTACCAGAAGCATATTTTTATATATAGAACATGCCAAGGCAGAACACCAACTATCATCCCTTGCATCTTGACTTGGCTAATAGCGCTCAAGATGTATTGAATGACAAAGACAATCACATAGAGTCACTATGGAAAGATTAAAATCATAATGAAATGTAATATGAGATGGAATAAGCCATAGGTAAAGCAACATGGTTTTTGCGTGATCTTGCCATTTTGCAATTGAAAAATTCTTGGTCTCAGGGCGCCTGGGTGCCTCAGTAGGTTATGCATCCAACTCTTGATTTCGGCTCACGTCGTGATCTCAGGGTGGTGAGATCGAGCCCCGTGTCAGGCTCCGCACTCAGCTCATGGTGGAGTCTGCCAGAGATTTTCTTTCTCAGTTTTGCTCCCGCAGTTCTTTGATATGGAGGGTGTCACAGGCACTCTGGAGACATAAGACTGAGAGCTGCCCTTCCCAGACTTACCTGACAAAATTCCTTTCCGGCAGTAAAGCTCTGTGACTATAGCTTTTTAATGGGACAACTGTCATAAAGCTTTCCCAGGGCATCTTATCTTCTTACCGGATTTTCACGGCACCCCTGTGAGAAAGCTAAGGCATTCTCACCTGTATGTCACACCTTGAGGCACAGAGAGGTTAAGTATTTTGTCATAGCTCACACAGCTAATCAGTTGCAGAGTCAAGGCTACGATAATAGATGAAGCTGGAGTACATTTTAGCTCTAATCCAACCCTTTCATTTTGTGGAAGAAGAAACGGAGGCCCAGGTGCACCTGAGTGGGTCCGTCGGTTAAGCGTCTACGCTTACCGTCTATCAGGTGATGATGCCAGGGTCCTGGGATGGAGCCCCGTGTCATCTGTCATCGGGCTCCCTGCTCAGTGGGGAGTCTGCTTCTCCTTCTCTCTCTGCCCCTGCCCTCACTCATGCTCACTCTCTCTCAAATAATAAACATTTTTTTAATTTTAAAATATTTATTTTCTTAAAAAAAGAAAGAAAGACAAGAAATAAACAGAGGCCCAGAGAGGGACAGAACTTGCCTAAGGACACACAGTTCTTAGTAGCACAGGAGTAAAACTCAAGACACAGCCCAGGGCTCTTGCTCTGCCAGGCCAGTGACTCAGAGTTCTTGACTCAGGCCTCAATTTGTTTTGCTACACCTCTTTGCTAGTCTTGCCCTGCTCAGAAATGGCCAGAAATTTCCCCATCCCTCGGGCACTAAATGGGCCGGGCTCTACATACCCTCCCATGGCAAGTCAAGACAGATGCGGGACTAGAACCCCCAGAGTATGAATCCCACTCAGCTTTCTGGGTCGCAGGGAGAACCGTTTTCATTTTACTCAGACACCACAGCCACTCCCAGGACTTTTCAGAGGCGACTCCCCAGGAAAGTGGCCCCAGCCCTGACCAAGTGGGTGGGGCAGGTTGTCACAAGATTTAGGCCTGGGCAGAGTGAATCACAGAAGGGGCATGGTCCTCCAGCTTCCTCTCCACTCAGCCTAAGCCTTGGGCTCCACAGGAGAGAGGATGGGTGGAGAACAGGGCAAGGACAAAACCTGGTGTTTGGAACCGCAAGGCAGAGAGGAGCAGCCAGGACACGGCCTCCCAAGCAGGGGAGTGGGCGTGACCCCAGGTAGAGCTCAGGGGGTCCCTAAGAGAACACAGGACAAGCCCTGGGGAAGCTCCAGCCTGGAAGGGAAATGACTCCTCCAAGGCGTTAGTGGTCGAGCTGGAATGAGAACAGGAGTTCCACTTCCTAGTCCTGTGTCTCTTTCTGGGATCCCTTTAGCACGTGTCACCTGCCCCCCACCCCTGCTCTTTCTCCCATGCAGGCAGGGCACTTCTGTCACCTTTGCAGGGGAAACTGAGGCTGGGCAAATGGGCTCATAGCAGAGGGTTAGGGACAGCTGCAGGAGCAGAGGGTGTCTCAACCGTGCCTCCTCCTCAGCCAGGGATGTGGTTCTGCCTCCACTCAACAGAACTTCAGAGCACTCAGCACTGAGGATATGAAGGGCCCCTTCCTATATGTAATTTTAAAGTGTTCATATTAAAATACAAATGTTCATATTAAAAATAAAGTAAGTGTAAGGGAATCCTTAAGCTCTGATAATTGCTATTATAATACTTCAGTGCGGGCCACCTGGGTGGCTCAGTCGGTTAAGCATCTGCCTTCAGCTCAGGTCATGATCCCAGGGTGCTGGGATGGAGCCTCGCGTCGGGCTCCCTGCGCAGCAGGGAGTTTGCTTGTCCCTCTCCCTCTGCCCTTCCCCCCCCACCTTGTGCTCTCTCTCTCTCTCTCTCTCTCTCTCTAAAATATTCATTTATTCAAATAAAATCTTAAAAAAATACTTCAGGGCTTTTGTGGAAATATAAAATGTCAAATTCTTAAAATTTATTTTTCTCATTCTCACGTGCTCATACCGCCTCCTGGGAATTTGGCTCTGCCTTGCAACCCACAGGGTGCCAGAGACCAGTCAGGAAGAGAGGCCCAGGATTTCCCCTCTGGTGGACCCCTAAAAAAGGCCTCCACCCTCATCCTGCCCTCCAGTCCACCTTGCCTGCCAAAGTACCAGACACGGCAGCCCAGCCAGGAAACAGGAGACGCCGCTAGTCAATATCCCCTCCCTTCTGCTCTGTCCAAGGCTTCCTAGTTCCATAACCGGAGCCAACTTTCTGATAAGGGCTGGGTGGGTTTGGGGGGAGGAGCACAGGGAGTGCCAGCCTGTTAGCCTGTGACCCGGTCTCTCCCAAGTCACTCAGCAAATCGGCTTCAAAGGGGACACTGAGTTTCCGACTTCCTTTAGAAAGCCACTCTGTCCATCCCCACCAAGGGAAGGGGAGGAGACAAGGAAGAGACTGAGGCACTTGGCTGGGGCAGGGCAAGTCTAACATAGAGCACCTGAATTGAGAACAGAGCTCTAACTGCCGTGTTCCGAGCAGTTCCCGACTTATAGACGGGTTGCATTCCAAAAGTCTGTTAATTTTTCTACTAAGGTAAATCAACTAGATCAACTGTTTATTGAGTATTTGCTATGTATGCTAGTTCGGCATTGAAAGCACTTAATCCTTCTGAGAATTGGGGCGCCTGGGTGACTCAATGGTTAAGCATCCGCCTTTGGCTCAGGTCATGATCCTAGGGTCCTGGGATCGAGTCCTACATCGGGCTCCTCGCTCAGCAGGGAGTCTGCTTCTCCCTCTGCCTGCCATTCCTCCTGCTTGTGCGTGCGCTCTCTCTCTCTGACTGACAAACAAACAAACAAACAAACAAACAAATAAATAATAAAATCTTAAAAAAAATAAAAATTCTTCTGAGAATCCTGTGGGGGTTATTCTTGTTTTCACGTTGCCGGCGAAGAAACGGAAGGCTCAGAGATGCTAAGTAATTTGTCCCTGGCCACCCAGAGTCAGGGTTGGGAACAGATTCTTGATTCCAAGCCCAGTGGCTATTCCATGATGTCACACTATTTTGGGCAATAAATGGTCCTCCAGATTAAGCCACTAGAACTCCTTTAATCCATTATGCATCCCAAAATAGTGCACATTTGGAAAGGGAAAAAAAGAAAATAGTACTGAAATACAAATAAATTAGTGTAGAAAAATAACGAAATGGACTTGGGAAGTGTTCTGTTGTCCAGAATAAGGGTTTCTTATGGAACGTGGCTTTACTGAGAAGAGGATGTGGAAGTCGCTGAGAGCGGATATAAGGAAATTCACAAAGCCGAGGCTGAACACTTGCAAAGGCTTAGGAGCTTGCCCATCCTGGCTCTTCGTGTCTAGTTTTTGTTCTCGATGTGCACCTTTTCCTCGGGGCAGCAGCTGTGATTGGAGTTGATTCAAGAAGTGCAGCAAAGGAAAGTGAGTAAGAGAACAAGGAAGACAGAAAATTATTTCCATATAGGTAACACAACCAGGAGGGCTAAACAAGGAGAGACGATGTGTGTCTGTATAGGAATTAAGCAGCCGAGGTGACATTTCTTTTAATCCATCGATGAGGCTTTCTCAGGGACAAGGGCAAGCGGGGAGCCAAGCGCACGGTTTCCCCAGAGGGTAGGGCTGGTGATAGGTAGGGACGATGAGTCACGCGCTTCGCCACTGGCCTCCACACACGTGGTCACGGGGAGAGCAGCTTCTAGGTGTGTGAGGGCAAGTGGTAGCGAAAAGGCATTTGGGCCATGAGATGTTCTCCAGTTACAGTAACTTCCTCAGGGGATCACACCCAGGTCCACCGCCATCACATCATCCACATGCTGGAAGATTCTGGCTTCTCCCTTGCGCTCTGGGATCCTGCAACTAACGCCACTTGACATCACCGTGTGGATTTTATTTGCATCCACCCCCATCTGGCCCCTCTCTGGTTTCCACATGCCGTCTCTAGCTTCACCATCCGAGGCGAACATTGAAGAGCCATCCTGGATTCCTCTCTTTCTTTCAGTCCTCACAATTAACCCACCTGAATCAGGACTCAACTAAAAGTCCCCTTTCCTACCCTGGGTGGCAGTCCTGCCTCTCTCCCTGTGGCTTCATCACATGTCCTGCTTCTTCACACTCACTGTGTTCTAGCCTTCCTTCTGTCCCTGAGACACATCACCACGGTTCCTAGCTCAGGGCTCTGCGTTCACTCCTCCTCTGCCTGGAACAGTCTTTCCCACCTCACTGCATGGCCAGCTACTTCTCATTCTTCACGACTCACATCAAATATCAGCTCTGCAGAGGGTCCTGCCCTGACCTCCCTGGTGGAAAATTTCTCGTTAAGTTATTCTCAATCACATCACCCAGTTTCTTTTCTTTATAGCACCCAAACTGTCTCCTTTACAGATAACATATCTGTGTTGCTACTGTCTGTCTCTATCCACAAGTCTTGTTGGTCACTGCACCTGACAGTGTACCTCGTACATTGTATGAATTAACAAACGAGTGAATGAAAAGACGAAGTTGCAGGTTTCTAATTCAAGAGTTACTTTTCTTTTCTTTTTTTAAGATTTATTTATTTATTTAAGTAATCTCTACACCCAACGTGGGGCTCGAACTCACAACCCTGAGATCAAGAGCCACATGCTCCTCCAACTGAGCCAGCCAGCTTCCCCCCCAAAACTACTTTAACACGATTTTTTTAAAAAGATTTTATTTATTTATTTGTGAGAGAGAGAGAGCACAAGCAGAGGGAATGACAGGCAGAGGGAGAAGCAGGCTCCCCACTGAGCAGGGAGCCCGATGCGGGGCTTGATCCCAGGACCCTGGGACCATGACCTGAGCCGAAGGCAGACGCTTAACCAACTGAGCCACCCAGGCACCACCCCAAAAATTACTTTTCTAAGGAGCCAAGTTTTTATACAGACCGTAGAGTTGCGGGCAAGTGCATTTGTTGTTCATAGGGCCTGAAACATACCTGCTTTTTGGAGGAGGTGAATTATTTAGGAAGAAACCAGAATAGAAAGATAATTAATTCCCAAGCCAGACATGGCAGAGCCTGCGGGTGACCAGCCCAACTTCTGATCAATACAGGGTAACTCCCTAGACAGGTGACATGTCTCAGGAGCAGAGCCGAGTGCATATTTATATTTATAAAAGCTGCTCTGTATGGAGCCCCTCCTAGGTGACAGGCACTGTGTTAAGTGCTTTGTAGTCACTATTGTGATCAAGCCTCACCAAAAAAACCTGTAACTTATATACTGTTTCTAAGTCCCTTTTACAGATAAGAAACCTGTGGTTTAGAGAAATAGCTTGCTCACTGGGATTTAAACCCAGGCCACCGTGATTCCAAAGCCCCTAACTCTACTTGTCCAGCATGCCCTGCTAGATCCCTGACGATGCCATGAAATACTCTGGGTAGGGACTCCATGGCCAGTTTGAGAATTAAGGAAGCTAAGGCTTAGAAATATTGAGTGACTTGCCCAAGACCATCAAGCTAGTCAGTGGCGGCCTGGAACAGAGTCTACGTCCTTCTGGCTTTGGTTCCAGGATTCCTTCTCCTGTAGCTCATAGACTTCACTGGGACAAAGGTGAGACTGGGCATGATGCACGTGTCACGGACCCTCGGAGACCAAGGGAGGGGAAAGGTTGCCACACCGTGGGAAAGCTGACGCTCCTCTCTCCCCCAGGCATTCCTGGAGAAGTACGGATATCTCAGTGAGCAGGTCCCCAAAGACCTCACCGCGGCAAGATTCGGCAATGCCATCAGGTATGTGGGGGATTTGGGGGTGCCAGAGGGCAAGCTTCGGTCGCCTCTTCCCTCCTCCTGGATGGCGGGCCTCCCTCCTGTGTCCAAGGGTCATGCTCCATTGCTCTCCCCCCCCAACCCTGCCACCAGCCTCCTGCTGTCTCCAGGAAAACTCCTTGCCCTCACCCCCACCACCCACCCTCCCACTGTGGTCCTTTATCTCAATTCCTCCTGACAGGGAGTTCCAGAGGGTATCTCAGCTGCCCATCAGCGGCGTGCTAGACCCCGCCACCCTGCGCCAGATGACACGGCCCCGCTGTGGGGTGGCAGACACAGACAGTCAGGCGGCCTGGACCAAGAGGGTCAGTGCCCTGTTTGCTGGACGCCGGGCCAAAATGAGGCGTAAGAAACGCTTTGCAAAGCAAGGTGAGCCCTGCTGAAATCTACCTAAGCCAGGATTCCCAACACCCAGAAGCCCCGTGGCCAGAGAGAAAAAAAAAAAAAACCAGCCTAGCCTCGGACTGGGCTTTGTCAGTACCCTCTTCCCTAGGGCGGGAGAGGGGAGAGCAGTGGGTGAACAGGACCCCTCAAGTGGAGGGCCATGTTTGTGAACACAGACATTTAAATCAGAATTACACCAAAATGCATGGATTTTCATTATGCCCAAGTTTTCCAGAGCAAGCCCCATCAAGCCCACTTAATTCCTTGATCAATTGGTTACGCAGGGCAGTTAAACTGTTGCCAATGTTTTGCTTTATGTTTTCCCAAAGTTGTTTTCATCCTAAGAATTATTCAACAAAGATGTGGTTTACTGATCAGTTTTATTTTGTCTGTAGCACACTTTTAACAGCCTTATGGGAATAGAATTCACATACCGTAAAATGTACCCGTTGGAAGTGTACCACTCAGTGGGTTTTAGTATATTCGCAGAATTGTGCAACCATTACCATAATCTAATTCCCAGACACTTTCATCACCTCCAGAAGAAACTCCATGCTCCCTAGCGGTCACTCCCCGCCCCCTCTCCCCGCCCCCTCTCCCCGCCCCTGACAACCACCCATCTGCTTTCTGTTTCTATGGATTTGCCTGTTCTGGACATTTCATCACTGCTCATTTTATACATCACGGTTCCTGCTGTTGTGATTCTCCGTTTGTGGTTTCGGTTTTATCTTTTCTTTCTCCTCCTCTTCCCCCTTTCTGTCCAGACCCAGTCTTCCAGGGTCAAATGTTACGGACCTAAGATTTCTGAAGATCTGATTCTCCTGTCAATTCTTCATCAATAACGAGTTTTACTGTGTGTAATTTTAACATCTAAGTTAATGTTAACATTAACTAAGTCTAATTTTCTCTGACCTGATTTCTGCAGTTTTTAGGATTTCTAACAAGATGGGGTTGTTGAGTCAGGTTTACATCTATAATCAAATTTACCGTGAGCACTTTGGGTCATTGTCTCTTTTAATTTGCATTAACTACTTGCAGCCACAATATCCATTATGAACAGAACACAGGGTTCCTAGGTCATTTTTATTTCTTCGCTAATCCATAAGGAAGCTGTGGGCGGTTCCCCTCAGCTATTGGAGGATGGCAGTGATGGGGTCCGGATGCTGGGGTCGAGAAGTCCTTGGTGTCAACATGTTCTGCATCCCACTGTGTTTCTGGACCACAGAGGTACAACAGAGGCGCAGCATGAGCTGGGACAGCATTCCTGGAGCTGGGGCTCTGGGCTCAGCAGTGTGTCACTGCTCCATTTCCTCATCTGAGACATAGGCTCTTTCTGGTTGCAAAGTAGAGATGGGCCCTGGTCACCAAGGGGAAGGGGCTTGCTGTGGAAGGTGGGGCGGCCCCAGACCCAGTCTCAGCAGTGGCATTTCCAGGCTATAGGTGGTCTCTCAGAGAACTGGGAAGATGCCTCCTGGGCATCCAGGGCACAACCTGAGCACCAGAAATACTACCTTCTGGCAGCATCTTCTCATGGGAGTAGCTGATGGAACCCATTTGGTGCCGTTCAATTTGGAGCATCCATTTGGAACAGAGATTCAAGCTAAGGCATCTCCCAGGCAGGTAGCCTTGCCCTACCAGCCTAGCCCCATGTCACTGTCTGACCCTGATTCCTGGTCCAGACAGCAGTAGCTCAGGTTAAATGGAGACTTTCTCTCTTGTTCATAACCTGAACCCCAGCAGCTCGACTTCCATTACCCCCTGAGTGAGAAGACCTTCCCTAGAGAGGAACTGTATGCTTGGCAGGCACCGAACACTTCCTATGCCTTCCTTTGGAAAATGTATTCTTAACAGTTGGCCCTTCCTGAGCATTTATGATGTGCCAAGTGCAGTTCTAAATGGGTTAAGTCACGTAATCCCTTAACAACCCTAGGAGATAGGGACCATCATTATCCTCATTTTACGGAGAGCCAAACTAAGGGACAAAGAGCTTAGGAAACTTCCCCAGGGCCACATAGCCAGAGTGTGGCCAAGCCTTCTCATCACTGGGAGGACTGAGTGAGATTCCCCATGTAAGAAACCCCAGAACATGGGTGGAGTCTTTAAAAATGATGTGGATTTCTAGGCCAGTGACTGTCTACTCTGTGGGCAAATGGTCTGACGAAGTCGGGTTCCAGGGTAGGGTTGCCAGATAAAATATAAGACGTTCAGTTAAATTTGGATGTCAGGTGAACAACAAATCATTGTTTTGTGCTCACTTTTATACCAAAAAAAGAAAAAAAAGGAAAGATTTTGTTATTTATCTGACATTCAAATTTAACCAGGTGTTCCATGTTTTTATTTGCTAAATCTGGCAACCTCATTCCAAGTGTCTGGTCCTCTCTGTGCTTACGGGGGAGATTTTCGATCCCCCTTGGTCCCCCAAGGAGCTGGGGGGGAGGGTAGGGGGTCCGGGGTGACTCTGGGGTGGAAAGGGAAGGAGAAGAGAGTAGGCATTTACTGAGCACCCACCACATGCCCAGCACCCATACGTTCTAGTTCATTTGCCTTCTCATTTTTACCACAAGTAAGTCTTACCAACCACACTTTGCAAATAAGGAAACTAAGGTTTGGAGAGATTCCATAATTTGCTATGTAAGGTTGCGAGTAGAAGTGTTGGGATTCCAACCAGCTTCTTTCCACAGTATCCGTTGCCTGTTGGGAGGCAGGTGTCTAGGTCTCCACTCCTCCCCATGTGCTTTTCTCCCCCCCCTTACCTTTTGGATTTGGGGGCAAGGGCATAGGGGGTGCACGGCCAGGTGCTTCTGTGGCCTAGAGGTCACTGCAGAACCCAGCCTTGCCCGGGCCAGAGTTCAGGATGGGGCCTGAGGTGGCCAGCCTGCTCCAAAAGGAAGATGATGGAGAGAGGGCTCAGGCTGCTGGTGGGGGTAGGTGGTGGGTGGAGGAGGGGGGTCTTCCTTCTTGGCAGGCATACCAACGACCCCTCTCAAGGAAAATGTACCTGTTTGTCCTCCCTGTCCTCCTCCAAAGACACACGAGGCTGCGTGCACACACACACACACACACACACACACACATTCACAGAGGATTTTTATCCTCTGCGAGCTGTCACCTTCCCTTTCTTGCCCACTGAGCGAAGCCCCCTCTAATGCAAAGAGGCAGAAGGACCTGCCTCGCACTTCTAGCAGCTTGAAGGTGGGCAGGGAGAGCCTGCCAGTCAGTCAGCCCCAGCAGGGTGTGGAAGTGCCCAGGGCCAGCCTGTCCAGAGCCCTCCGGGGAGTCACCTCTGGACCCCAGGCCTTCCCTCCGCCTTCCTTGTCTCCCTCCCTTCCTAAGAATCCTTCCCCCTTCCCTCCCTGAGTGTTGGTCACTGGCTGGGAGGGGTTGGGTGGCTGCCAGGCCAAACAGGCCTGGGAAGGCAGCATTGCCTTGAATGGAGCTTGGCTCAGGGTGGGAGAAAAGACATTCCCCTCCCCCACTTCCATGGGGGATAAGGGAGGGAAAGGGCACTCAGCTCTCTACCACCCTCCCTTCCACCTGGAGAATTTCAGCTCATGCACAGCCCCTGCTTTGACCCATGGGAGCCATGTTCAGGCAAATTTATAAGCCTTGAGTCTTAGCAAATGTGCCTGTTTACCTGTGTGGTGTAGTAGAAAGCGCACTGGGTCAGATGTCAGGGCCTGGGCTCAGGGCCTAGCTGGGCTACTCACTCATTCTGTGACCCTGGGCAGGTCCCTTCCCCTGATCTCAATTTCCCCAGAACAGAGCAGGGAGGTCCGGTAAGGAGATGGCCAACCTTCCATGACTTCAGCCCTCCCCCCTGGGTCAGGCAAGGACTTCCCCGAGAGGCAAAAGGGCAGGCTGTCTGAACCTTCAGTTCCTCCAAGGAGAGAGAGGGCTGTGTCTACTGGCCCAGCTTGCCTACCTGCCACCCGTACCTCAGGAATTCTGGTCCATTTGGGAAACTGAGGCCCCAAAGATCACACGAAACCTATGCACTCCCTGGGCCCATGAGGCCTGCCTGGGAGCTGTGAGTCTTCCAGCTGGGGTCACAATCTCAGCCCCTGAGCTTGCCAGGCTCAGAAATAGCCCATGAAAAACTCAGGATCTGGACCTTCTAAGCACCCTGGTCCTGGGTGTGTGGTGAGCTGCAGGGGGACTCAGTTGACCGGAGGCTTGGGCAAAAGGCCAGAGTCTTTCTTAGGTCCAAGGGAGGAACTGCAGTTCTGGGCAAAGGAATAGAAACTTGTAACTAAGTGGAGATGGAAAAATTTCTCTCCCTCTCAGTGAGTGACAAAACACACCCTTTGTTCTTATTTGTTTTCACCTCAGAGCTCTCCAGAGTCCCTGAGGAAGTGAGGGGGAGGGCCAGGGGTCAGGGAAAGACCTCTAATAAATGGGTCTTGGTAGCTTGTCGGCAGCAGGCCTGCGGCACTGGAACGGGAAGGGCAGGCAGGTGTGAAGGGAGGAGAGGAGGAAGGGGTGAGGGGGGTCACAGCTGGGGCCCCAGTGGCCCCATCTCTCCTCCCTGCCCGCCCCCCGCCCAGTAGGCAGGGGTAGGGATTTGCTGCCAGCAAGAGTTGCAGAGTGGCTTTCAGGCTCAGCCCAGGCTGTGGGGAAGAAGACCTCAGACCAGAGAGTCCTTCAGGTTGGGGGCTTTTCCTGAGCAGAGGTCACATCCCCCCCGAGGGACTTCCCCAGGCCAAGCCACTAGACTGGGGCCTCTCTGGGACAAGGGTCGTCCTGTCAGCTTGAGAGCAGTGTCTCCCCAGCCAGACGGGCTCTTCCCAGGACAAGTGCTGTGTCTCTCCCCTTCAAATCCGGGACTCCCTGGAGGAGGGCCTATCTCCGCCTCATATGGGTCCTTGGGGACCAGCCCCGGGTTCCGCAGGTGGGTGTGACTGACGCGGCCTCTCCGGTTGGCAGGCAGCAAGTGGTACAAGCAGCACCTCTCCTACCGCCTGGTGAACTGGCCACAGCACCTCCCAGAGCCAGCAGTTCGTGGGGCCGTGCGCGCCGCCTTCCAGCTGTGGAGCAATGTCTCGGCACTGGAATTCTGGGAGGCCCCAGCCACAGTCCCCGCTGACATCCGCCTCACCTTCTTCCAAGGGGACCACAACGACGGGCTGGGCAACGCCTTTGATGGCCCAGGTGCTGACACAGAGGCTCTCTCTCACGTGGCAGGAGGGGAACCCAACTGGGAGAGGCAGTCCGGGGAAGGCAATGGGGCCTTTGCTCTCCCTTTGGCCTTGGCCAAGCTGGATCCACCTTCGAAGAACCCTCAGTCTCCTCCTCTGTAGAATGGGAACAATGGTTTCTGCCCAGTTGTGTGCCATGTGGCTGAAGGGACGGCCAGATGAGGTTCTGCATGGAAAGCGCATTGTAAATTCCACAGTATTTTCTGGGAGAAGCTTCTGACGTCCCGTCATCTGTCCTCTGCCCCTAGACAGGCCTGTGCCTCTCCTGTTCTCCAAGAGTGGGTGTTCTCCCGACCATCACCCTAAAAACATCCAGAGGCCACCACTACCCCACTCCTGCCCTCCCCACGCCCACTACCACAGCCCACCACAGAAGGGCTTCGCATTCGCACAGCCCAGCCAGTTCTCCCATTTGCCACCAAACTGAAGGCTTACAGCAGCAATTTAAACTGATCTCCGCCTATTCTGCCCAACACTGGCCTTCAGAACCTGACTGCAGGCTGCCTGGGCATCGCCCGCCCCAACCCAATGATGAAAGGAGCCCTGACTAGACCCCTTCACGCCGGGGACTCGAGCCCTTGTATGGCCTGGGAATTTGGGCCCTCACCTCCCTTGCACTCCTCTACTTGGCATCAAGCCCACTCTGAGCAAAGCCCACGTCTAGGCCCTGCTGCTGGGACCCAGGGTAGGACTGGGAGAAATCTAAGCTTTTCAAGAATCCACATGTAACACTTATGTGTTCTTGCATGTAACTCACTTCACCCCTGCTATCTGCATGAAATGTTCCTGCCTATACTCGGCTGGAGTCTGGCGGCTAAGATAGCACGGGACTGGGAGAAAGCTCTCTGATTTGGGGCAGGCGCTTTGTCTGAGTTTAGGTGTTCTCTCTCTCTGAAACCTGCCATCCTGTTTCCCAGGATTAGTGGGAGGAGTGAGCGGAAAGGGCTAACATTGCTCGGACAGCTCGAGGCATATCCAAAACAGGAAGCACATACTGGTCCACACATGGCCTACGCTCCACACCCCAGGCGGCTCTCCTTTAATGGTGGTCAGTCCCCGTTGGCCTGGGCTCTGCAAGAAGGCAAGGCTGGAAGCGCCCTCAGCAGGCCTAGAAGGCCAATATTATCACCAAGCCGTTGGCTGACCCCTGCCCCTGCAGAAAGTGAATCGTGAAGCCTGGGGTCCTGGGAACTGTGTAACTGATAAACTCCCTCTGGGGCATGCCAGAGGCTGGAACATCATTGATCCAGTTCACTCCCTCTGCTCACTCCTACTACAGGAGGTAGAGACCCACAGAGGGGCCCCAGGAGAGAAAGGCAAGAACACAAAAATAGATATACTTTTTATTAGAGACTCTACATACCCATAAACACACCCAGCACCCCGATCAAGAATCGACATTACCGTCATCCAGAAGGTCCCATCGTGCCGACCTCTGGGGTAACCACTACATCTATTCCTACCTATATCTTTGTGAAAGTAATTCTTATGTAGCATTCATTATGGGCCAGGCACGGAATATGCTATGTAACCTACTCGTATACACACCTCCCTCTGTAATCCCCAGAGCAACCCCGCGAGGAAGAAGCAGCTCATTATCATCCTTCCCATTTCAGATCAGAGGGAGTGCTACTTGGCCAAGGTCACACAGCTAGTGAATAGGAAAACCGGGATGGAAACCCAGGCAGTTAGGACCCACGCTCTATGGACACCACGCTGCCTCCTAGGCGTCCACACCCCCACAGCCTAGGCTTCGGTTCAGCGCTCCCCACTTCAGCCTTTGCCAGAGGTCTTTAGGAGGGAAATTGCGCAGCAGAAAACAACCACGCCCACCCCTGGGGCTCCGGTGGGGACGCGGGGGCGTGGCGGGCGGTGGCTCCCGCTGACCCTCTGCGCCGCCTGCAGGGGGCGCCCTGGCGCACGCCTTCCTGCCCCGCCGGGGCGAAGCGCACTTCGACCGCGACGAGCGCTGGTCCCTGAGCCGCCGCCGCCGCGGGCGCAACCTGTTCGTGGTGCTGGCGCACGAGATCGGCCACACGCTCGGCCTGCCGCACTCGCCGGCGCCGCGCGCGCTCATGGCGCCCTACTACAAGAGGCTGGGCCGCGACGCGCTGCTCAGCTGGGACGACGTGCTGGCCGTGCAGGGCCTGTATGGTGAGCCCCCGGCCCGCCGCCCCCCCCCCCCCCCCTCCTCCCGGGGCCCGCACGCCCGGGCGGCGAGCAGGAGCCGCCGTCGGAAGCGCGGGAACCCGGCCTCACCGCCACCGGTCCCTCGCGATCCTGAAGCTGCGGCTCCCCTCACATCCGAAAAAGCCCCCGGGTGCCTGGCCTCTCCATCCCAACCAGGTCCCGCGCACCGCCCTCCCTGGCGCTCCGATTCCCCAGAGTCCTGCCCGATCCCGGCCTCGGCGGTTCCTCTCCCATCGCTGCCCCATCGCCCAGACCCAGTCCCCGGTCCCACCTCTCCCCCCGTCCCAGCCCTTGTTCCTGCTCCGCTTGCTCGCCCCCCAGCCTAACCCTCTCGCTGATGCTGGAACCCGCTCCCCTCCAAGCCTGGGCCTCTGCCTGGAGGTAGACCCAGCCGAGGTTTCCCCCCTACCCCGGCCCCTTCCAGAACGAACTGGCCGGTGCTGCCGCCCAATCAGCCACGGCTGGCTCCCTCAGAGTGCCTGGTGCGTAGGCAGGGCCAGAGCCCTGGGTTCAAGTCACCGTGCCATTCCTGATAAGCAGTTGCTCGGGGGCTAAGCATTTCCCCGCTGAGAGCTCTCGGTTTTACCTTCTGAGAAAAGGGATAATCATTGAGGCCCTGCTTACCTCACAGAGCTGTTGGCCCTAGGTTTCTGTAGCCTAAGAAACGTGCGCGAACAGCTGCTATTTCATGAGTGTATACTATGGGCCAGACGCTTAACACACTCATGAGGTATCTTTGTCCACAGATGGGGAGAACGGGGCTCAGAGAGGTTAGATAACTTGTCCAAGGTCACACAGCTAGAAAGTCGTGGACCAGGATGCAGGAGCTGGTGCCAAATTCTAAGCTTGTTGGACTCTGCCTCACTCTCATAAGTGAAGTATGGTGATGTAATTATTATGATTGCTGTAACTGTCGCAGCCCGGGCTCCTGAATTCTGCCCTCATGCCATCTGTGTTGCCCAGGACTCAGGGAAGAGAACCTTCTGCTCTTCTTAGTGCCCAACTCTTGTGTGGTCCCCCACTCCAGTTTTAGCTCAGTAGGGTTCTCTTTCCCAGACTTTTCGGAGGAGAGAGGACTTTTGAGTTTAGTGCTACGGTTAATAATACTGACAACCAAGGACAACTCTTAGCCCCCCACCCCCCACGCTTCTTCCCTGCCTCCCATACCAGGTCATGATGGAAGGAGCCAGAAGGGAGGTCTTGAGCCCCCCACACATGCCCCAACCAGTATGTGTGCTCTCCCTCTTCTCTCCTTCCCCATGAAGGGAAGCCCCAGGGGGGCTCCGTGGCCATTCAGCTCCCAGGAAAGCTGTTCACTGACTTTGAGGCCTGGGACCCCCACAGACCACAGGGAAGGCGCCCCGAAATCCAGGGTCCTAAATATTGCCACTCGTCCTTCGATGCCATCACTGTAGGTAAGATGGTCCCACCTGCGCCTCGCTTCCTTTTTCCTTTCTCCCCCACAGCGGTCTCCAGAGCTGGAATAGGGGGTGGGGTTATGAATAATAAATTCAGAAATCCCAAGCCACAAGCATTCTGCGGGGTAGGAAGCCCACGCCGAGCAAAACACTGGCGCCTTCCCTTTGCCCCAGCTGTGCACGCTACAGCCTCCCTCCTGAGTCTGGGAAGCTGGTTCTAGGAAAGCACCTTCCCTAGAAGGAAGGCGAGAGGCTGATGGTCACTCCTCAACTCTCTTATCTCCGGACAGACGGGCAACAGCGCCTGTACATTTTTCAAGGAAGCCACTTCTGGGAGGTGGCGGCGGACGGCAATGTCTCAGAGCCACGCCCACTACAGGAAAGGTGGGCGGGGCTGCCCCCCCACATTGAGGCTGCTGCGGTGTCATTGGACAGTGGGGACTTCTACTTCTTCAAAGGTACCAGCCCTGGGGCAGAGGAGAAAATTGAGGCCTAGAGGAGGGAGGTGTTCTGTCCAAGGTCAAAAGAGGGGAGGGGTGTCAATTCCACTCTGCACCTGCGGCCCCAGGGAACTCTACCAGGAGGTTCTTTCAGGGATGGATTGCAGGGCAGGGCGTTGAGGTTGTCCCAGAGAGAGAGGGTGGGAGGGCTGCAGAGAAGAGTCTAGAAGGGAAGCAGAGGACCATTCCTGAGCTCTGCAATCCAGCGGGAAAGTCCTGCTTCCTTGGAATTCTGGCTGTGCGAGGTTGGGCCTGTCACTTGGACTTGAATTATCTTGAATGGGGAAAATAATCCCTCAGGTTTGTTGGGGAAGGAGGATTAAAACATCATGTCGCGAGGAGCGTGCAGTCTATTATGTGAGTAAATAGTTTCATTCATCCAACAAATAACTGAGTGCCTTGGATGCACTAGACACAATTGGAGGTGTTGGGATGCAGTCGTGAACAAAACAAAAATCCCTGCCCTCATAGAACTATGTGTAGAAATGGTGGTGACTGGCCTTCCCTGTGGTCCACTGCCCATTCGGGGAGGGGGCCTGCTTCCCGCCGCCCCTGATGCTCCCGCTGCGCTGCCTGCCCTCTGCTGACACCTGCTGGAAGTCTAGGCCATAGCAGTCCCGGTGGGACCATCTTGCCTGTGAATTATTAGTACTGTGTGATCCATCTTGATGATCACAAATACTAACCACCCTGGGCTCCAACATGAGGGGGAACACAGGTCTGGGGGAACAGGTGAGGCGGAGGACCAAAGGGTGAGAGCCACCAGCTCACCCTGGCTCTCCTGATGCCCTACAGGGAGCCGATGCTGGAGGTTCCGGGGCCCCAAGCCAGTATGGGGTTCACCACAGCTGTGCCGGGCAGGGGGCCTGCCCCGCCACCCCGACGCGGCCCTCTTCTTCCCGCCTCTGGGCCGACTCATCCTCTTCAAGGGTGCCCGCTACTACGTGCTGGCCCGAGACGGACTGCAGGTGGAGCCCTACTACCCGCGAGGCCTGAAGGACTGGGGTGGCGTCCCCGAGGAGGTCAGCGGCGCGCTGCCACGGCCGGACGGCTCCGTCGTCTTCTTCAGGGATGACCACTACTGGCTCCTTGACCAGGCCAGACTGCGGGCGACCGCCTCGGGCCGCTGGGCCGCAGAGCTGCCCTGGATGGGCTGCTGGCACGCCAACTCGGGGAGCGCCCTGTTCTGAAGACGCTCCGACCCCTTAGTGGATTGTCGGTGCCCTTGTGGCCAACCTGTGTCCCCTGCCCCAGGAGCGGGACCTGCCTTGGAAGCCTCCGAGCTTCCCTGCAGAAGACCAGGCGGGAAAGTTTGTGTTTGTTTCCTGGAGAATTGCTTTGTGCTCTTAAGACCCCGATCTTTGTGGGATCAGTCCAAGGAGAAGCCAGAAAGGGTCTCAGACCGCACAGCCCTTTCCCAGAGGACCCTCCTCCCCAAGCCTCGGGGATTTTGTTTCTTCTGCTAAAGGTGCACTTCCTGTCCATGAGGCGACAGCGCTGGGCGGCCAGGGAGGATGCAAAACTTGATGGAGAGGTTGGGACCACTTTGCAAGACTGACTCCTTCCCCTCAGGACCTCCCTGGCTCAGTTTTTGGAGAATTGTGTCTTTTTAAATGAGAAGCCTCACCTCCAGGAAGCTTGGGTGGGTTGGGTACAAGGATTTCCAACCTCAGAGAGCCGTGGGGGTTGGGGTGGGGGGGTCAGGACCCAGAGCAAGAGGGAGACTGATGCAGGCCTGCTGGGCCCCACTGGAATAAAGCGGTGCCCCCAGCTGGTGGGCCCGGAAGCAGGCATCAGCCTTCCTTGGAATGGTTTCCAGTGAGAGCACGGATGCTGGAGCGGCTGGAACAATGTTCTTTCCCATCCAAGCCAAGACTACAGACTGTGTGTGAGTCGTCGTGATGGGGAGAGGTGGCCAGAAAAAGCAAAAAAGCTGGAGAGCCATGGGTGGCAGGGAGAGAGTGGGGCCCTCTCTGGAGGTCTGCACTGCTGCAGGCGCTGGGGTCCCTGCAGGCTGGGGGCGGCCTGGTGCTCACAATGGCCCCATTCTTCAGGCCACACACGCAGCGTTCCAGGAGCTGGCTGGCTGGCCAAGAATAGCTGGGATTCCTGGAGAAGGAACCAGCTCTCCAGCCTCTCTCTCTTCTGCCTCAGCCAGTCTCAGCCCTTCAGCATCTGGTTCTCTTGTCCTCCCCCCCCCACGCCCACCCCCCCACACACACACACCTGCCAGTGCCTTAATTTGCACAAACAGTGCAAGACCTGGCTTCCAGGGGAAGGGGAGAATGATCTAGCAAGAGTCAGCCCTCAGCTCCCCAGGGGCATTCCTGACCCTCGCCTTCATTTTCAGGGGAATGGCCTTTGACTGACCTTGGATGCAAGTGCTCTGTTCCACCCTGTCCTGGGGGAGATGGAAGGAGGCGGCCCTCCGCCTGCCCTTTTCCCTCTGACGTGAACCCCGGGGAAGGCGAGGGAGGGTCTTTATCCCCCTCAAGGGAGCCACCTGGCCCCCACCTCAAGGCTCTGACATTTTGATTAGAGGCTTTATTGAGTGATTGGAGGAGCAGGGGCAGGTTTCTCAGCCGCGAGGGAGCCCAGGGGTGAGTTTGTCTAGGCGATGCCTCCGCGCACAGGGCCAGAGGACCTGAGCTACCCCGGAGACGAATGTGAGGCTGTGCCGGGGGCGCGAGTCCGGTGGGCGGGAGGCACTTGGGTGCCGCCGGGACGGTAGCCCTCGGGAGGCGCTCATGGAGGCATGGAGCACCAGGTGATGTTGGGCTCAGCCTTGCGTGGGCGCTGGGTGACGGGTGGGAAGGCCCACGGCGACCGTGGGCCGGCTTGCGGGCTTGGAGGAGGCGCTCTGGGAAGGGGCACTTCTGGAGGAGGTGGTGGCGGGGAGGCTGGGGTCAGGCGAGGACGGAGGGCACAAAGGCTGGCGGCGGGGGCGCTCAGGGGCACCCGGGGGCCCCCGCGCCCCCCGAAGCCCGCGCCTTCCGCAGATCTGAGTGCTCCAGAAGGCAGTGCGCCACGTAGGCCGGGTGGCTGTGCAGGTTCCTGCACTTCTTGCAGTAAAGGATCTCGCAGCGCGCGCAGCCCCCAGCGCGCGGCGGCCGGCGCCGCGTCTCCAGCACGCACGGCGGCTCCGGGAGGCTCCGCTTCCTGCGCGGGGCGCGGGAGCTCAGTGCCGCGCGCGGCCCCCTCCCGCCGCCGCCCCGCGCCCCCAACCCCGGCCGGGGCGCGCCGTCACCTGTCCGCAGGGGCCGCCAGGCCGCCGAGCAGCGCGAACGGGCCGAGCCAGCCCCAGAAGCCGCTGTCCGCGCGCCGCAGCAGCGCCACCTGCTGGGTGCTGGACTCCTGGCGCAGCGGGCAGTAGGACACGGAGCCCCGCTCGCGGCCCTCGCCGCGCTCCGCCTCCCGGCTGGGCGCCTCGCCCTCCGCCCCGCTCTGCTCCCGCGGCCTCGCCGCCGCCGCCACCTCCTCGTCCTCCTCGTCCTCCTCTTCCTCCGACCCCTCCTCTGCGGCCGCCTCCGCCTCGCTGGCCGGCGGCTCCGCTGGCTCCTTCTTCCACAAGGGGGTCTTCACTCCTGCGGGGCCGGGGGGGGGGTGGGGGAGGTCAGCGCAGGCCCGCTGTCGCCGGGGAAGAGCCGGGCACCCTGACTGCTGTCCACAACCCGACACCACGCCCCCCCCCCCAAAAAAAGGCAGGCGCCTGAAGGAGAGTGTGCACGGGCTGCACCGGGTCAGCAGGATTCCTTACAGAGCGAGACAGGGCCGCCGGGCTGCCCCCCATTTCCCAGGTTTCTACTCTTCCTCGCTGAGGATTCGGGGCAAGTCACGTCGCTTCTGTCAAGCTCCGTGTCCCCATCTGGGAAAAGTAGTGCTCCTCTCCAGGGCGACTGTGAGGCGGGGAGCAGGTTGCGACTCTGTCAAGGGCCCAGCCCAGGGCTCGCCTTAAGGAAGCGCAGCTGTGGCAGCACCTGAGCGCGTGCGCGCGGGCACCCACCCCCACCCACCACCACCACCACCACCACGGGCCGACCAGTTAGGAAAAGGCTGCCCTAGGAGTGAGCCAGCTTCCTTCCAGGCTTGACCCCAATTGCCAGCTGGATTTCAACCACCAGCGTCCCTCTGGCCGGTGCCTTTATGGAGAGCACAAACTTCATAATTCATAACAGTAATCCTGGCAGGCAGGACGTTGCCGGGCTGCCACGGGAAGTAACCTGGCCTCTCCTGCTAGGAGTCCATCATTGGGCAACCTCCGTCCCTCCCTCCCCCCTGGCACCACCATGTGTCTGTCCTGCTCTCTGCTGGATCTGGGGAGCTAGACTTCCAAAGAAAAGCAGGGGGATGAGGCCAGGGAAGACACCACAGTGGTTTGCCCTGGAAAGGTCAAGAGAATTCCTATTGGTCCCTGCCCGTCCTGTTTAAAGAGGCTGGGGACGAAGGAGAATGATACAACTAGTGTTCTAGCTCACGTGTATTGAGCACCAACTGTTTGCAGTCACTGTGCTAAATTCTTCACACGTTGTGCCCCTTCACCTTCACAACCACCTCGAGGTGGTTGTGAACAACCACCGAGGCCTCTGAATTTCATCTAAGACTTCCGAAACCTTTCCAGAAAAAGTTGTTTCAAAGATTCTGCCAGTTTTCGATGTTGCTGAAGCTGGAAAACCAGGGTCCGCTGCACTTTTCGTTAGAAAACACACTAAGGAGCCTTTTGGTTGTGAAAGGCCAGACTTAGTGCACAGCCAGAAAGGGGTACTGGAACTTTTCGAGAGAAATGGGAATAGGAAATGAGGTTAGAAAGGAAGCTGGGACTTTGGGTGCCAGGCTATGGAGTTTGGACTTCGTCCTTCAGGAGTGGGGAGCCACCGAACTTTCCAATGGAGGGACATGCTCAGAGCTGTGTTTTAGGATGGTCTCCCTGCCGGACAGAGGGAGACCCACTTAGGCATCGTCACAGCGGTCCCGGCCAGAGAAGACAAAGGTCCAAACAGCAGCAGGTGAAGATGAGGAAGCCGATGTCAAGAATATTCAGGGAAAAGAAAGAAGAGGGCTTGTACAAGTAACTGAGAAAAGGCTGAACTTCTCTGGGGTCTCCATGGCGATGGGTGAGCTGGCCCACACTGGGTTTGCATCCACACTTGACAGGAGTCCTCCGTCCCCACCCTGCTTCCAGCCCCACTCACCGTGCTTATCCATTCTTCCCAAGGCTGTGCTGCCCTCTTCCCCTGATCAGGGACTGGGATGAGACAGAGTTCCCAGAACGCATAGAACTTTGTCTGATCTCTAGGGCCCCTGTTGGATCACAAGGGGTGAGGCTAGAACTTCACCTGCCCTTAGGGTTCCACCCAGGAATAGCTGCCTTTTCTAGAGCCTCCAAGAGCACTTAAAACCCAGGTGTCCCTCCACCTTCCCTCTTGGCAAGGCATTAAAGGGGAGAAGGGGGCGGCTTTGGCCGCCAGTAGACTGGGTTCAAATCCCCGCTCTGCCACATAAATGTAAGAGCTACGTGACCTTCAGCATGTTGTCTGACCCTCAGTCTCTTCATCTGTAAATTAGAGATAGTCACACAGTACCAGACTTTACCTGGCTTACAGAAAGCACTCCAAGCGTTATGTTTACTTGTATCATTATGTCCTCTCCTCCCCTTTCTGTCTTCTCTCTCTCCTTCCTCACCCTGGCTTCCCACTCCACTTCCAGCTCATTGCCTTCGCTCCAAGGAGCCTAGGAAATGCCTCCAAGTCCAGTAGAAAGCAGGGCCCAGGCAAGAGCCGGGTGTAGCTCCCGAATGTCATGTATGTGTGCGTAAGAATTGGGGCTGGGGGAGGGGATACTTGGCATACTCCTTATTCTCTGGGCCTTCAGAGTGGCCTGTGTTGGCAGAGACAGGAGTAAGCAGAGGGGTCAGAGGATGCAAACCCAGCTCTGGAGAGCCTCAGTCTGACGGGGAAAAATGTCTTGGTTTCCATCCAAGGCTGAGGAGTAGGGTTTCTTCCTCAGGCATCTCCCAGTTTAGTGGAGGTCAGTAGGTAGGATGTCGGGAAACAGCTCTCGGGAATCTCCTAGTCCCATGGGGGCCACCCTGCCAAGAACTGGGAAGGCTCTGAAGCTTTACTCTTGCATGCTAGCCAGCTCGCTTGCCGGGGCGTCATGGGTGTGCCAAAAAACCTGAGACTCCTGGGCCAGAGACAAAGGCCTGGATTCCTCATGGTACAGAAGCAGCAGTCTCTTCCTGTCAGCACAGCCTGTCCCTTGTCCCCTGGGTGCCACAGGGATGGGCCCGTGAATGCCTGCACATGCAGGGGTTTGCATTACCAGAGAAGCTCTGAGCTTAGGAGCACAAATATTTTATAATGGGCAGCAAACAAACCTGCTCTTTGCTCCAGAAAGAGATGCAATCACTATCCTCCAAGGTTGTTCACTCTATTAAACACCCTTGAAAAGTCGGTGCCTCTATTTGTGAGACAAGCAGAAATGCAAAAGGCCCATGGAGAATTGTCTCCCAGGAAACCCATTCTCCTTACATTTACTAAGAGAGCTTAGAGTCACTGTGGCTCTGGATGGCAAAATCCTAAAGCTCACTCTGGCTAATTTAAAGAGAAAGAATAGTGGGAGCTCGCAGAATGGCCAGAAGCCTTGGCAGCTGGACAGGAGCTATAGAAGGATTGTGAACACAGCCAAGATCACACCACAGGAATCCAGTGGAGAAGCCACTGTGGGGACCACCCCTGGTCACTGGCACCAGGAACAACCTTCTTGAGTCACTACCTAAGATTTAATGTCCCTGGCCAGGCCCATCCAAACCACTGAGCCTATGCTGTGGCTTTTAGGGAGCATCCTACCAAGAAGCACAAAACAGTGTTCCTCTGGTCTGGTCATTCACCTCATCCTGCCTCTCCCACTTCGATCTACCCAGAAGCCCTTTGTCATCCTTAGGGTGTTCATTCACTGTTGTTGTGTTGTTGTGTTGTGGTTGTTTTTCCCATTCACTCTTCTCAAGGGTATTTTGGGTTTTGTGGGAACTTCATAAAAAGTTGGGTTGTCATAACAAACAATAGCAGCATAAAGCCACATTGGAAATGGATCACAAAGTAGTAATAGGGTCTACAGTGAAAACACAAGAGCAGGTAATCCCACTGCACCAGGAACAGAAGCATGCTTCCTGCTCTCAGATGCCACCTTGGAAGACCCCTTGAAAGGGGAGAAATTGTACTGATAGTGAGTCTGAATTCAAGCCTGACTGGAGCTGTGTCCAAAAGAAACTGCTTAAAACCAGAAGAGAATGAGCTGCATTTTATTGGCTAGCACAAGCATTATTTCCTGCCACTCACAGAAATCTAGAGAACAAAATGAGATCAATTGTCAAAAGTAAAGCTATAATTTTTTTTTAAACGTAGGCTCCACGACCAGCATGGGCTTGAACTCACGACGCTGAGATCAAGACTTGATGCTTAACTGACTGAGCCACCCAGACGCCCCTAAAGCTATAATTTTTGTACTTTTTTTATTTTAATGTGCAAATTAATAGTACGTATAGCTCATTAACTTGTAATAACCAGGTATAACACAGAAATGCTGTATTCATTTTAGTTGAGCAATAGAGATAAGTTACAAGAAGAAATACCCAATAAGGTGGTAGGTAAGGGCCACCCAAGTGGGAATATATATAACAAGACTTGATATATATATATATATATATATATACACACACACACACACACACAAGACTCTTCCCCTTTGAACGTCATGTCCATTAGGATGTATTTAGTTGCTGGAATATCAGAGTGCCCAACTAATAACGGCGTAAGCTTTATAAAAGGTATTAGTTCACTTAAGAAGTCAGAAGTGGGGGGCTCCAGGATTGGTTCAGTGGCGTGCTGCGGTTGTGAGGGACCCAGGCATCTTTTCATCTTTCCCCTCTACCTTCTGTGCCTCTCTTCTTGGTTGCAGAATGGCTGCTGCAGCTCCAAGCATCCTGGCCTGGTGCAATCATGGCCAAAGCAGAAAGGCTCTGCAAGGGCCAGGACTTCTCAGAAGCCCTCCAGCAGGCTTCTCTTTGAGCCTCAATTGGCCAGAACTGAGGCACGCACCCATCCCAAACCAACCATTTGAGAAAAGAAATGGGAGGGCCAACATTGACCTGGCCTGGTTGTAATTGGTACCTTTGATCAAGTAGGACTCAGGGAGTATAGTTATAAAACAATCTTTCTTCTTCTTCTTCTTTTTTTTTTTTTTTTGCCTCCTGTAGTCCCTTTAAACCTGCTCAAGGGGAAGCAAGCTTCCTTCCCTTGTCCCTGGAGGACAATTCAGACAGGTCTTGTGACTTGTTCAGAGAACTCTTAGGCCATGGAAAAGTGGTCACTGTGCTCACTGGAAGTTGATATAATGTTACATCTCCTCCCGGCTGGGGCCTGCCGTGACCGGTGGCCACAATGTGATGGGGTGATGGGCAGAAGACACGGTCCTTCCTCCCTCTTGCTCTGCCTCTCCTTCCTTCTCAGCTGGCCAACCCCTGGTGTTTGCCTTTCCTTCCTCAATCCAGGCAGTCCCTTGGATCCAGGAGGCTACACTGGATTCTGGGGGGTCACTCATCCCCCCTGCAGCCCTAGGAATCCGCTGGTCCACTGCAATCTTCCTCTCTACTGAGCCCTTCGCTGGCTGAGTGGCACATAGGAAGCACTCATACATCCTCTGTTCCAACTACAAGAAGACCGCCGGCTGATTCCAGCACAGCCCTCTCCTTGGTCCCCAGCATGGAGCAGCCAGCCAGCCCAGAGTCTGCATTTCTGATTTCCCACACAGCAGTCAGACTTCAGTTCACTGAGTCTCCCTAGTGATTGGGGATAAATATCTAGTGCTTTGATTGGTGCCATGGAAGCCCCTCTCGCTGCTTCGCCCCTTGTTTTGGGGGAGAGATGGTGATAGGCATTAGTTCCCTGTTCGGGCTGTAACAAATTATCACCAATGTAGTGGCTTCAAACAACACACTTAAGGCACGTGGGTGGCTCAGTCAGTTAAGCGTCTGCCTTCAGCTCAGGTCATGATCCCAGGGTCCTGGGATCGAGCCCCGCATCGGGCTCCCTGCTCGGTGGGAGGCCTGCTTCTCCCTCTCCCACGCCCCCTGCTTGTGTTCCCTCTCTCGCTGTGTCTCTCTGTCAAATAAATAAATAAATAAATAAATAAATAAATAAACTTATTTTAAAAAATAAAGCGTCTGCCTTCAGCTCAGGTCATGATCTCAGGGTCCTTGGATCGAGTCCTGCATCGGGCTCCCTGCTCCGCGGGGTGTCTGCTTCTCCCTCTCCCTCTGCTGCTCCCCCTGCTGGTGCTCTCTCGCTCTCTGTCAAATAAATAAACAAAATCTTAAAACACAGTTACTCTTTTGCAGTTCTGAAGGTCAGAAGCCTGAAATGAGTCTTTACAGGAATAAAATCGAGGTGTTGGCAGGGCTGGTTCTTTCTGGAGAATCTGCTCCTTGCTTCTTCCAACTTCTAGAGGCTGCGGAGTGCCTGGCTTGTGGCCCCCTCAATCTCTGCTTCAATCGGCACATCTACTTCTGCAGCCAGACCATCATCCGCCCCACACTTGTGATTACATTTAAGGTCCACCTTGACAGTCTGGATTCTCTGCATGGTCCCTTTGGCCCTCTAAGGTAACATTCACAGGTTCTGGGCATTAGGACACAGCTCTCTCTGGTGGCCATTCTGTGGCCTGTGGCACAGTTGCAGTTCTCTGTAAATCCTCTCCTGCTCTGCAGCAACCTTACTCTTGACAGACTCTAGTAGCAGAGAAATCCGAGCGTCAAGTGACTGCTTTTGGATAATGCCTCGATAAAATGTGCAATAGAGTCTTGTTCCTTTTTGGGTTTGCTGCATCTACTGCCGTCTTGGAGCCTCGGCAGAAACTTCCATCTTAGCTCTGCCATGATTGACTTGAACCTATCATGGCTCCTCTTCTGGGGCTGGGCCCACCTTCCCGCATTTCAAGGAAGTTCCACCTACTACCCCAACATAAGGAGATTTTATTAGCACGCAAGAAAAAACAACTAGCTCTTCTCTACTGGGATCATCAACCTCTAGGAAGGCTCCCCCTGACCCCTGTCTCCTGGTATTCGTGTTCCCAGGCAGTGCCCTCCCGCGTGAAATAAGGCCGACCCGGGTGGCCGACAGGATATTGCAGAAATGACAGTGTGGCATTCCAGGCTGGGTGATGAAGACACTGTGGCTTCTGTCTTGCTCTCTCCCCCTGGGAAAGACCAGCTGCCACTTAGCCAGGGCACCCAGCGAACCCTCTGGAGAGGTCCGTGGCAGGAGGAAGTGAGGCCTCCTGCCTGGAGGTTTTGCACTGGCTTTTCCCTCTGCCCGCAAACCCTTCCCCCGGATACCTGCAGGGCTTGCTTCCTCATTTCCCTCACGCCTCTGTTCAGATATCACCACGTCAGGGAGGCCTTCCCTTGACCACCTCACGTAGAATGCCACACACTGCCCCATCTCTCTTAGTGCTTTACTTTTCTCCCTGGTATTTATCACCATGTGACTCACTGTGGATTTATGTGTTTGGCATCTCTCACCCATCCCCCACTAACATGTCTGTAGCCTCTGTGACGTCTGGCACCTCATCTATTGCTCTCTCTTCGGGCCTGTAATGGTGCCTGGCCCACAGGAGGTACTTACAGTGCTGTGGCCAGGCTGAGGTCCTGCGATTTTGACAGCCCACAGCCCGCTCTAGAGGAATCCTGTGGTTAGAGTGGGGGATGGCGCAGGTTCTCAGAGAAAGCGGGGATAGTGGGGCATAAACAGGGCTGCTGGGAGAATCAGCGAGAGCTGGGACCCCCCCCAGTCCTGAGTGTGCGTGTGTCCTGAAACTTCCCACCTACATCATTCCCTTACTCCTCACAGCACCCCCAGAGGGGGACATGATTCCCATTTTACAGTTGAGGAAACGGAGGTGCAGAGAGGCGAGGTGGCATATGAAGGTCGCAGAGGGATACAGGGGAGGGGCCAGGGCTGAAGTCATCAGACTCTAGCACTGTGTCTCTTTCACCCTCACCTTACAGTGCTCGCTAAACGCCAAGGAGCTCGGCAACCCCTGGCCCTGCCTTTCTCCCTCACTCCCCCGAAGGCCCAGCCTTCCACCCAGGGAGAGAAGCCAGCCCCAGCCTTCCCTCCCTGCTCCGTCCCGGGGCGGGCTGTGCAGGGCCGTCCTTGGCCGGCTGCCTCGAAGGGTTAACGAGGAGTGTTTGTAGCAGCCGTCTCCAAGGAGAGGAGGGGAAGGCAGAGCGGAGAGGCTGATGCTGGGCTCCGCTGCCCACCGCCGGCCGCTGGGGGGTGGGAGGCAGCCAGCGGGACCAGTCTAGTCCTGGGGGCGGGGGCGGGGGGGGGGAGCGGAGAGCAGTGTCCTCACCTCCATCTGTCCTGGGAGCTGGCGACCTCTGGGCCAACTGGGCAGCCCAAGAGTGAGGTCACTGCAGAGCCAGAAAGTAGGGAAAGTTCCGGCAGGCACTGAGGAATGTGGGGGGGCGGGGGCCGGGCTGAAGCCAGAGGCAAGTAGCAGAGCCGGAAGTCCTGGGCTCGCGGAGGGTAGAAGGGGTACCCCTGAGTCAGGGAGAACGAGCCAAGGCCCAGCGGGCAGCAGGAGGACCTCCTCCCTGCTGAGGGTCCAACCATGCCCCGGCCTGGGGGACTTGGGAGGAGGCCTGGGAGCCTGGGGCCACCGGTGCGTGGCATCCGGCCCTTTAAGTCCAGCGAGCAGTACCTGGAAGCCATGATGGAGGACCTGGCCGAGTGGCTTCGGGATCTCTACGGGCTGGACATCAACGCGGCCAACTTTCTGCAGGTCCTGGAGACAGGCTTGGTGCTGTGCCAGCATGCCAACGCCATCACTGAGGCCGCCCTGGCCTTCCTGGCTGAGGCACCTGCCCGAGCCCAAAGGATTCCCCTGCCTCGGGCTGGGGTTTTCTGCAACGAAGCCGCGCAGCCCGGTACCTTCCAGGCCCGGGACAACGTCTCCAACTTCATCCAGTGGTGTCGAAAGGAGATGGGCATCCGAGGTAAGCACCCGGCACCCGCCTCCCCAGGCCCTTAATCCTGCCAGAATCCACCTCCTGCAGCTCGGGCTGCACTGGAAGTCAGGAGCCAGGGTACTCTTTCCTCATTCGCTTTGGGCCAGCTCATCCCTTTTTGTGCCTCAGTTTCCCCCATCACGTAGTAAATCTTCAATAAATAAATGTGTTGACTGAATGATTCATTCATTCAACAAACATACATTTAGTCCCTGTCTCCTTCGTGCTGGGCACAAAGGACCGAGAGAACTGAGACCCAGTGTCCAAAGAGTCCATGGTCTGGGAAGAGAGACAGATGAATAGATACACAAATTACAGCCCAAAGTGCTCAAAGCCTCAAATAGAAGCGTATGTGTTGAGGAGCCAGGAGAGGAAATGGGTGGATAGTGGGGGCCAAGAAAGGCCTCTCAGAGGAGGAGGATTTGAACTGAGTCTTGGAGAACAAGTAGAAGTTTGGGGGAAAGGGAATTCAAAGCAGGGAACAGCAGGAGCAAAGGCACAGAGAAAGTGCTGTGTTTGAGCGACTGGGAGAAGCCAGGGTGGGGTGAGGGCATAGGGCTGGGGGCGGGGGGGAGGACAGGGAGGCAGGCAGGTGGACATTAGGGAGGGGCCAGCTGTGCTGAAGCTTGTGAGGATCCCTCATCTCCAGGATCCCCTCATCTCCTAGGCCGTTGAGCCCGGTGCCCACCCTGGTGCGGCTGGAGGAGGAGATGGCCTTGCCCCCTGCCTCCACCAGGGTCCCTTATCTCCTAGACCTAGCGGGATGAAGCTGGATGTTGCGCCATCCTCCAGGTCAAAGGGCGTGGGGGCTGAGGCCGAGGGAGGAGTCAGGCCCTGCTGCTGGAGGCTGGCAAGGCAGTGCGGAGCAGGATTGGAAGGCTGAGAAAAGCTAGTGTCTCATCGAGCACCTCCCATGTAGCCAGATCTTGTCCGCAGACACAGCAACCCCCGTGAAATAGTCTACATCCCACTCTACGGAGGAGGAGACTGAGGCTCAGGGACTAGCCCAAGGACACACGGCTGCTGGGTGGGAGAATCGGGACTCCAACTCGGGCAGTCAGGCTCCAGAGCCTGTACTCAACCTTGCCTGGTTATACGTGGGCTGAGGGTTGAGTTCCAGATGTCTGCTGGGTATTTGGAGGGGAGCTGTGTGGGTGGGAAGCAGAACAAACTGCTTCTTACTCCTAGACCCATATTGCCAAACGGAGGAGGGAGAAGGGCAAGGTGGAGGGAACCCACAGCCGGGCTCTGGGCTTCTCTGCTTGGCTGTGTCACCTCTTCCCACCCCAACCTGTCTTGTTAGACTGGCCACCTACACTGCCCTGAGAGCCTGAGCAATTCTGCTCAGACCGCTCCTAGGGGCCGGCCAGACTCCAAGATCCAGCGATCCGAGCCAGCCCCCTCCCTCCCCCAACCCCCGCCCCCCTGCCCCGACCCCGGGCCAGGGACGGCCCCAGGGCTCTCCCAGCTACTCTGCTGGGCGGAGGTCCGCAGGGGGCTCAGGCTGCCTGCCGTCCTCCCCCACCTCCGCTTGCCAGAGGTGGTGATGTTCGAGACGGAGGACCTGGTGCTACGCAAGAACGTGAAGAACGTGGTGCTGTGCTTGCTGGAGCTGGGCCGCCGAGCCTGGCGCTTCGGCGTGGCGGCGCCCACCCTGGTGCGGCTGGAGGAGGAGATCGACGAGGAGCTGCGGCAGGAGCTGGCCCTGCCCCCGCCGGACCCGCCGCCACCCGAGCCCCCAGCGCGGCGGCCCTGCCACTTCCGCCACCTGGACCAGCTGGTGAGGGGCTCCGGACACGCCCTCCAGGCCCCGCCCCCTCTCACGCCCGCGCGCGCCGCTCGGAGCCTCCTCCTTCTCGAGCCCCAACACCCCCGCCCCCGACTGAATTCTCGGTGCGGCTTTGATTAAGTCGTGTTCCCCTCGGAGCCTCAAGCCTCATCACGTATCGGCCCAGCTAAGCCGCTTACTACGTTTGTATTACAATCCCGCGCTCTAGACCTCTCTCACTGAGCCCCCGCCGCACGGCTTTTGAGAACACAGCCTCTGGCACCGTCTCGGACACCTCGGTTCAAGGCTTAGTTCCACTGCTCCGCGGCTGTGTGACTTGGGGCACATTACTTAACCTCTCTGTGCCTCAGTTCCCTAATCTGTAGCGTGGAGGTGTAATAGTACCTACCTTCCACGGCTGCTGAATATTAAATGAGCCAGCGCATATGAAGTGCTCGGAACCGTGTCTGGCACGGAGGGGGCGCTTCATAGGAAAGTACTGGGATTAACCCGTTCCTCCCACCCAGGAATAGAGCTCAGGGAGCTTTCTTAACCTGCCCAAGGCCTATGGTGTGGTGGAGGCAGGACTCCAGCCGAAGCCCGTCAGATTCCAGGGTCCACCTTCATCATTACACTCCACTGCCTCCGTCAGCTGACCCACAAGGCCACGGGACTATAAGTGACCACTCGAGGTCTCGATGTCACTGGGTCATTAGAAGTCTTCTGTACTTGCTTCTCAGCCTCCAGCCCTGACCTCAGCAGAAGCCTGGAGGCTGGCTCCGGGGGACAGGCAGGCTCCCCCTCATTGGGCTTGACCCAGGGTGGGGGATAAGGAGCTTGGGCACTTGTGCAGAGGGAGGGCTGAGCCCCTGTCACTGCGCACAGGTTCAGAGCCTCGTGAGCCGCTGCACGTGCCCAGTTCAGTTCTCCATGGTTAAAGTGTCTGAGGGGAAGTACCGCGTGGGGGATTCCAACACCCTCATCTTCATCCGGGTAAGTCTGGGGACCGGAGTAGGGGTGTCCCCCGGATCAGCAGAATAGCGCTGCCTTTCGTGGGACCTTGCCCAGGACTGAGGGCAAGGACAGGAAGTCACCATTCACCCCAGTCTATCAGGACTTGGGGCTTTCTTTCTCTCCCTTGCGGAATTCCCAGAAGATAGTCGGCAAAGTTGGCAATCCTATCCCCTCCTCCTATTAGGACAGCCAGGACCCTGCCCCCATCTGCTCCACCTTAGCCTAGTGCAGAGGGGTGTCCAGGCAGAAATAGAGTATGAAGGGTACTCCTGAATGTCCTTTGCCTCCACTTCATGCACATGCTTGGTCAGAGCAAGGGGACTGAGAACTCCAAGTTTGTGTTCGGTGCACGGCCCAGCCACACGGGCCCCATAGGCCACGCTTCCCATGCCTGGCTTGGTACATCCTGCAGAGTGAGCGGCAGTAGGGGTCTCAGATGTACCTCTCACTGCCCGCCCCCTCATACCCGGCCACGCCTCACCGGAAACAGATTGTACCTAGAGGCGTGGCCAAACCCTCTCCGTGATCGCAGGCCATACCTGGGGACAGAGCCAGCTCGTAGGTAGGGACTAGGAATTTCAGCTGAGGAAATGGGAAGCCTGGAGAGACTGTGACCTGCCCCAGAGTCCCAGAATGGAGTGGATGGCACTCCCAAGATTCCTTGACATACCCGCTACAGAGGAAAGTGGGGCCACTTTTTTTGTTTTTGTTTTGTTTTGTTTTTGAGAGACAGAGAGAGAGCAAGGGCGGGCGGGAGGGGCAGAGGGAGAGAGAATATCCCAAGCAAGCTCCGCAGAGCCCCACGTGGGGCTCAGTCTTACAACCCTGAGATCATGACTTGAGCCAAAATTCAGAGTCAGACGCTTAACTGACTGAGCCATCCAGGTGCCCCTGGGCCACGTTTCTGCTACAGGCGTGTGCAGGTGGAAATCCCTTTCCAGTGCAGGGAGAGAAGAGAGTGCTCCGGGGCCAGGCTGCACAGTGCTTGTGAGATCCCTTGTCTAGTTGGGGGCAACTCTCTGTTTGTCAGCCTGGCCGCTACCCTTGACAACATGTGTTATCCGATGCTAGTTGTGGAGGAGAGGCTGCAAAATACACCCCCCCATACACCTGTGCAAGGAATACCTGCGTGCTCGTGTGTACATGGATGGGAGTGCATGCTGGAAAAGTGCAGGCTGCTCCAGGAAGAGGGGATGCCCTCCATCCCGCCCCCAACCTCATCCTTGTCCCCTACAGATCCTCCGGAACCACGTGATGGTGCGCGTGGGGGGCGGCTGGGACACCCTCAGCCATTATCTGGACAAACATGACCCCTGCCAGTGCACGTCCCTCTGTGAGTCCCCTGAGAGTCTCTTCCCTGTGGCTCTGGGTCGGGAGGCCAGAAGCAGAGGTAGGAGGTAGGTCTGATCTCCAGGGGCAAGAAATATGGAGAAAGGAAGATAGTATAGAAGGTACTGGTGTTAAAAAAAAAAAAAAAAAAAAAGGTACTGTTATGATACCCTCAGTGTAGGAAGAAAGCGAGGCAACCACAGTGCAATACCAATCATAGCCACAAGATGACGCCAAACACGTAGAATCGCATTTGGTCAGGGTGCCTCTTGGCAGGGCTGAGGTCTGGCTCTGATGTCCACAGTGGTGGCACCAAGTATGACTTGGAGGGGTCTTTAGTCCCCCCATAATCTCTATTAGTACCACAAGCCACCCCAAATAAGCATGCAATCTAAGTAAAAAATGTGAACTTGCAATACAAATGCAGCTTTAAACAAGTCCCTGAGCTGGGCCCTCTGACCAGATTTTGTCCCCTGAATCCCTATAACGAAGTCCTGGCACCGCCACTGTAGGTCCTACTGTCTATAATGTGGGTTTGGGGCATGGGACAGCTAGGGGAGAACAGTGGGCCCCATCAGCAGGAATTTAACCCTTTCCTCCTCTCCTCTCTCTTGGGGGGGCTGTGTTGGTAGCACACAAGGCGGGCAGTTTCCAGAAGCCCCCTGCCCCACCGGTGCAGCATGAGGTGAGGGTGCAGGACGGGCCCTCGCAGCCCCAACCAACGATGACTATCAGCCGTTCCCAGAGCCCGCTGCCCCCCGTGGACTGGAAGACATATACCTCTTCAGGCCGGAAGCTGAGGCCCCCCACCTCCTCCTCCCCTAGAGCCCACAGTAAATGGGGAGCAGAGGCGGGAGTCCCCAGAGAGACAGCATCATTCCTGAGGTACAAGGGAGAGGGGCAGAGCAGGGTCTCTTTCTTCTTTGGAGCCCACATTCTCAGAGGCCACACACCCCCCAAATAAGGGAAGCAGGTCTCTGAACGGTGCCCCTACCCCAGGTGTTCAGAACCAAAAAGGCACTCAGTCAGTACCACTGGGATCATCTAGCTTTTTCGTATGCCCTCCCGTTTCACAGATGAAGAAGCTGAGGCCCATAAAGGCCCATAGAGATCTCCCAGGGACCTTCTGCCATTTCACAGTAGGACAGATACTCAAACGCCCCCTCCCCCAAGATTGGTGAGCTGTAGTTGCGGGACCTGAAGTAACCCGGGGTCCAAACCAGGCTTCTAGCTGCTACACAGGGGAATGAGGGAGATTAAACTTGAACAGTATCTGTCATAAGGAAGACTCGGGCGGGCCCAGAGGGACAGAGAACATCTGTTTCATTCAACATGAAGTCTGGCCCCCTTGGTGTTCTGGCTGGGGAAAGGTCATCCCTTCCCGGAGCCAGGGGACTGGACGAGATGATCCTGCCAGCCTCATGATTCTCCCTTCCAGGCACCAGGAGAAGTCACCCACCCCGTCTTGGAGGCAGCTGCCAGTGGGGGACAGCCCACTCAGCCCCCACTCCTCATCCCCCCATAGGGGCCGAGACCCACGGTGCACCTCCTCAGGGAAGAGGGAGGAGAGATACTCCTCTGAACATCCCAGAGGAAGGACTCCCACATCTTGGATTCATGAGGAGACAGACAGCCAGGGAGCTCCCACCAGGGCCCCCACCTCCCAGAGATTCCGAGCCCCTGAAGCCACCACCAAAGGGACACCAGCAAGAGGACTATCTCCACTGCCTCGTTCCTCCAGCCCAGCCAAGCCCATGGGCCTCAGGCCACAACCCAGGGGTGAGGCTGAGGGTGCTTCCTCCCAGCTCAGGGAGCCAGCAGCTGTCCGCTCTCTGTCCCCTGTTAAAGCGCCCGCCAAGATCTCTGTCCAGCTGCCCCCTGCCTGCCCCCCCACTCCAGGAAGCAGCTTTCCAGGTATTGCAGGTGGAGGTCCCATGACAGAATTGGGGAGTGGCCCCCTCCCAAGGGCTGTCCTTGGGGACCTGGCTGGGTGCAGACATGGGGACTTCTCTGCGGATGCGAGACAAGGGGACCAGAAGTCGGATACCCAGGTGACAGCAAAAGCTGGGGAGGCCTGGGGCCTGGGCCCACAGGAGTGGGAGGAGCAATATCCTCCCCTGCCTCTGGGTGCAACCAAGGATCAAGCTATCTACCATAGTCTCGAGGAGGAGCTTTTGGCCAACATGAAGCTGCTAGAGGTGGGGGGTGCCTGCCCCCAGGGCACAGGGTCTGGAGTTATCGCTCGAAGTGGAGTCTATGTCCCTAGCCTAGGTGGGCGCTGGCCTGAGCCTGGGGGTCCTTATGACAAAGTCATCCAGGAACTGGCTCAGGGCCCCCCACCCCTCCTTAAAGTGGACCTGGGAGCCTGGAAGGCAGCCTCTACAGGTTCCCCTAAGCTATCTGTTACCACTGGCCCAGGAAGCCCAAAAGGGAAACCGGAAGCCAGAGAGAGTGGGCCAAAGGTAAAGGCAAGCCTGAGTGCCAAGGGTACAGGGATGAAGAAGGGACCAGCTCAAGGAAGGCAGGACTGCTCAGCCCCCACTGTGTCTGCCAGCCTGGAAGCCCCCACACCTTCACCCTCAGACCCCAATTCTGACAAAACCCAGGCATGTCCAGGCAAGGCCAAGAGAACACTCCGAAAGCCCCAGAGAGTCCCATCCATCTACAAGCTGAAGCTGAGGCCCAGAATCCGGCCCCGGAGAGACCACAGGCCTGGGAGGCAGCCTTCACGAATCCCCAGGCCACTGACCTACCTCCACCTGGGTTCAGCCAGGGCACCCCCAAGGGGCAGGCCAGTGAGAGCACTGGGCAGCAAGGGAGTGGGGGCAACCCCAGTGGATGGAGCCTCAGCAGGGAAGGAGGAGGAAGGAACGAAGAGGGAAGAACCAGCTGCCCCACTGAAGAGCAGCCCCCATCCTTTGGAGGGCATAGGTCTCCAGCAGCTTGATCAAGCCCCACTCCCACCCGAGGACGAGTCCTGGGTCTGAGGAGGAGCCTTCCCAGCCTTGAGCTTGTGAGTCTGGGGGAGAAGGGAGGTGAAAAGGATGCCATGTATCCACTGGACTCCCAGCTGCAGGAACAGAGGGGCCTTGGCAGGGGAGAGGGTGTGGGTGGGGTCAGAAGACAAATATAGGTTCAATCTGCTTGTTGGGCAAAGGGGCAACAACTCACTCCCACTCCCGGGGCACCGGGGCCACCCTATGTCTTCTTGCCTCCCCCCAGAACAGCCCCCCAAACTCCTGGCCTCTGGCTATGGCCACCATTTTCACAACACCTTTAAGTTATTAAACCCTTGTGGGTCTGTTTCAGAGCCCCAAACTTCTTGAGTCCCTCACTCGAGGATTGTGGTGGTGCAGGAAGGCACAGTTTCAAGGGTTTTCCCAGGTGCAGGAAGGAATAGCTTCAAGCGTTACCCACTGGAGTGGAAGGGGATAAGGGACAGGGAGCGGGGGTGAGAGGTTTCCTCTCTTGAGGCCCCGCCAACCTTGCCAGACAGCCGCTCTCTCCTGGAAGCCACTGGTGTGTCAGCACCAAGGACAGGGACACACACAGGCCTTCAGGACTTCAAAGCTTTGCTCCGGGTTTTGGGAACTGAGATCACTGGGAGTCAAGAGGGATGGTGGAGAGTGTTCCTATCATATCTACAGCCGCGAATGGGCTACAGCGGGTCAGCCACAAGTGGGAAGCTGGGATTGAGTCCAGTTATGAAAGTGTTCCCGAGAGGGGCGCCTGGGTGGCTCAGTTGGTTAAGCGACTGCCTTCGGCTCAGGTCATGATCCTGGAGTCCCGGGATCGAGTCCCGCATCGGGCTCCCTGCTCAGCGGGGAGTCTGCTTCTCCCTCTGACCCTCTTCCCTCTCGCGCTCTCTCTCATTCTCTCTCTCTCAAATAAATAAATAAAATCTTAAAAAAAAAAGAAAAAAAAAAAAAAGAAAGTGTTCCCGAGAGTGGCGGGGGGAGACCTTTCCACTTCCCCCTCCAGTGGTTTTGATCAGTGTGGGAGGGCTCAGAGGCTAGGTGGAGAGGTGAGTCCCAAACTCTTCTTAGTTCTCCTGGTTGACCCAGGCTCTGGGACTCAGAGCAACCTCATCGCCCTGACGGTCCTTCCACAGCAGAGCTCAGCAGGCAGGCCCTGTAGGGGAGCCCTTTCCCTCCCAGGGCAGGAACTGAGCCAACACCTTGTACAGAAACAAGGGAAAACACTCCCTGATTTTTAATCTGACTTCCGATCAGATCAGCGCAATGGGCATCACACACACTTCCAGACCCTGTGGTGGGAAACCCTGGGGGGGGGGCGGTGGAGGGAATCAAAATCAAATACCTGGAGTGCAGTGGAGGGGGTGAGGGGGGCCGGCCAGGCGATACATTCTAATGGCTCCCATAAGGGAGAGCCAGAGGCCTGGGTTCCCCATGCCCACCTCAGGTGCCTCAGCTGGGGGTGACAGTGATGGGGGCAGGTGAGATGCTGCCATCCCTCACCCCATCCCCCTGGTGAACCAGGGGGCAGGAATGCAGGGGATAAAAGAGGCAGGCCCTCTTCCTTACCCTCCCAGACACTTCAAGGTGTGGGGAAGGGGAGCCACCTCCTCTGTTTCTGAGGGAGGCTCAGAGAGGGCGGGTCACTTGCCCAAAGTCATGCAGCACAGCAGGGACTAGTACCCAGGCATACCGGACCGCCAAGGTCAGGGCAGTCACTGCAGGGCTGTGCTACACCCCACCGGTGGAGGGAGAATCAGCTGGGGAAGTGGAAGGGAGGATCAGATTCCCTCTCACAATGGATCTGGATAAATTCCCTACCCATGACCCCTCCCCCCCAGACTCTGCTCCATCACCACTCTGGGCTACCTGATCTTCTGGTCTACACACTGCAGCTGGGCTACACGGAGGCTGGGTTGATCTATCTGCCCCTCTTCTAACAAGGGACATTCCTATCCTCCCACCACATCAGGACTCAGCCTCAAGGAGAACTCAGCCAGGGGCAGGGGACACGCACCATTGCTCCCACCCTCCAAGTACCCCAGTAATCCCTCAGGCCGCTCCTAGTATCTTCATGGATTTTGTTATTTCTAAATCGGTACAAAACTGACAGTGATCAGCTCCGGTGACGAGAGGTAGAAACCGGCCAGGCAGCCGGAGAAAATGGGGTGGAGTGAGTCAGGGCATAGGTCCAAACTGGTGTTGGGACAAGGGGGCATCAGATCCTGAGGGCCTCTATATAGGGGTAGGGGTGTGGGCATATCTCCCCCAAGCACAGGGGTCCCCATAATTCTTTTAGTGGCTCCGCCCCTCCCCAGATTTATCAGAGAAATCTGAGATTCAAGGCAGGCAGGGTCGGGGGCACTCAGATTGGAGTGGGATGGGGAGATAAGAGTCTTTACTAGCACAACCTAACCGCTCTCCCCCAACCCCGGGACACCATCTTGCCCACCACCAGCCCCTCAAACCCAACATCCCCCAATCTTGCAAACCACCCAACACAGGAGGGAATAGAGGGCTGGAACCTGGCATCGTGGAAATAAATTTATCCTTTGGGGGATTCCCTCTCCACACTCCCGTCGAGAAAAAAAAAGTTTTAACCCAGGGGGTGATCTGGCTTTGGGGTCAG
Organism: Callorhinus ursinus; assembly: GCF_003265705.2. Lineage (NCBI taxonomy): Eukaryota > Metazoa > Chordata > Mammalia > Carnivora > Otariidae > Callorhinus > Callorhinus ursinus. The sequence continues at coordinate 9,139,975 of NW_027397096.1, read as the reverse complement.
GAAGGGGATGAGGGGCACCCGGCAGGGATGGACCATCGAGTTAAGGCTGGAAGGTAGGTTGTTGTGTCTCTGGGGGCTGCTGGGCGGGGAGATCTCCCTGGAAGGGGGAGAGCTCAGCCTTCTCCTCCTGACTGACCTGGGATCTCAACCCTTGGACCCCGATTACGGTCCTTGGGCCACCCGCAACTCTCTGCCCTGTGCCGGTGGTGCTGACGGTCCAAAGGCTGGCCTCACAGAGAAGCTGCCAGGATCTGCGACGAGGGGATGAATGAAATGAGAGCCCTGTGAACGGAGCTGGGGGCAGGAGGGTGGACGGGAGGGTGGATAAGACAGCTAAGGACCAACAGACGCTTGGACAGACAGACACGGGGAAAGAAGACGCAGGGCAATGACAGACACACTCTCTGGAGTAGACGGGTGGGGGCCCCGGCCAAGGCAGCACCTCCCCACCCCCACGCCCCGCGCTCCACCCTCGCGATCCCAAAAGGCCAAGGCGCCCCTTGGGGCCCCGCTCGGGGCACGGCGCTAGCTACAGCACTAAAGGCAGCGGGCCCAGGAAGACCGATGCGGAGAGGGGCTGGGCCCGGCCGTTGCAGGAGGCTCCCTTTCGTCCCCCGCCACTCCCCGCGAGGCGCGCGGCTGCGCGGTTGTGCCAGGCCGGGCGCGTCAGAGTCCTTCCCCCGGCGCCCCCCCAACGCCCGAGCCCCGCAGTCCCCGGGGTGGCCCCCGCCGGGGCAGGCGCGGCATCACATGATGGCGCAGCGGTTGCGGCGCAGCGCGCCCTGGAAGCGCAGGGCGGCGTGCACGTGCTTGCAGCGGGCGCAGCCGACGCTCTTGAGCAGCTCGCTGAAGAGCAGCAGGATGTGCCAGTTGTACTTGGCCGAGCACTCCACGTAGCCGCACTTCCAGGTCTTGCGCACCAGGTGTGACACGTTCCAGCGCGGGATCACGCGCCCGCGCTGCAGGTCCCGCTTGTTGCCCACGATGATGATGGGCGTCTCCGAGGTGCCGATCACCCTGTGGGGTGGGGTGGGGTGGGGTGGGGTGGGTGTGGGGATCTCAGAACTCCGCAGGCAGGTCTCACAACCCCTGGACTTCAAAAAGGGCGGGCGGTGCCTGGTCAGTACTGCTACCACGATACCTCTGTTCCAGGCGCAGCGCTCAGCCCTCAGGGTGCCTTATATGCTCTAATCAGAACTGATTTAAAAGGCGGGTACAATTGTTATCCCCATCTTACAGATGAGGAACCTGAGGCTTATCTGTTAACTGGCTTAAAGTGATGCAGGTAAGTGGCCCTGGCAGTTTTGTTCCCAGAGCCCCTGCTCTTAACCACTGTATTAGACTAGCCAGCCACCCCATGGTAAGAATCCCAAAGTGTGTTATTAGAAATGGGGACAGTAAAATGTGTATGTTTGAATGTGTGTGCTGGAACCAGAGGGTACTTCACCAATGTCCCACCCTCCCTGCCCTTGCACCCTTTCCAGGGCAGTGGTTAGCACTGGGGCACCCACTGAGGTGGTAATGGACTGTATCCTGGCCCCTCACCTCGTTTCTAGGATCTGCTGGCGGATGGTCTTGACGTACTCAAAGCTGTCAAAGCAGCAGATGTCATAGACCAGGATGTAGGCGTGGACGCTCCGGAGTCCTCTGCAACAGGCGTCTGCCCACTCCTGCAACACCCCCAGCCAGTGCCAAGGTCAGAGCAACCCTGAGGGCAACCCTCGCCCCCAGCCACCTCCAGCCATAGACTGACGGCATTCCCACCTGCCACTGCACCCCAAGTCCCCCACAGCCACCCATCCCCAGGAGGCCTGGCCCAGAGCAGAATGGAGGAGCTCGGTGCAGCGGCTTCCCCACCTGCAAGCCAGGATAGGGCAGGTCACACTGCCTGACCTCCAGAGCTGTGCCACTCACTGTCCTGTACACATCTGGAGCTGAGATCTGCCTTGTCTCATTTTATCGCCCAACCCATTTATGCATTCATCCATCCGCTTGGTCCTTTGTTCAAGTACAGGTATTAAGTGCCTGCCTCTAAGAGCCAAACCCTCTGAACTAGCTGTTGGATCTGTTGAAATCCTCCATCTTCCAGTTTAAATGCTTCCTCCTCCTCCAGGGAGCCTTCCTGCAAGCAGGGGACTACTCCCTTCATTTCCTGTGTGCTAAGAACACTGATTCTACCTTATCCCAGTTCCCTTGTTCTGTTGTGAGCTCCTGCGAGGGCCAGAGCCAGGCCTTCCTCATTTTTTGTGTTGGCTCTTCGCAGGCTCCTTAATTGTACTACCTAGGCTGGTGAGCTCTCTGTGGCCTTGAACCCCATCTGTTCCATGCTGGGATCCGCGCAACTCCGGCCTATAGCCCTGCCCTTAGATTGCTCCCTGAAATTGCCCCTTTTGTTTGTTCCACGCTGCCCTCAGGGTTGAGAAGGAGAAAGGCCCGAGGAGAAAGAGACTGAGACTGGCTGCACAGTGGGGGCTGACTTAGACCAGGGCCCAAGGGCAGCGCCGAGACAGAGCTTCCTGAATGCTTATGGCGAATTCTCGGGGAGGGGCAGCCGCTGCAGAGGAAGAGGCCCCCCAGCAAGGCTGAGTGTACTAGAGAGAAGGTTCCCTAAGAGATGAATTAGCTGATTAACTTTCCAGCAGATGGCACATGCAAGAGCAGTGAAGGGCAGCTGGTGTGTGGAAAGAAGGGGGTCTCTGAAGCTGGGGGAGGGGAAGGCCTCCAAGGACACAGGGAACCAGGGTCTTCTCCCTTGGGGGCCCCGGGCAAGCAGGAGGGTGTGCTGGCACGTGCCCACGGGCTTCTGAGCTGCCTTGGGGCAGGTGCCAGGCTTGGAGGGCTGTGCCTGGGCTCTCCACCTCAGAGCAGGAGCACAAGAGGAAAGACTCCAGTGTGGTGGAGAGTTCAGTCTGGCTCCAGAAAAGCTCCCGACTGAAAGGCTTGGTTGAGAAGCGGCTGCAGTGGATTTCCCCTGGGAGATGATGTGGCATCTTTTCTTTGTGCTCAGTTGTAACTTTGCCGCAGGGGGAAGACGCAGGGGACAAATCTAAAGCCGTTGGGAACCAGGGACCGGCTTCTCGGGCCAGGGAAGCAGGGAAGACAGCACTCTGCTGGAGGAAGTGCCCTCTGGGAGCCTGCCCCCCCCCCCCGCCCCCCGCCCCAGGTGCACAGGGTTCCTCCCCCACCCCGACAAGGAGTGGAGATCAGCAGGAAGTGGGAGTGATGGGGAAACAGGCACAGAGGCTCCCACCTTCTTCCAGCTCTCTGCTGGGGAGACGGGACAGCTGCTGGGTGACCACCCCACCTCCCCAACAGGCTGTCTCCTCCAGGGGGCCTCCAGGCTGCCTTCGTTCCTGCTCTCTGGGGGCTCCTAACACGGGGAGGAGGAAAGTTCCTGATTGTCTGGGCTGTGCCTTCACCCCTGATTGAAGGGAGGGAGCAGGTAAGCTCAGCCTTCCTTCCAGCTGGCTCTGTGCAGGGTTCCAGACTATAAGCGACCATCTTGGGGCTGTGTCAAGACAGAGAAGGAGCAGTGGATACTGAGTCCAGTTCTAAGGACCCGGGAGCTGAGGGAGGCTCGGCCACCTGGGTGCTGACCCTGCATTTGTTGCTCATTTCTCTAACCCCAGCTTCCTCCTCTGACAGGAGAGGGGCTGTAGGAGGAAGAGCTGAGGCTCAGACCACTCTCCTGGGCTGCCTCTCAGCTGGCCTTGGGCAAGCATGTTATTTCTCTTTTCGGACAGTGGCCCATGAGAGTCTTAGCTTTTATATTTGATCTTTGGCCATGCAGGGTCCCTTCTCAGTATTTCTCTGCTCAAAGTCCCTTTCCCGTGCTCCAGGATATCCAGGAGAGTCTAAAACTCAGGATTAATCAGGAAGAAAAAGGGCAACAACCCAACAGAAAAGACGGACAAAGGCATTAATAGTTCTGAGAAAAAGAAACGCCAAAGCCCTTAAGCCTATGAAAAGATGCTCAGCTTCAGTCATCATCAGAGATACAAATCAAAGCTCCACTGAGAATATCACATCTCATCTACAGGACTGTCAGAACCCCCATAGTTGAACAATACGCTCTGATGGCAAGGCTTTAGGGAAACATGCACTCATCACATACAGTGCTCTCCAAACAACACAAAATATGCAACTTCCTAGAAGGGGAGGGAAACCTCCCCTTTCAAATCCAGCTGCATTCATCCTTTGACCTAGCCATGCCATTTCTGGGGCTCGATTCCACAGATACGCCTCCCTGTGTGCAGAGAGACAATGGACAAGGCTATCGGTGTGGGAGACTGGAAGCAACCCACTTGTCTAACAAGAGGGGACTCCATGGCTCCATGGCTCCATCTCTCCGGGGGGCGGGGGTGTGTCAGTGCCACCGTGCTACCCACATTCAGATACTAACACTCAGGGAAGATCTCCAGGTTTTAACGTAAGGCAAAAAGCCCAGGTGGAGAATAATTTTTTTTTTTTTCCTGTAAGAAAGGGAGTGGAATAAGAACACATTTTCTCATTTGTCTAAAGAAATTAGAAGTTTCTTTAATTTAATTTAATTCAATTCTCAGCCCCATCAAGAGGGGGGTGAGAATCAGGGTGAAGAGGGCACGGTGGGCCTGGGATTTCTCTGGGTGTATCTTTTTACAGTTGTGATTTCTCTGGGTCTTTTTTTTTTTTTTTTTTTTTTACAAAGCTTGGACTTTTAAACTCTGTCTTACGTATTCCAAAACTGAAATTAAATTAAAATTTAATCTACAACAAAATGTGAAGTAAGCAAGGCTCAGTGAGCAAGACTGGAATGAGGTCTGCGGATCCACTTGGGCGCTCTTGAAGTCCCCTGCAGAGGAGAAGCACAAGGCCCTGACCCCTGACACTTGGCCCCGACTTCGTGGTTCCCAAGGGGCAGAGGTGTGGGTCGGGCTTTTGCCTTTGGTGTGGATTGCCCACACGTGGGACGGGACTGCCAAGTGTCCCTGGACTTGGGCCACGGTTCTCCTCCCCAGAGTTGCCGAGATGGTACTGAGCCTGAGCCCCTGCCCCAGAGATGGCTGGCTTTGCGGTCACAACCAGCCAAGCCGTGGCCCCTGCCTGTCCTTCTAGAGAAACCTCTGAATGCACTCTGGTCAGGGGCTTCCTTAGGTGAGCAAATGTGTCTTAGATTTGAGGCCCCACTTGCACCCTCTCCCCTGCCAAGCCAGAGGCAGAGAAAGAAAGGGAAGGAGGACTTGGTGGTCCCTGCAGGCTGGGGAAAGGAGCCCTATCGGCCAGGGCACTGGGGGCACCAGAACCCAGCCCCTGCTGGAAGGCTGCCCCGTGCACCAGTCTGGAGGTCAAGGGGCAGAGCATCGCTTAAAGAAAGGCCATTGGATAAGAGACTGGCTGGGGCCTCCCGTGCTGGAGAGCCCACCTATCCCAGGTCCCCCTTCTACAGATGCCGTGGGTCCGGGAGCCCGGAATCCTGGCAGGTATCATCTAGTGTTGCTGCCCTTCTTTCCACTGCCCCTTCCCCGCCCAGTCCCACTTAGCGGACACAAGGCCACCACGCCCACACTTACTGTACTATGTAAGCACAGCCTGCTTGTCTTCCCCGGACTCTGAGTTAGGTGCGTGGCTCCTGGAGAGCGCAGCGCACATCCGTTTTGCACCCCATTCTACCCTGGTGCCCAGCCCACCATACATTACATGCTCGTGACCTAGGCGTGGAATAAAGCGGCGCACAGATGACTGCTCTGAGCAGGGTGGCCCGTGGTGCGGCACGGAGCCCTCGGAGCCGGAGGATGGGGGACGGGGCCAGAGCCCAGACGAGGTGGGAGTCCAGCCTCTCCGCTCCCCCTCCCAGCCCCCGCCCCCTGCCTCCCCGGCTGGCCGCTCCAGTGGGCCCTGTACCTGCAGCGTGTTGACTGGGAAGGTGCTGATGGGTGGGAAGTCGAGGATCTGGAGGTCGTGCACGTGGCCGTTCATGACGACGGCAGGCAGGTAGAGGCGGCGGGCAGTGGTGGGCACGCAGGCCTCGCTGAACTCGTTGTACAGGAACTGGCGCACGATGGCACTCTTGCCCACGCCTCGCGCCCCCAGCACGGCCACCCGGTAGGTGGAGACCATGCCTCCCGCCCCGCTCCGCCACCGCGTCCTCGCCGCTGCCTGGGGCTCCCCCGGGCTGCATATTCCAGGGGCTGGGGGCTCAGCCACCGTCAGGACCCACCATTGCTGCCCCTGCTTGCCCTGGGCCCTCTGCGGCCTCCACCTGGACCGTGGGGACAAGAGGTGGGCTTGGGGGGCCCGCGTTTCCCTGGATCTGTCCTGTACTTGCCCGCCTCGGGGACTCGGCTGCAGCTGCTACTGCCCTTTGGCATGCCTTCCCTTTCCCAGAACACCTAGCTGCATCTCGAGCCTCTCCATCCTCCCTTCTCCGTCCGCCCCCCAGCACCACACACCCACCGGTGGGAATCACTCTTTCCTGTATTACGGCCTCTTGGCCAGGTCTGACCTCCCCAAGCTCCCCAAGCTCCCCAAGCTTCCCCACAGAGCCCGGGGCGTGGGCGGGCGGGGGGAGCCGAGTCCAGTGTGTCTCAATGGAGGCACTCCCAGCATTTCGAGGAGAGAGTTCTTTATTGGGCAGCCCGTCTTACAGCCCTGCTGCTAGGAGGTACCAGCCAGCAGCCGGCTCCAGTCACCATGATGACCAAAAACATCCCCTACTTCCAAATGACCCCCATTGAGAACCCTGGACCAGAGCCTGCCACTCATAGAGCACTGCATGTTAGCACACGCACATGGTGACCCATCGTCAGGATGGTGTCCCTCAGGGATAGCAGGCATTCCCACTTTAGGGAAGACTCAAGAGGGGGTGAGAAGTGGGCCCAAGGGCACACGGCAAGCAACGGCAGCTACTCCCCGCCACAACGTTGCAGTACCTCCCACCTCCAAGTTCAGCGATTCTAGCTGGTGCATGCCTACAGACCAAGGGCTACGTCTCATTCCCTGGCATCCCCCGCGAGCTCAGAGGGCCTGGCACACAGCAGGTGCCCAGGAAAGGGCTGCTACAGCCTTGCACCTTGCTCTGGGTTCGTTCACTCCTTGTTTGCTCAGTTTTGGTGACTTTAGAGCTTAGGTATAAAACCCCAGCTATGACGTTTCCTAGCTGTGGTCCGAGGGCACATCACCTGCCCCATCTGAGCTACGCTCTGCACGTATATAAAGTGGGGCTAATAGCCCCTATTTCTGAGATAATCCAAGTCAACCTGCTAACCAGCTGCCTTCTCCTTCTGATGGGGATGGTGACCAGGGAGGCTGGTATAAGCCTGAGACCGCCTGTCCAGGGACTGTTCGCAGGAGGGTGACACCAGTGCCTGCTACATGGGCCCAGGGCAGATGGGTGTGCTGGATTCCCACAGGGCCATGCTTTTCAGCATGTGTGCGTGTCTTCTCTGTGGATGCGTGTTCTTTCCATATATGCCCAGTTCACAGCTGAATGGCCCTCACTCTGGCCTGGCTCAGAAAATCCAGTCCACTGGGTATGTGTACATACAGCATAGTAAAACATAGCGCAGGATTTGGGGTGAGACCCACCACGGTCTGACTCCTGGCTCTGCCACCTAAAGTGTGTCCTTGGGCAAGAAACTTTGTTGGGTGTTGTGATGCCATGAAAGCGAGGTCATGAAAAGTAAAGCCCAGTACCCACAACAGCTGTGCAATTAACAGGGGCCACTGTTAGGTACAGGGATCCTTCACCTCTCTGAGGTTTTCTCAAATCTCAACGGGACTCCTAGCAATCCCAGGAAGGGTCACTAACCACTGTTGCTCACGTACATGTAGTGTGGTGTGTGTGTGTATGTGAGACACACAGAGAGAGAGAGAGACTCTTCTCCCCGTTTTATTGAAAGTAATACCGAAACCCCAAACCAGAGACTCAGGGAAGTGTAGACCACACAGCCAGCTGAGCTATCAACTAAGACTAGGACCCTGATCTCCTTTCTGCCCCATGTGGTGTCCTTTCCCCAACAGGTGTTACCTACTTCCCTGGGCTTCCCCCTGGGGTAAGGACTGGTCCCTCCTCCCCATAAATCCCTCCAGGCCCTGGGCCCCTCAGGCCTCCCTGGGCACTGTCAGCTTGGCAGAGAGCCTCAGCTGGGTTAATTACATAACCAGCACAAGCAGGTGGGGAGGGGGGCACCCTGGGGGAGGAAGAGAGGGCAAGGAATGCAAGAAGAGTTCCCTACCTCTCTCTGGATGTGGCCACTTAGAGGTATCTAGGATGTGTCCTACCTGCAGATTCTCCCGGACGCCACACTCCCTTTGCAGAAATCAACCCTTTCTGGAGAAGAGCTGGGAAATAAACGGGGATAGTGCTGGAGCCAGGGAGGGGAACGCAAGAGAGGCCAATAGGCTGGGGCCAGCCTCCTGGAACTCACCAGGCCCAAGTGTGGCCCTGTCCCTGACTCAGGCAGGGGTGATGGGTGCCCTCTCCCTCTTCTCAGGCAGGGGTCCTGGGTCTAACTGCCTATTAACCCACCGTCCCTAGCTGGGTGGGGACTGAAGGGGGCTGTCCCGAGAATCAGGGCCCAGCCCCCTGAGCGCTCCCTCCCCAAGGCCTGCGCTCTGCAGTGAGTCTGCAGACAGCGCCCCGGCAAGAGACCGGGGACACACACTGGGGCCAAAGCCTGCTTCTTGTCCCCTCCGCTCGACCTGGACACACGAGTCCTGCCCCAGACGGACGGGCCTGGCTTTGCGGTCCCATGGGCCGAGTCACATGTCTGCCCGCTGTTTGTCCCCACACGTTCGTGTGGGAGTGGGCGGGTGGGGGCGTCGGAGGCTGCTGGGCTCCCCATGACCTGATTGGTGGGAGTCTGGGGGGGATGCCGGAGCCCTGCCCGCTCTCCGCCTCCAGCGCCTTGCAGGCACCCCCCACCCCGCGCAAGCTCCCGCTCTCACGTGGCCGCCCCGCGCCGCTTCCCCGCCATCCCGCCGGCCCCCTCCGCCCTCCTCGCCCTGGCCCCCAGGCCCCGCCGCCCCGCTCCCCCTCACCGCCGCCCCCCACCCCGGCCCTGCCCCGCCCGCCTCCCCTCCTCCCTCCGCTTACCCGGGGCCGTCCTAGCTGCCCCCGGCCCTGGCCGGCCGGCCGGCGGCGCCGCGCTCCCCCCGGGCTCCGGCGCTGCCCCTCGGCTCCCCGGCCCGGGGGGAGAGGGGTGGGGGGCGCCCCCGGCTGCCCAGTCGGCGCGGGTTCAGCGGCGGGCGCGGAGGACAGGTGCGGGCGCCAAGGGGGCAGGAAACCTCCAGCCCAGCTCTCCCTCCGGAGCGCGCCGCCCGCTCGCGCCGGCAGGAGGGAGGCGGAGGGGAGCGCGAGGCCGGGCGGTGGGGGGGGGGGGGGGTCGGGCTGGCGTTCCGCTGGGTCCCTGAGCCTGACAGATTAGCCCGCGCGGCCCTGGAAGAATTCTTCTTGAACCCCGAGCCTCGATTTGCAGCCCCTCCCGACTCAGCCTGCCAAATTTTTAGCTCCCCCCCTCCCCACGGAGGGGAGGGAGGAAGGCACGAGAGAGGCCCTAAAGGCTTCTGCTTCGTTCCATTCCTTACCCCTCCACCCCGCCGCCCACCACGTCCACCCCAGCTTCCCTCCCTAGATCTCCCTCCGACCCTTCCAGACCAGTGCGCTGCCGGGGGGGGGGCCCCCCCTGGCCCCCCCCCCCCCCTGGGGGGCAGGGGGCCCCCCCCCCCCCCCCCCCGCCGAAGGACAGAGCGCACGGTGGTCCCTCTCGCCCTTCGCGGCAGCAGAGTGCAAGAAGGGCGGGCCAGGCTGGCCGCAGAGCACAGCTTATCTCCTGCCAGTGAATGACCTCCACTCCCCTAAACCGACTGCTCCTCTCTCTTCTCCAGACCGGGAGATAGCAGCATTTGCCAGGGATGCAGGCATAATTAGCAATATATTCATTCTCAAACCAGCGGCGACGGCGGCGTTCACCATGGATAGCTAGCATTTAGCGGGTGTGTACCCTGTGCCGCACACCGCGCTCCCGGCTTTGCCCGCGTCCTCAAATTCAATCCTCGCAATTCTAGGAGGTTGATTTTACAGATGAGATAGCCGAGGCTGAGAGGGGCCGAGTAACTCGTCCTACTGAAAGGCCAAATTTGGAATACAGACCCAGCAGCACTAATTATGTGCTGCGTGAAAAGCCAAGGTTCTGGAGGAGTGCAGAAGGAGGGGACCAACTAGTTAGGGGAGTCCGGAGGCTCAGAGGAGTCAACTTTGAAGGTTGTGGGAGAGGAGAGCTACAGGTGAGAGAAGGTGGGAGCAGGTGCAGAGCTTTGCAAAGGGAGTCCAGGAAGCAGAGAGCCCAGGGGGCTGGGAGGCCGAGAGAGGGGTTGAGAGGTCTCAAAGGTGGTGATTGCTAGGTAAGGAGTTCGGACCTGGCCCTGTGCCGGGCCGGAAGGCCGGGAAGGGTCCTGAAGCAAGGCAGCGACCTGGCCAGAGTTGTATTTTAGTTGCCTGTGGGCAGGGGGGAGGCCGGGGAAGCTCAGAGCGCTCTCCCGTGCTCTACCCCTGGGACTCAGCATTCCCCAACACGGCTTTCTAGACTTTCTATTACTCGTGGGCTCCAGATTCCTCACAGAGCCAGTTTCCTCCTCCCTTTGGGCTCTGCATTTTGGGCATGTTCCCAATTGCTCCTCCTCCCTCTCCCATCCAGACAGAAAGCGTAGTGGTTATGAGCCTGGGCCTCTGAATCGGACAGCTCTGGATTTAAATCCTGGCCCTCCTGCTTACTACGTGACTGTGAATGAAGGCGCGGAACTTGAACTCTCCTAACTTATTTGAAAAGTGGAGATGTGATCAGTCGTCCTCAGGGCATAAAGGAGCTATGGGGGTACAGAGCTCTTAACCGCAGTGCCTGACCTGTAGGAAGTCTCAATGTATGGCCTTTATTTTTTGGTGCCTTTTTAAAAGACAAATAGCCATTCACATGGGAGGTTGGACACCACCTTGAGAAAGCATTTCCATTTATTCTAGGTGGGCTCCTAGGGCATTGGGGTGGGGTATGACAAGGACCAGGGAAACAGCTAGAAACAAATACAGGGCTGAGAAGGATATGGCTTCCTCCCGGGAATATTCCTCCTGCAAGATTTTATGGACCCTTGTGTGGTCACAACAGGGTCACCGAGAGCTTTTCCTAACTTGACTAATTGTCCAGGGCACTGTCCATCCTCCGTTGTATCTCAAAATCGTTAATGCTTACTCTGCCCAAGGATCTCAGACTTTATGTCTACCCCCCTGGCCATCACCCTCCCTTCTGGTTCTATTTCAGCCCAAGGTGGACTAGAAATATAAATTGTGCAATGCTCACACTCACACCTTGGCGCCAGGCTTCTCAGAAGCTTCTCCTGCTAGAACACAAAGCCATAGGTTATGGGATCTCATCCTTGCCTTCAGTGGTAGGTCATTTAAAACATTATTTCATAAAAAACAAGCAGCCATAATATTAACATAAAATGCAAAATATGCCTGAATTTAACATTTAGCTAAGTCATTTTGGTTTTTTGAGAGTCACTTTGGGCTAAGAACTTACACCAGAGGGGCCTGCTCACTCTCCTCTCATTACAATTACCTTGGTGAAAAGGTTTGAGAGGCCCTGACCTTGGGTCTGTCTGACCTTGAGCCTCAGGTGGCTCTGGTTCAGCTGGGGATGCCTGAGATGCAAGCTCAGACTCTGGGGGAGCAGATGGGTGGATCCACTTGTAGCATCCGAAGCCCCAACCTCTAAGTGGGACAGAAGAAACAAAGACCATGCACTCCACCCCTTGCACCCCATCACAGCTGAAAATGCCCCTGAGCTTTCAAGAGGCTGTTTGGCCAGATTCTGGAGCCTAAGAGCGGAAGTGGAGAGTGAATGAAACCAGGGAGGGAAAGCCAGAGGCTGCATACGAACATCCTCCACTAATACCTATATGGCGGGAAGAAGCTGCTGAGCGGTCCTCTCTCAGTCCCGGAGTGCTGGGGCAGTCCTATTCCAAAGCAGTACTTTGGGAGATTAAGTCCATCTGGGTCCAAGCAACCCCCAAATCAGCCTTCCCCTTGTTGGCAGCATCAAGAATGGCAGGGCAAACGCTAAATGAGAAACTGAGACGGCAAGTTTGCAGCCAACTCGGAAACTTTTCAAGAAACATCCTTGTTGCTAATAACATGTCTGGGGGCTGGTTGGGATTCTAGGATTAGTGCTCAGGAGATAGAAACGGGTAACAACGGGGGAGGTGTGATCTTTCCCAAGTGCCACACCAGGTATTAAAATAAACAGGCTCTTGCCTCCTGGAGCTGGGGGTGGCAGGGAAAAGAAATCTGGGTCCAGGCAAAATCAGAAAAAGCATCAATGCATGAGGTGGGAGTAGGAGGGCTCAAACCCGGGAGTCCTCAACCGTTTTCAGGTGAAAAGTGAAGATAATGCCGGATTCATGGGGTAGGCAGGTATCGTGTGCATGAAAAGTGCTTTACCATTTTTCTTTTTTTTTTAGTATGATTCCAGGCAACTTGCATTTTATTTGGCAACTTCGTGGGGGTTTTTTTGGTTATTTTTAAAAACTGAAATATAGCTGACATACAATATATTCCTTTCAGGTGCACAACAGTGATTCGACAATTACACACATTATGAAATCTTCACCACAGTATGTGTAGTTACCATCTGTCACCACGCAAAACTTTCACATCACTGACAGTATTCCCTACGCTGTTCACCCCGTGACTTATTTTATAACAAAGTTTGCACCTCTTAATCCCCTTCCCCTATTTCTGATACCCCCCACTGTCCCAGTGCTTTAGCATTTTTTCACCTGTAACAGGAACACCAGCATTCCTTTAAGTAGGCACACAGGTGTGTCTTATTCAGGCAGTTGATTTTCAACCCCAGCTGCAGAGTGGAAACACCGGGAGTTTTTTTAAATGCATATTTCCCCCAGGCCCCACCCCAGCCTGGCTGAGCGGAAATCATCAGTTTTTGAAACCTGAGATGTGGTATTAACAAGCACCCGGGGTGAGAGCCTCTGGTGGGGGGGTGGGGGGCGAACAGCCAGCTGTCAGTGGAGCATACCACTCTTGACCTCAGGGTTGTCGGTTCGAGCCCCACGGAAATTAAAATCTTAAAAAAAAAGTTGAGAGCCTCTGCCCTGAAAGTTTGCCCAACCTGAAATTATTCTTAGTTGGTGAATCCAGACGGATCTCAGGAAGGCCCATCCCTCTTCATTTCTTTGACCTTGAACCTCAACAAAGACCACCCTGGCCCCACTACTTCCCATGCCATTCCTGTCACAGCTTGAGCTAACTGCAAACCAGCAGCATGGTGACAAGCAAGAAGTTGCTGGCTGCCAAAGACAGTTCGTTCATGGAGTTTGGACACCCAAGTAGAAAAGCAGCTACTGCTGAACACTGAGCAAAGCAGCTTACACACATTCACTCTAGCGGTGACAGGTTCGGGGACGAGTCTACGGGCATCTTGGTGATGGATCCCTCAGCCTCCTTCCCCCACTCCAGGTTGAGAGAGACTACGGAGGCCTTTGCTCATCAGAATCTAGGGTGGGGCCTCTAGCTTGACAACACCTGGGTCCTGGGCTCCTGCAACGCAGGTGACTAGACTTGAACTCCTAGGGAAGCTTGCTTTCAAGCCTTAATTCTATTCACTTGGGAACACACGAGCCCTGAGCTCAGTTCCCAGAGGTTTTTTATACATTTCGGGATGAATCGTCCTGGGTAACAGGAAAACTGGTGAGTAGCTCTGCTGGGCTGCTTCTGCTGTGGAACCATGGGCCTCAGGCCCTAGCAAGGGACCTGCCAGGGAAGAGACTGGCTCCTGCGAGCACTTCCTGCCTGTGGTGCTGACATGGGGCTTGGTTAACAGGAGCCTCCGCAAAAGGTACAGGATTCTTCCTCAGGTCAATCTTAATTTCATCTGGCTAAATCCCTGGGAGGGTTGGGGCCACTGAAAGAAAAGTTCTAGTGGTATGGTTCTTAATGCCCCATCCCTCTCCTGGGCAGCAGTGTTGTGTCCTAGAGCGTCCGTTCTGGGAACAAAGTACATACCACAAACTTCATTTTGTGTAAATGAGTTTATTGATGAAGACACAAGGTCAAGCTTCCCCCCCAACTCCCACCCTCCCCAAGAACAGATCCCAACAACCAAAGAATGATAAGCATTCCTAGGGCAACATTTACCCCTCCCACTCCCAATTTCTCTCCAGAGTCCCAAGCTTCACAACACAGACACACGAGACAGGCTCGGGCGAGGACAGACACTCAGGGAATCTCTGACCAGCAAGAGTTCTGGGTGTGTGTGTGCTTCCCTGCCCTTTGTATACTGACACCAGCGGACGTTACAAAGACATACTGAGGCAGAGGAGAGAATGGAGGGGCAATCTTCACTCCGTCTACCCACTTCGACTGGGCTCGATGCGGGCCAAAAGGGAAGCTGCAGTGGAGGCAACAGGTGCTGTCTCTTCAGGAGAGAGGTCCTCTTCCACAGAACAGAATCCCTCCCTAACCACTCAGGGGGGCAGTGGGAGGCAGGCTCCCCAAGGCGCGAAGAATTCCCGGATTGGCTCAGTCCGGGGAGCCGAGAACAGTAGCTGTTACCCATCGCTGCTGGGGAGGCTGACAGAAGCAGGGGCCGAGGGCCATACTCTGGCATAAACTGTCTTCTGTCTGCTTAGCTGACACGCACTTCCTTGTGGAATCAGTCTGCTCTGAGAACACGGTACTTGTAGTGTGAACCTTCTTCACTGCCTGTGTCTGTCCGACTCCACGAATGATTTCCCAAGAAGGAAACGATCAACCTGCTTTTCCACCCGACACACAGGCAACCTACCCACCCCCCACATATATTCCCTGTGCTACCTCCTACTCCCCACGTGCCTCAGGGGCGGTGAGGGCAGGACGCCAGTTCCTCCCTCTTCCCCGTACTCCTGCCCTAGTCATTCTTCTCGTGGTCTCCAGGCTTAGGAACCTGCTTTGGGGGATCCACTCCCCTCAAGCTCTATAACTGGTATGAATCAGGGTTATTTCAGACATGACAGGGCTGTGGGGTGGCTTCTGCTCTTGTTTGCTAGGGTTTCTCCTCTTGGACTCACGCCGAGGTCTGAGTTCAACATGAGCCCTTTGGGCCCCAAGTGCCTCTGACTTGTGTGGGGCAGCTGAGAAGGGCGGTCGTGTTCATGGATCCTGAATACTGGGTACCAGGCAGTGTGACAAGTGCCCAGAGACGTAACAGTGTGAACACTGCTACCGTTGGTGCTTTGGGCACAAAGCATCCTTTGACAAAACACACCCAAAGTGTTAAGGAAGGGGATTTCACACCTCCCCACCTTCTGAGAGAGGACAAGGCTGCCTGACCCCCCGAGATGGTCTCAGCTGGCGTGCAGCCTAAGTGACAGGGCAGCTCGGAGAGCTAACGGGATCAAATGAGTCTGGGACCTCTCTAAGCTCACTCTGTCTCACTTCGTCTGCACCCGCCCTGCTGGC
Source organism: Callorhinus ursinus (assembly GCF_003265705.2). Taxonomy (NCBI): domain Eukaryota; kingdom Metazoa; phylum Chordata; class Mammalia; order Carnivora; family Otariidae; genus Callorhinus; species Callorhinus ursinus. The sequence continues at coordinate 9,124,491 of NW_027397096.1, read as the reverse complement.
CTCAAGGACTGTGGCTCTAGAAGCATGTTAACGTTTAGTTACTGTCTCATTCTGGCATCTGGGTTTACCTTCCAGTAATTGAAGAGAGATACTCTGCTGCCACCTGATGCCAATGAATGGAGTGCCAAAATCAGTACGGAGTACAAGAAGAGCCACAAAGAAACAGGCACAGAGAAGGCAGGAGAAAGGCATTGAAGAAAGGAAAATTAGTGAAATTTTCACTAAGAAATACATTAGTGAAAATGTAGTGAGAACAACATTGATGGGGATTTAGGAGACCCAGTCCCCCCCAACCCCCAACAGCTAAAAGGCCTCAGGCAGTTAACATGTTTTGCCTTTTGTCTTTTTCCATTTTAGGAAAACCAGGGTTGGTTAAGTTATTACTTAAAGTCTGTTTCAACTCTAGAACCATGATTTTAGATCTGAATTGGACCTGAGAATTAAATTAAATCCAGGGCAGGGAGTGGGGACAGCATATTTTGGTTCCTGTTACCCATCTCTACGAAAATTCCTTGATTGGTGTGAACTGTGGGTTAGATCGAGGGAAAGGAATGTAGTAAGTTCTAATTTCTCTCAGCTTTAGTGCCTACAGGCCCTATTTCCTGCCCCCTGAAGCCCCCTTCAAGGAAGACCCCCATTCCCGACTGCAGAGCCATAAAATGAGACGATAGGACGGGGCAGGCAGAATCACAAGGAAAGGGAGTTTGGAGAGAGAAAAAAAGTGAAAACCCACATAACCAGGGACAAGGGTGGCCACAGATAAGAGAACCCCTCCCAGGGGGGGCAAAGGACCGCGTCTCTTCCTCCAGGACTGTGCGGTTCATGGCGGTCGGTTGTTTTCACACTTTCTACGGGGTATGCTATTCCCTCCACTTCTCATATGTACAAAAATATAATACAATAAAGTGCAGTTTACGTTTCAGTGACACTTTTCCTTGCTTTAATATTTTTTGTCTTTTTCTGCTTTTGAAATGAGCTCTCAGTTACAAAATATCAAACTACACTATGGAGAAGCTCACAAGTAAGGAGAGATCGCAGAGGCAGGTGGCAAGAGGTGGGGCGTGATCAAAGCAGTGGTTACAAATGTTCACAGGAAGCTAAAACTATCCAACAGGTTGTGCCTTAATGTTAGCACAGGTTAGACTAGTGACTACCTTGGTGGGCGGCCTCAGTGTGTTTGGGTTCAGATTCTACACGGCAATACGGTTTCTTCCAGTTAAGAGTTCTTGGCTTGCACCAATCACAGGGGGGCCGGAGGGCCCCGGACCAGTCTATTAGTTTTTCAAAATGCTGTCGTAGACCTGATAGATGTACTGCGAGACTTCGGGAGCTCTACATTTCAGTGACAGCTGTCAGGGGGAAAGGAGAAGAAGATTAGGAGGGAGGCTGGCATGAGCTCAAAAGGCATCCAAGACTCAGTTCAAGAAAATCTCTTTTCTGATTCAAAGGGAGAGGAGCTCTATCACTGAGAAGCCAAACCAGGAAATTCTGTTAAGAAGTTCTGTGGATTTTACATTTTCAATTTAATCAATGTCAAGTTGTGCTGTGTTTCCATCTACATTCTCTGTGGGTCCATGAGGTTAGAAGTACCAACACTGAATACCAATAGTAATACTAAACACATCAAAACCCCTGACTGTAGGGGCATAGCTGCTCCAAGGCTTTGCTAAGAGTCACAGGGGTTATTACCAAATGAGAAGGGAAGGGCTAAACCTTAACTCGCTGGTGGTCACTTCAGCTGCCTGCCCCAGCCTCCTACTCAGACAAGGATGCTTAGGTCAGGCCCAGTCCAGGAGGGTGTACCATCAAGCGAAATAAAAGTGAGGTACATCCAAGGTACTAGTCCTTTCTGTATCACACTAAGGACAGCAAAACATGCTGCGAGGGAAGGAAAACAAGAACACAAGAGACTTAGTGTAAGCAGACAGCAATTCCTGGCAACAGCTTCTTCATGCACTTGCAGCCTCCTCCAAGAGGCAAACTGGACACTCCTGCCGCCTCACTTCTTCCAGCCTCATCGTCACCAACCCAACACGGAAACAGTTAACACGATTTCAGTGTTGAACACTGAGGTTTTCACTTTGTGGGTCAATGAGCACAAAACTTAAACCCAGATTTGAAATCTTTGTATCAGATTAGGACAAATATTATTGACAATAACAACAGGAGAAGCCTGCAAACTGCATTTAGAACCAGAAAATTTAACGTTTGCTTTCTACATTACAGATACCATTGTCCTCCTCTATTAGGGCAGACAGGCAGAAGTTGTCTTTCGCCATATAGCCCTGTGAGATTTGAGATTATTTTACCTCTTTATTCTCAGAGACACCAGATGATTTCACACAGTACACAAAAGGTAAGAATGTTTTTGACAAAAATATCAAGATATTGGTCAGCCCTGAATTTCTTGAAAAAACTCACATCCTCAAAACTTAAAAGTCAAATTTAAAAAATGCAAAGAACAGGGGCGTCCAGCTGGCTCAGGTGGTAGAGCATATGACTCTGGATCTCAGGGTTGTGAGTTCTAGCCCCACCTTGGGCACAGAGATTACTTAAAAAAAAAAAAAAAAAAAGGCAAAAAATAAAACAAAACCAACCAAACAAAAGAATATCAAAAGAGGCTCTATTTATTTACAGCTTTAATAGTCAGTTTCTAAGGCACTTCCAAAGTTACTGCTTGACATTAATCAGGAAGACAATTCTGACAAATGTAAACACACACACACATCCACACACAAACTCCCAAACAAAAAACCCCAACCACTTTAAGAGCACAAATATGCATAGAAAACAGCTCCCTACTTCGGTCAAAGCTGCAGCCACAGGCATGTCCCTGACTTTCAAGCTCCCTATAGAGGCAATCCTCCTCCACAGTTTCTCCGGTCAGTGTTGAGGAAAATTCTCGTGGGAGAGTAAGTGGGTTCAGAAGAGGAGGAGGAGAGGAAGCTAAAAAGAGTAAGAACAGCCTTTGGGAGTTAACTCTCAGACTACAGAGGGGTGGTTCCTCTCCCCGCAAAATATTTCTTCCACATCTTTGTAACAATACTTGGAAGATCTACCAGTTGGGAGACTGATTTTTTTTTTTTTTTGGTTCATGACTGATAAGGAAATGTTGCCTTCCTCTACAAAAGCCCAATCTGCCAAGGCTAGCGCTGGGGTGGGGGGCGGGGGGGGGGAGAGTAGTCATGGACTGATCAGGCTTGGACTCTTGAGTTTCTGCTGCTCTTTGGAAGGGGGCAGGGGGCTGTTGAGGAAGAATCAATCTCTCCCTCTCTCTCCCCTTATATCATACTACCCCCAACCCAACCCTGGCCTGCCAAGCCAACCTTTAACAAAGGGTCAGGTTTAGACTTAAAACTCATCCTTGCTTTCCAACTAGTACAGCTAAGACAAGCTAGAATGAATTAAAAAAAAAAAAAAAAAAAGGATTTTGCTAATTCCTGAAGAAAGTAAAAAAGGGAAACATACATAAAGAGCAAAGCAGCTAAATAATTTGACTTATAAAATAAAGCTAGGACTCTGGGTCTCATTTTGTATGGCTCCTAAGGGAAAAGAGACCTTACTAGGGTTTTAACTTTTGAACTGGTGGTCTATTTATACGACACATCTCTAACACCAACCACTCAGGAATGTCACCCATCTAGACCATCAAGGAAAGAAGAGTCACCTCTCATGGCTATGTAAGCCAAGGACTTAACACATCCACTTCTGGTTTACAGTCTGGAACACACACTTTCCCACCAGAGACAATTTATCTTTCCGAATAAGATGTAGTTACTTGGAGTGATGGGGCCTCATCCTTATAGGATAAACGTTTAAATACAGTAAGGACTGGGTGGGGGTTGGGAATAATTTATCAATCTCTTAGGAGGCTAAGGGACCATTGGTCCTCCTGCCATTAGTACTGGCTCAACCAGATTTCCTTCCTCCTTAATACTGGAGACAGATCAATATTGTAATGGGTGTTTAGGGTGATGGAGGGAAGGGAAGGGGCCCAAGGGACTCTGAAGTCTGCACTACCATTTAGGGGAATGGATTAGGTCTGTGTCAGACGCTGTGATGGAAAATTTGGATTGTTCTGTGGGCAGAAGGAACCTAGTCACCAGATGGATGGAAAACAGGAAAGAGGGCAAGGAAGTATAAACAAATTTACCATTTAGAAATATAAGGAAAGAAGGGAGGTGGGTGTGGCTATAAAAAGGCACCATGAATCAGGGCACCCGGGTGGCTCAGTGGGTTAAGCATCCAACTCCTGATTTTGGCTCAGGTCATGACCTCAAGGTCATGAGATCAAGCCCCACGTTGGGCTCCATGTTCAGCGGGGAATCTGCTTAAGATTCCCTCCCTCTCTCCCTCCCCCTCCTCTTGCTCTCTCAAATAAATAAATTTTTGGAAAAAAAAAGGCACCATGAGGACAAAATCCCACTGGATTATTTCTTACAACAGCACATAAACCTATAATTATCTCAAAATAAAAATTAAAAAAATATATAGGGGGCCCTTTCCCTTTTGCAGCCCTTACTGAAGCACCAGCAGCCAAAATGAAGTTCGATCCCTTTGTGACTTCTGACCAGAGCGGGAACCGTAAAAGGCATTTTAATGCACCCTCCCACATTTGCAGGAAGATTATGTCTTCCCTGCTTTCCAAAGAGCTGAGACAGAAGTACAATGTGCGATCCATGCCCATCTGAAAGCATGATGAAGTACAGGTTGTGTGAGGACACTCTATAGGTCAGCAAATTGCCAAAGTCGTCCAGGTTTACAGGAAGAAATACGTCATCTACACTGAACGAGTGCAGCGAGAGAAGGCGGATAGACGATTGTCCATGTGGGCACTCACCCTGGCAAGGTGGTTAGCACTAGGCTCTAAGTGTACAAAGACCACAAAAAGATCCTCGAACAGAAAGCCAAATCTCACCAAGCAGGAAAGGAAAAGGGCAAATATAAAGAAGAAACAATTGAGAAGAAGCAGGACTAAAGTAATCTTACATACGACTTTAAATAAAAACTGTTAAAATGAAAAAAAAAAAATATATATATATATATATAGGTGAAGAGATGTCCTTCAACAGGTGAATGGGTAAGCTATGGTACATCCATATGGGGGACCACTACTTGGTCATAAAAAAGAACTATAGATACACATTAACAACCTGGATGAACATCAAGGGTATGGTGCTAAATGGGAAAAATAAATCTCAAAAAAGGTTTCATACTGTAAGAATTGAAATTTATATAACACTCTCAAAATGACAAAATTATAGTAATGGAGAAAACACCAGTGGTTGCCAGGGCTTAGGGCTGGGTGAGAGTCTATAAAGGGAGAGCAAGAACAGAATTTGTCCGTGGTGATGGAATGGTTCTATGTCCTGACGGTGGTGGTGGTTACACAAGTCTACACACACGTGATGAGACTGCACAGTGCTGTACGCTTCCAGACCACCACCATCAACAACAAAATATAGTAATGTACGACTTGGAAAAATCTGAGTAAGGTCTATAGTTTAGCTAATAGTGTTGTACCAACATCAATCCCCTGTTTGAAAATGTAGTATGGGGGCGCCTGGCTGGCTCAGTTGGTAGAGCATGCAACGCTCGATCTCCAGGTCGTGAGTTCGACCCCATGTTGGGCATGGAGCCTACTTAAAAAAAGAAAAAGAAAAAATGTACTATGGGTGTGTAAGATGTTATCAATGGGGAAAACTGGGTGAAGGATACATGGGAACTTGGAACCACTTTAAAATATCTTTGTGTGTCTCAAATTATTTCAAATTAAAAGTTAAAAAATTTTAAATTATGTTTAAGACCGTGACATTAAGAGGTCCTTCTCAAAATTCTATCCTTACAATGAATATGGTAGGAAGGGTCAAGAGATAACCTGACTTCTAAGTGCAACACACCTACCAACAAATTATATCATTTTGGAAAAAGTTGCTAATCATTTTTTTTTTTTTTTTTAAAGAGATGGGGAGAGAGGGTGCCTCGGGGAAGAGGGAGAGAATCTTAAGTAGCCTCCACGCCCAGCACGGAGCCCAATATAGGGCTCGATCACAACCCTGAGATCATGACCTGAGCCAAAATCAAGTCAGACGCTTGAACTAACTGAGCCACCCAGGTGCTCCAAGTTGCTAATCATTCTTAACTTTGGTTTCCTCATCTGCATACTAGGAGTAATCATGCTTCTTTAACTTAGCTGAGATGAAAGATTGTATACAATAAGATGGTGGATGATAAAACAACACACACACACACACACTCTCTCTCTCTCTCTCTCTCTCTCTCTCTCTGAGCACATTTCTAAGGAAGAAAATGGGAGTTATTTTACAAGACCTTGATTTTACAGTGAAGACCAGCCCTTCCAGGAACAGCACAGAAGGGCTTTTTCCTTTCTTAAGGAACTCAAAGTAAATGATGGGGTAGTTTCTTTCCAAAAAAGACAAGACTGTTGGAGGACAAGGTGGGTGGGAGGAGTGTCTACTTCATGGAGGAAGCCTGAAGTTTCCCACTCACAAAAATCTAGCGTGATAGGACGGAGCATGTGTGTGTGTGCTCGGGCGCACACACGCGCACGCACGCACACACACACACACTCTCCCCCCCCCCCCCCAGCTGCTTCAAGCGGGGGAACTAGTGGGGAAAATATCAAGAATTCTCAGTTCTGGGTGGTACTATTCCCTTGATGAATGCTAATGAAAACAGACTTGGCTGTTAAAATTAAGGAATGCGGTCACAGGTTTTTCTCAGCTAAATGGCTAAAATGCCCCCTTAGTCTCCTGTTCAGCTTCCTCAGAGTTATTCAATATTGAACAGTATTCTCTTCCGTCCCTTCCTTCAAAACAGCCTAAGAAGCTTCAAAGATAACCCAAGAATAAGATATTGTCCCCATCCCAAGGGCTTTTATTTTACAACCGGCAGTGACAGGCAGCATCCTAATGGGAGATCACACTTCACAACAGCAAACACATGTCCGGTGCCTGCAGGGTAGTCTTTGTTGTTCAAGGCAATCGCTCCTGCTCTAAAAATATTGCCAGGATTTTGATTTTAGTCCAGTATGGTCCTGAAGGAGCTTTTCCAAACTACAGTCCCCTTGCAGTCTTGCAAAGGTGTGCCCCAGTTTTGCCTCACCTTTCTCAGCAGGGTCTTCGGGGCATACATGCTGCTAAAAAAGAGGCTCATGTGTCTAGGACTCTGATAGCCTTAGGTCATGAACTCTAAAAGCAGGAAAGAAGGCCTTCTTGAAATGAGCTATGGAGACAACCCCCTCGCAGTTTGTCAGAGCACCACATGCACAGTACTGTGAGTCACTCAGCATATACCAGGGGAAGGAGTACAGAGGCACTCCTTAGAGAAGGTCTTCCAAGGAGGTCACTGGGGACTTCTTGATCGACTGCTTGTTTTGGCTATCTGGGGTGTGAAGCGTCTCCTCCAGGTCTTTCCACCGTGCTAGGAACCCATCTCATCTACCTCGAGAAAGGACTTACCGTATAATTTGGGTTTCCTGGCTGGATACGTAGCTCGGCCAAAATCCAAATACCATTAGTGAGCTTCAGGGATTGGTACAGCATGTCCTGCCCTTCCACATTCCTCTTGGCAATAGTATAAACATTGTTGTTTTGCAATTTGCTGGAAACAGTGTCTAGGAACACAGATTCAAAATTCAACACCTTCAATTAAAGTATCAAACAAATGCACTTTTCTGACATCCTTACGAGCCACATGTACACAGTCTCCTGAGAAGTGCCGTCACACACACGCATGCACACGGTTCAGAAGGCCCTTCTCCCACAACAGCACAGGGTGAGGAACAGGCTCCTGAAGTGCCTAAGAGATTCCAGGAGAGAAAACCGAGTAAGGTGCAACCAAGCACTAGTGAAAATATTACCTGTGGAGATTATGGTGGATCAGCAGAGTGGGTAATCTTTTTTTTTTAAGATTTTATTTATTTGACAGAGAGAGACAGTGAGAGAGGGAACACAAGCAGGGGGAGTGGGAGAGGGAGAAGCAGGGTTCCCACGGAGCAGGGAGCCCGATGTGGGGCTCGATCCCAGGACCCCGGGATCATGACCTGAGCCGAAGGCAGACACTTAACGACTGAGCTACCCAGGCGCCCCACAGAGTGGGTAATCTTAAACTAGGTGCTACACAGATAAAAATGCTCCAAAGAGGGCAAGGACAGCAATGGGTGTATGGGTGGTGCCATGGTGACTGCCGTGTTGGCATTCATTTCTGGAACACTGATCCGAGAGCTACAGGGATACACAGACTGATGACCAAATCCACATTTACTCCCTACTTCACCACGAGCCACTCTGGACTCAACTGCCAAGATCAGAAAAGGGCACAGAGTTGCAGAAATCCTGCAAGTCAAATTTATTAACCTGGATGCTTAAAAAAAATTTTTTTTAAGCAGGTAAATGATTTCTTAAGCCTGTAGGGAATACCATGCCTCCAAATGAATAAAGAAAAAGTCTCAACAAAAGACTTTGAGAAAGCCTGAAGTTGCGCTAAAATGACTGCCACCAGGCTCTATATACCCCGAGCTGTCACAGCAGAGGCCTTTGGAGTCACCAACCCAGGGTGAGAACAGGTTGGTGTTTGGGGTCCTCCCTGTGACTACCACATCAAAGAGACACGAAGGTCTGCAATGAAAGATCATTTTGCTCTCCTTGTTCTCTCACTGCTAAGAGGAGAGATGCCGAAGCATCAGAGAAAGAAACTTGAACAGAGACGATAAACACTGCTTCTTTGTTGGTAAGTTTAGGATGTTCATTTCTGTGAGAATTCGAAATTACTCGTGCTGACTTCAAGAATTCTCCACATAAAAATCCATCCTATTCTGTTGTGCTCTCTAGGAAAAGGATGCCATGATGGCTGGCCTCCCTGCTCTCCTAGAGAAGCTCTCTGAGCACAGGGACCCTGGAGTTTTTCATCGCTGTGCTTCCCACGGTACCTGGGACACAAGAGGTACTTGCCATCAACCCCCGTGAAGAAGCCTCCAACTCCAGGGCCAGAGATGCCGAGATAGATGTACTGCCATCGGCATTAGAAACCACCTGCTTGGATGCGGGCTAATTTTGGAAGCAGTTCCTCCTCTCATGTCTTTTCCCCACATTCAAACCAATGAGAGCTCAGGGGAGGAGGCACAAAAGGCCAGTCACTAAACATCTGCACCACATTTAGTTGTGACTTGACTCTTTCCCTTTTCCCTCCAAGGTTTCCACCAACACCAAGCAGAGCAGCTATAGCTTAAGAACTGGCTATCTTCAAGGAGCTCAAAAGTCTATCTCTGGGTCGTTACGTGCAATACGTGGAGGAGGGGGCCTCCACATGCTTTTTAATCACCTTCTCAGGGGTCAGGCAGTTCTGCCACCTTGGTTCCCATAATGAAGGGCTCTTGCAGCTTAGACTGAGTTGCTAGGCAACACCACCAGCTGGAGTTTGGCTAATGCGTTTTGACAGGAATGTCTTAAGACATGGGGGGCTTGTTTTAAGTTGTAAAATCCATTCCTAACTTCAAGGCTCCTGCCCATTTCCGAGGAAACAGAACACACACACAGGAGCCTGTACTGAAGAGCCACCTTGCTGCACAGGCACAGACACATTCTAGACCGTGTATACAGCAAAGCCCAGGTTCCTACAGACTTGTCGTCATGTCACCACTTATGGAACAGATGACAGGCTAAGAAATGGAAGCACACAAACACATTCAGCCTTCCAAAATTAGAAAACGGGGCAAACAGCCAGATAGAACAAACAAGTTGAATCAAGGTAAACTTTAATTCATTTAGGAAACATTCTGGCCAGAGACCTGGCTCTGCTCCTACTGAATGGCTGCATAGGATTTCTACCAGAGGACTAAATGAAGGGAGGGCTCTAGAACATAAGTATGTGTGAGTCAATTTTTTTTTTAAGGTTTTATTTGAGAGAGAGAGAGAGAGCGAGAGAGAGAGAGCACAAGCAGGGAGAGTGGCAGGCAGAGGGAGAAGCAGGCCCCCGCTGAGCAGGGAGCCTGACCCTGGGATCATGACCTGAGCCAAAGGCAGACGCCCAACCGACTGAGCCACCCAGGCGCCCAATTTTTATAAATCTTAGATATTAGGTTTGAGCTTGAGGATACAGAGATGAAAGGGTAATCAGACTATGCTAAATGTTCTTGTTAAGAATAGCAATGGGAACCAGATGTAAGGAGGCTTCCCAGCCACACTGGGACACATTTTTTTGTTGTTGTTTATTTATTTATTTATTTTTTAAAGATTTTATTTATTTATTTGACAGAGAGAGAGAGACCACGAGCAGGAACACAAGCAGGGTCAGTGGGAGAGAGAGAGGCAGGCTTCCCGCGGAGCAGGGAGCCCGATGCGGGGCTTGATCCCAGGACCCTGGGATCATGACCTGAGCCGAAGGCAGACGCTTAACCATCTGAGCCACCCAGGCGCCCCTGTTTATTTATTTTTTTAGTAATCTCTACAACCAATGTGGGCCTCGAACTCACAACCCTGAGGACAAGAATCGCATGCTCTTCCAACTGAGCCAGCCAAGTGCCTCTTGACTGGGATACACTTCTTGACAAGGTATCATAATTTTTCCTTTTACACAACTGAACTCCTGGGAAATCAGATGTAATCTTACCACTGTTGGTGAGAATCTGAGAATGAGAAGGAAAGGTAAAGACACAGAGATCTGGCCCAAAGGAGAGAATAAGAGAAGATGTCAAATAGGTTTATATTTGCTTCTAGTTGTGATTTCTTCTGGTTCATTTGTCTTCTTTCCCAAAGCTGGCTCTTTGAGTCTGTGGCATAAACTCTGAGGAGGTGTGAATGTGGTCTTCATCTTCCTACTTTAGCTAAGGTCACACTTCTTCCAGAAGCAATAAGAGGGAGGATGGTACTCGTATTAGAGAGTGCAAAGGGGAAATTTGCACTTGGGGCCAACCAAATCCGAAACTACTATGACTGCTAAAAACAACACTTTTTACTGCTTGAGCAACCAAACTATATTTAAGTGCTGGCCAGCAAAGCATTTCGTTTATGAAATGTCCCAAAGACAGGGAGGATTATAGCAAAACAGAGAAACAGAACTCACCCCTAAGTCCCCACACCAGAAGAAAGATCTGTCCCTTACTGTAGTGCTTATAGACACAATATGCCACTGAGCTTTTCAGAATAAACAATTTAAAAAAACAGGCTTGTAGACTGCTTGCCAGAAAGATTTCCTTTCTAAGTTCTTGTGAAGTTAAGATAGTGGTCCCAGACATATGCCAACCCCAAACGTAGCTATCATGGTAGGCTGCAAAACAGATTCATGCAGAACTCTTGACACCAAAAGAGATGGCAAAGTGCTAGGAAGCAGGAAGGCCCATATGTTAGTGCCTTCAAGATTTAAAATTTTCTAGTATTACACAACTAGGGGTCCCACAAGCACCCCTACATACATACCTTTCTATTAAGATCTGATTTATTATTAAGGCTTGGGAAGAGGGTTTCTTCTTTCTTCTCTAGAAAGAAATGGAAGAGGAAAAGAAAAGGCAGAAGAGGCTAGGTTGGTAAAGTCCTTAAAGCCCGTGACTTCCTATAGCCCTCAGAGTGTTAGTTCCATCTGTCAAATGTCTACTCTGGAACAGAAAAGCTATTTAAAGTGTTGGTGCTATTGTGATTAGGGCAGATCAGCTGGAAAGGATGGTATTTTTAGCACCCAGCTAGACCCAGGGTGTTGAATCAGAAGGCACTAAACCTGGAAACGCACTGTTAATAGAGCCCTCAGGACTGGAAGGAAATGTAAAGGCCAGGCCACTCCAGACCTTGGGATGGATGCAGAGGAAAAGCTAGAAAGGATTAGTTGCAGGAAGTGGTCTTGCAAGATTAGCAGTGATTTCACGTGGGAAAATGATGGCCTTGGGCTCCCAGAGAAAACAAAGTGGCCGTTGTCCCTTCCATTCCATGTGCAGCGTGGCCATAAAGTGGTGTGTCACTGAGAAACCAATTTGCTGGTATTTGGAGCACCCAAGGCACTGAGGCACTGGCATGAAGCCATGGCAGAACTGATCAGAACTCAGTTTGCTCTGAGAAACTGTGCCAGGCTACAGCAGAGGACACAGCCCCACTGGGAGGAAGGCCAGACACCTCCTCTTTGGCAAGATCATAAATGTACACCAAGGTTCAATAAGGGTTCAGAACTCCAATCTGGAAGCAGGGGGATCTTTTCTATTATTTTGGCAGGCCAGACTAAAACCCTCGGTCATCCAAACTCCTTTTAATTTTCTTTTTGAAAAAGCATCTCCCTTTCATACTGGATGTCTGAAACCAAATCTTCTTTCCAATTATTCTGTGCCTTTTTTTGTTTTGTTCTCTATAGGCTAGTGTTCCCCAGATCATGCTCAAGGAACACTGGTGTTGGGGCGCCTGGCTGGCTCAGTCAGTGGAGCACATGACTCTTGATCTCAGGGTTATGAGTTTGAGCTCCATGACGGGTGTAGAGATTACTTAAAAAAAAAAAAAAAAGGAACATCGGTGTTTCACAAGATGTTAAAAATAAGCATTTTGCAATTTTAAATTCCATGGTCCATAAATTCAGTTCACATTGAGTTAAATGTGTCTCCTCAATGGCAGACTCCTCAGCTTTTATGTGCGCTCACATGCAATGGCAACTTCTAGCAGAGGCCCATCACATGCTACATTTTTCACCTTTAACTGACACAGAACCCCCTTTTATTCTTTGAGGGACAAGTGTTCTCAGGAGAGCAATACATGAAATGTTGCCATAGGACCCACTACCACAAGAGTGACTACAATGAAGGGTCTCTTCCAAGCTGGGTACGGAAGCTGCCTCTCTAACAGGATCTGCTCTGGTTCTCACCAGGAGCCACTCTGGATTCTGCACCTGACAGCTTCCTGAAGCACAGCTTATGCCTTGGAAGGCTACCCAAGCTCCTACACTCATGAAATGAGGTTTGTGGTAACTGACCGTGAGCCTCAGAGAGGGCAGATAACACTGTCATCTACCTAGAATATGGCACCAAAAGCAGCTCAATTTGAGTATGATTTTTTGGTGAAAATGCAGCAAAAATGTAGATTTTTAATAAACATACATACATAAGCAGTCAGGGTGAGAAACCTAGACCAAGAATATGTTAGGAAGAAGGCAGATGTGTGGTGTTCCTGAAGAGAATCAACTTAGTAGTTACTACAATGGAAATTATAGAAGACTATCTCCTCAGACACCTCTCCAAAGGCTCAGGAGAAGCCCCGTAAGAGAAGATTTGTCTGAACACAGAGGATGAATACATCGCAGAGCCCCAAGAGATGGAAGTTAAAAAGAAAAGGTTGGACTGAGAGGACCGTGAATTTCTCCCCCTTCCCTGCAGTCCCATATTGCCTCTTCTTCCCAGTGTCACGCTCTAGCGACACTGGGATGGAAGCACGCCAAAACCCCGGACGAGAACCACCAACACACAAGAAGGAAATAGATAAAAGAAAGAGAAAGTACTGACTAAGCACCAAGGCTCATTTTCATTCAAACTCAGAAAGCTGTGCACTAGTCTCAAAAAAGAGTGACTGGGACCAAGGCAGGACAATATGGAGCTGAGGGCCCCTCGATTCCTGAGGAAACTTCACGAAACAAGCCCTATCACTATCAAGCGCTAGGGATTGATAGCTACTATTTCTCCTCTTGGGTTACTGCTTTGATGTTCTATTATAGTAACAAAATGAACTACAGAAGGGTCTGGGGCTTTTTAATGATGATTAAAGAGGTTAGTATCATCCTATGAAAGCTGACACAAGGCAAGTAAAAAAAGGCTAATTATTATTATTATTTTTTAAGATTCTATTTGACAGAGACACATCGAGAGAGGAAACACAAGCAGGGGGAGTGGGAGAGGGAGAAGCAGGCCTCCCGCGGAGCAGGGAGCCCAATGTGGGACTCGACCCCAGGACCCTGGGATCATGACCTGAGCCGAAGGCAGATGCTCAACGACTGAGCCACCCAGGCGTCCCTAAAAAAAAAAAGTAATTTAATCAACTATGATGTATTTTTGTTTAGTAACAAACACAAGATTCTACCTAAGGATCTCAGAGAGTCACCTTTCTTCCAATACCACAGGTTGATACAGAAGGAGAGAGTCCTTTTAATTTCCGGGAGGGTGCACAGCCTCAACTGGCGCTTCAGTCCCCCGAGGCTCACAGAACGACATACACGTAACACGACGAACACGGGTTTGACTACTGAAGAACTGGGTAGATGGACCCATTCTACTTTGTTTCTGAAATCTGTTAACTTGGCAGTAATCTAGTACCTATATCAAAATACCTGAAGTTTTAAAAGAGAAGTTTACAAGTCAAATATCTACCATACAACCACCAGAAACAGGTAGATGTGGAAAGAAGAATTAAGACAAAATTTTCAAATATCTAATAAGATGCACATGAAATTCAGTCATTACTCACCAGCATTTAAATGACATTCCTTAATCTGAAACTGAAGTTCATTTTCATTGGGAATATCCTTCCATGTGGCAAGGAAGACCTGGCGCTCTGTATGGGAAAGCAGAGGGAAAGGAAGGGTGTGCACAGTCTGTCCATATTCTGATTTCTGGTGCCTTACATCATTTCTCTTTTGGAGTGCTGGCTCTTACAATATATCCAGGAGCGGCCTGGAACAGGAGCCAATTCTTAGCTATGAAGAGGTGCTACACTCCACATCAATTAATCTCTTATCAGCAGCACTAACATACATTGGGAGAAGTTGATATCTAGAGTTTAGTCCTGGCTCCACTGTTTTCCGATTTCATGACTTTGGGTAACTCTTGTGATCTTTCTGATCCTAATTTCATCATATGTAATTACATCTGTCCTGCCTACCCAAAGAGCCACTGTAAGAATCAAATCAATTAAGTGCCAATACAATTAATATGTACCAGTATAAGTGAGTTTTATTAGATGGTGGTTTCATAAGTAAGGGAAGAGAGAAACGTCAACAACCACATAGGGATTATTAATGTTTATTACAAACTACTGAATTCTTATTTTGAGACAGTAAAAACTTAGTACAGGGCTGGCTAAGTGCTCAATTTGCATATATTATCTCATCCAGCTTTTACAATAACTATTTCTGCTTTGGAAACTTGCAAACGGAGACTCAGAAAAGTTAAGCACCTTGTCACAATCACACAGCGAGTACACAGCCAAGGTGAGATTCAAATCCACATCTCCTTGTCACCAAACCACTTACTCTGTGCTGGAGTGACTGGATTATTCAGATAACTGGCAATGTGATATAGAGACCAACAGCAAGGGAAGATCAACTGTGACTCAGGAGAACAAATATGATTAGCAAGTAGTAGACTTTTAAAACAGCCTTACCCCACTCCCTTTAAAAAAAAAAATCTCAAAAGAACTTGTACTTCCGGGCTACGCTCTGCCTGACATTCAGAGGAGGGCAAAGGTATATTTGGCAGAAGGACAGGAGGATGTACTTACCCATTTTGCCATCTTCTACAAAAAGCACATTGAGTGGGATGAGGCAGCTGAAGTAAAAGACATCAATATTGTTTTTCACAGCCACCTGCCAGGAAAGTAACGAGGGAGAATTAGGACATCATAGGAAGCCAGGTAGGAGGGAAAGAGTGGTTTGTGTCTGGAAATATATCACTTTATTTCCTTCCTCTTTTAGACAGTTGCAGGATTCCCCAGATCAAGACCTACCAGCCCATACGCTGCAAAGCACATCCTTACTCATTCCACTGTCGGAGCACTCTGAGAAACTGCAACTCTACCTCTTTCCAGAAGGAGCCCCTGGAGGGATAAACTGAAGGCACAAGTTCTGCACCCGGAATAACCCATTCAGTTATTGTTTGTTTCTATGGTTATGAATAGTAGCTCCTGTTACCACTTATTAAGTACTATTAATGATATTATTTCTAATTCTCATTAATATCCCAAAGTAGGTGTCATTCTCCTCTCATTTTGCAGACGAGGAATGGAAGTTCAGAAAGATTAAGTAACATCCAGGGTCACACTGCTAGTGCACAGAAGAAACAGGATCAAATGCAAATTTGACTCTAAACCTTTATTTCTTCCTCTTTCCAAAGTAAATGGTGCCATACAGCCCTCACCCCCGCCCCAGATACAAGTTTTAAAGTTGTTTCTCTCTCTCTTTTTTTTTAAAGATTTTATTTATTTATTTGAGAGAGAGAGAATGAGAGAGAGAGAGCACATGAGAGGGGGGAGGGTCAGAGGGCAAAGCAGACTCCCTGCCAAGCAGGGAGCCCGATGTGGGACTCGATCCAGGGACTCCAGAATCATGACCTGAGCCGAAGGCAGTCGCTTAACTGAGCCACCCAGGTGCCCTAAAGTTGTTTCTCTTATAAAATCTTATTTCTTAAGCCCTACAGTTGGACGAAGCTTGCTGGGTCAACCACTGTTGTTAAATCTGAAGACTAGAAGAAGGAAAAGCCACAAGCGAAGAAATGCATTTTCTCCTCACAATACGAGCTTCTGATTTAGGTAGGCTGCGATTCTACCACGGCCCCTTCAGTTCAGAGCATGCTGTTTGTAGTTCTAAAAAGCTACACTGAGTACTTTTATTCAGGGGTGACACTGATTGGTGTATATGCTCAGAGACAGGCAGGTTCCACTGCAGCACATCACAAAAACCACAGACTGTATGAAGGGAAAGGAGGAGGAGAACTGCTCTAAATCACCACTTCCCACTGGTTTCTGTCACCAATAACTCTCCCATCTATGCTCTTGGCATCACTGGAAAACATTTCTCTGGGCAAGTCCTATAATCGGTAACCATGCCTATTTCTTGTTTATTTTGCTCTAAGCAAATAAAGTAAAAAAGTGCTATCCCCCTGCCCCTTAGGGGCCCATGTCCACACTTCAACAGCACATCTAGCCCTTTTCAAAACTTTGGCTATGGGATCCAAATATGCTTTTTTCACGTTCTTCCAGTTCTTTTGTGCTTATTATCAACTCATCTGCCCCAGCTTCAATAGTACCTTTATTTCCTCTTCATAACGTGCTTATGTCTACTTGACACCATCTTTCTCTTCTCTCTCCCAGAAGAGCCCATCAAATTACTTTCTTTGCAACTTGTGCTTTTCAATTACCAATCCCCCAGGAGTTTCTGACCTATGTCCCATAATCTGATGCCCAAAATGCTGAGACAGCACGATTCTCAAAAAGCTTGAGTCTGATAAATATAAGCAGAGTAACTAACCCCTGGGAAGAGGTCTTCAAACATCCTTTTAGATGCACTAGAGCACCACTTGGAAAGATTTGTATCAGTTGTGGGCTGCCGGGAAAGAGGTATTCTCTAATTCATCCGGTACTCAGCAATGAGAGAACTCTTACTTCAAATAAGGGCACCAAGAAGATCTTGAGGTAGTGCCAGGCTCTGTAAAGGGTATTTAGAAGGGAAAACTGGGTGGTGTAGGTGAGCCTGTCTGGGTTATAGAAAGGTCTTATGTGAAATGCCAAGTGATTATTACTATCATCTTTGAATAAAAAGCAGTCTATTTCACAATGTGCCATTCATTCAAACATTCATTAAGGTTTATTATGTCCCAAGCATCTGAGATACAATGAAGAGTACAGAAAATATCATCTTTGTCCTTCAGGGGATTATATTAGTGATTCTTTTTTTAAGATTTTATTTATTTATTTGAGAGAGAGTGAGCGAGTGAGAGAAGGGGCAGAGGGAGAGAGAAACAGACTCTCCACTGAGCAGGGAACCTGCCACGGGGCTCAATCCCAGGACCCTGGAATCATGATGCCGAAAGCAGACACTTAACCGACTGAGCCACCCAGGCACCTCTATACTAGTGGTTCTTAATCAAAGACATGTTAGAATCACCTGGAGAGATTTTTCAAAACAGATGCCAGGGCTTCATCCCATGTAAATAACAATCTAAATCTGGGACCTGGTGTGTGTATTTTGGAAAAAGTCCCTAGGAAGATCAACCAGATAAGCAATTAATTTAGAACAATGTCAGCCAAGAAGTCTGAATAGGCTTGTAAGTATCTTGTTCTTTTGAGGGAATCCTTCTTCTAATTGGAGCTCTTTAACAAGGGAAAAGACATGAAAAACTCCTCTAGGTGAGTAGTACTAAATCATTCTGGCCTGGGACCCTTTTGACAAATAGAAGTTGTGGACCCTCTTCCTGAAAAACGTTCATGCAACATTTTAACATACAATCAGGGGTTCCAGGACATCCTGAAGACTATACCCCTGGACTTCTGCTCTAGAATAATTCTAAGACGCTGGGACACCCAAATCAGAGGCAGCAGACACAGTGGCTTGGGAACCAGACCAGACCACCTGATTTCAAATTCTGACCCCGGCACGCTTACTAGCTGTGTGACTTTGGGCAAGCGGTCCTCAGCTCAGGGTCCTGTCTGCAGATGGAGACAATGCACGGGCTGCTAGGAGAAGAGTGAGTTAACATCTGCAACGAAGCACTGAGAATGGTGCTTGGCTTACAGAAGGTAATAGAACAAGTGTTTGTGAAAGAAAAATTCCCTCGTTCACCATCTCTTTTACCTATTTATTCAGAATTTTTAATAATAAAAGATAACCATTTTAGACGTAAGTGAAATCTTACATGTGCTCAAATGCTGAGCTCCAACGTAGTACTACTGCTATGTTAAAAAGGGACCAGTTGAGAGGAGGGAAAAAAAGCTTATTAGCAAAGTGTTGGCCTAATGATTCTCCTTGCTACTGTGTCCTTCGTAAATTATCTCTTTATAGGATCAACAGCACGGGTCACTCTGGGAGAGGCACTTCCCTTCTTTTGTAGCTCTCAAAGTTTTACTCCTGGCTAGAACCGCATTCATTCAAGAATATATGGTTCTCTTGGATCTGGCCCCTGCCCACCTCTCCAGCCTAGTTCCTTAACGTCAGCCATATCAAAATTACTTCTTGTTCCCCAAACACTGAAACCCACAGCTCTGTGCCTTCTTACGTGTTGTTCTATCTGCTTAATATATTCATTCTCCTGAAGCTTCAGCTGTCTGAAAAACACCTATTTAATCTTAAGGTTCAGTTCAAGCTTAAGATTTCTCAGGAAAACTCTAATCTCTCCCCACAGCACCCCATGCATACACTTCTAGCACAAGATAAAATCACTGTTTACATCTGCCTCACCCACAACATAATGAGCTCCGAGTGCAGGGGCTCTCACTTTCACTGGCATCCTAGCAGCTTCATAAATATTTGCTGCATGAAATTAAGGGGAAGATATTGAGCAAATGGAATGAAACACTGGTTTCCCAACCCCCTTTCTACCTCTATTATCATCTGTATGCATAACATAATCCCACTAAAATGGCAAATTGGAACTCAACGAGGCAGGGATGACAGATAAAAGCTATTTTTATTTCAAATCACTGAGCTAAAATAACATCTCAATGCTAAGAATAACATAGGTAGTAAATCACAACCCAAATACTAGATTCTCCAAGGATATGCCAATCACTCCTTAGGAGTTTAGGCCAAAAAGAATCAAGAGAAAAACACAGTATGAAGCCAGTTCAATTCTAACCTGGATGGCAGCTCCTCTCAAGTAGAACCTTAAAGAGTCAGCCTTAAGGAGTGTAATATAGATTGCTTCAGAGTTTTCTTATTTTGAAATTCACCATCCCAATAATTACAGAATAGAAAGACATAATCCAGACAAGCTGGAGAACTACTTTCCGAGAGCTTTAAAATCAATGCCTAGCTTGCCTACGGGAAATCGATCAGAACATATATATACCAACTGCCTTAGTATCTTCACCTGGATAACTAATATCTCAAAATAAACATGTCCCAAACCAATTTCTTGATCTCCCTTCCCATCCCTAAACAGAACCTCCTGCTGTCTTTCCAAACACAGTAAACAGAATACCACAAAGCCCTCTAATAGTCCCCCCGCTTCTGCACCTACCTCCTCCATCCCCTATAACACTTAGCTTCCCCAGGCTATTCTCAACACAGCAGCCAGAGGGATTTTAAAATGTGGGTCAGCTCATAAATACCTCTCTGCTCAAACCTCCAATGACTTCCCATCTCACTCAGAATAAAACCCAAAGTTACAATTGCCTATAATATGATGCCTATTACCTCTCTGATGTTATGTGCTGTGACTCTCTCCCTGCTAGCTCCATGTCAGCCACCGGGGCCTGCTGTTTTCCCTTGCATGTTAACAGGTACTCTGCTATCTCATGGCTTTGAGCATTTGCTGTATCTTCTGTCTGCAATTCTCTCCCTCCAGAAATCTGCACGGCTCATTCCCAGCCTCCTTTAGGGCTTTGCTTAATCAAATATTATCTTTCCACATAGGTCTTCCATGACCAACATATTTATAAAATCACACCACCCGATCTCTAACCCCAGGGCTGCCTATCCCAGTTTCTGCTTTATTTTTCCTCCACTGCCCTCATCTGACATACTATTTTACTTATTCGCTGGTTTATCACCTGTCCCTGTGTCATACATACCCCACCTCCAGTAGAATATAAATGCTATGAGAGAAGGGGTTTTTGTCTCTTGTTCACTACTGTATTCTGAGTTTCTAGAACAGTGACTGGCACAGAGCACTCAATAAGAACGTTAACTATAAAATATACTACTCAAACTATCTGAAAACCATTTTGGTTCAGACAACATAAACTTGGTCTAAAGTGTCCAAAAGGACAATACTTCAAGTTTTTTCTAGCATACCTCCCTTAATAGAAGAGGAAAGTATGGACGTATATACTGGGGTGGAAGTAGCAGGAAGGGTCAGAATTGGGGGTATAATATGCAGTAGCCCACCATGAGAACAAAATTTCTTTGAAGTTCCATGCTATTCCACAATGCATCTGTACGTCTTAATATGAAAATGTGTTTATCCCTTTACCTTTGAGTAAGACTGATGCTCCAGGAAAAACGTGCCACGTGTATTCTTCGCTTGAAGTACCTCCTAGCAATGTGTTTAAAAATTGTGCTCCCTCCGCCTGCTGCTTCCCCCACTTATACATTCTCTGTCAAAAATAAATAAAATCTTCAAAAAAAAAATATATATATATATATTTGGGGCGCCTGGGTGGCTCAGTCGGTTGAGCGTCTGCCTTCGGCTCAGGTCATGATCCCAGGGTCCTGGGATCGAGCCTCGCATCGGGGTCCCCGCTCCGCGGGAGGCCTGCTTCTCCCTCTCCCACTCCCCCTGCTTGTGTTCCTGCTCTCGCTGTGTCTCTCTGTCAAATAAATAAATAAAATCTTTAAAAAAATAAAAATAAATAAAAATAAAAATAAAAATTGTGGATCATGACCAAGTGATGCTTCTTAAAATTAATACAGTGGGTTGAAACTGGTATAAAAAAATAAAATAGAGGGGCACCCGGGTGGTGCAGTCAGTTAAGCGTTGACTCCTGATTTCAGCTCAAGTCATCGTGATCTCAGGGTTGTAAGATCGAGCCCTGCGTCAGGCTCCACACTCAGTGGGGAGTTTGCTTAAGACTCTCTCTTTCTCTCTCTCTCTCTCAAAATAAATAAATAAATCTTTTAAAAAAATAAAATGGAAAGTATCATAGTGCATCTCATGAAGAGTTAAGTGATGTTTCCCAAAACTGTTTCGGCTTTATGTGTTGTGTGTGAGTACTGTGTAAAATACATTTCTTCCTGTAAGTTTCCATCAAGAAAGTATAAAAGCCATAATACACACCATGTTAAGGGCAAGCAGTGAAGAAATGGATTCAACGGGCAAAGGAACAGAATGCACACCTCAGCTTCTGCTTGGAGGATGCCTAAAGCAGATCACAGATGGTACCAAAGAGCAGATGACCTAATCCTCTATTCCTCTGCTCTGTCAGGTGCAACATGTGGCCATAACAATATGAACTTGCCTCTCAGGGACATCAATAGGAGGAGCAAGTAGAAATGATTATGAGGCACTTGGAAAATATAAGAGCAGGCTATAAATGCTTAATAGTAATAATGATTTTTAAGAGTTACTTTCAGTGGCTGCTAGGGAAAGTGCAGCCTGTCAGCTTCAGCCTGTAACCAGCAATTAGTTTCCTTCCACAGTATAGGGAGCCTGCTGCAGTAGCTGCAGCCTCTTTATGGTGCACAGCTGGAGACGAACAGCCTCAATTAATATTCTAATCTTGTTCCAGTGTACTCAAAAGTACTATAAAAAGGTACGAGATGAACTCAGCCTGAACTCTGGTAAGTGCGGCCTCTCACCAGAGAGAAGCACAGGAGGCACTGATACAGGAAAAACCCAGGCAAATGGCACACAGCTCACCTCTGAGGGTGTATCATCTACTCTTCCATGACGTCACTTGTGACCTTTCCAAGTCTCTGAAGAATATTTTTTTCTTTCATTCCTCCTCCCCATTTAGCTTTTGGAAAGATTATTTGCAGGCTGGTCCAAGCTAGGACCAAGGCAGTGACGCCAACCATCTCCAGTTCTCTGAGGAATGATGATTCAGATGTGTTTTAAGCACTACACCACCTAGTCCACAGATCCTGGGGGAATGGCTCTGAGTGACAGGTTTTTAATGGCACAGAACTGTGTGATGTATGTCGTCTGAAACTCAAGCAGAAGTAACTCTTTCTGCTAGCTGTAGTTCTACATTCCTGGTCAATGCCAAAAAAGTATCTACCATCTTTAGTATAAACATGGTGTTCCATTTCAAACTCCACTGACCAATAAACTGAGACTTCTCAGAAACTGAAGTTTAAAGAAGAAAAGATAACAATAAAAAAAATTAAAAAAAAATAAAGGAGAAAAGAAATTACAGTGAAAGATATAGCAGAAATAATCAGGAGACCTGCCACAGAAAGTGTCCATTTACTTTCCTTCTGATGCTAATTAAATTTTGAACTTGAACAGCATCTTTCTTTAGTTTACTTCCAAGAGGGAGATTCAAACAAGAACCCTTTAGCTATATATTCTTTCTTACTCCACCCAACAAATGAGATGGGATTACCTGGCCACTGAGCAGCCCTTGAACAGTAACAACCTGGTGTGTATCACAGATAAAAGCCATACTTGTTTACCCTCAAAAGGTGAGGACCTTCTCATTGTTAAGAGTGCGTGGACAGTGGAACTGCTTACAGGGAAAATGTGACAGGTTCTCCACCTCCTGCTAAAAGCAGTGGTGCCGTGTCTCTAATTCCCTCTTAAGCAACAACATGCACTCCAGCATTTGAAGGTTCCGTGTTCAAATAGCTCTTAGAAGGGAAAGGAAAGCTCTGAACAGACCCCCAGATGAGCTCTTAAACTGTAAATCCTCTAGTAGCATATGTAATTACGGGCCTTTAGAACAGCAGTGAGATCCTGAGAGCCAAGCTCTCTTAGGAGGCCCTGTTTTGAAAGGAGGTGAAAAGAAACCAAAATAACCAGGACTCCTCCTGTGGTCCCCATCCCGACAGGAGATCTGCTTAATCTCAATCTCAAAAAACTCCCAAAATTAGAACAGATTAGAACGCAGGCCAACTTAAATCTCCAGAACACCAAAGAGAAGATGAAGATTGTAAAGTGGTACGGCTAAGATGGTGCTTTAAAAGACTCTTGGATTAAACTGCCCAAATCTCGTGTGGGCAGGGGTAAATCAGAATGACGGCTGTCCACTGGAAGACCCCCAGGCGAAGCAGCGGCGGCGGCGTTAGACCTACTGGAATCGAACTGTGTAATTCTTTTGAAACTTAAACCAGACGCTCAAGTACTGCTTTAAAAAAGAAACCCCTCTCCTTCAAAGCCATCTGGAAACAAGGTGGGTAGGTCACAATGTTCACACAAGATGACCATGTGGAGGCAGAAAAAGCAGCCTATGCGTGGCGGTCACTCAAGCCACAGGCACCGCAGGTCGGGCCAAAGCACGGCGCCAGCTTCGTGACAGCTCACGCCAGAGTGGATGTCAGCCTAGAGGGGTCTCACCCTTTTACTCCTTTATCTCTGATTTGATAAACAGCCACACCCATTCCTACCAAAGTAAACTCTTCTGATAGCAAGTGCAAAAATTCTGGAATTGGGAAGTGCTAGACCATTAACTTTTGAAATTTTCTTTACCATTCTCTTTCCCTTTAAAGGCAAAAGTTAGACTGTTTTGAGTATTTGAAAAAACTGTTTTCTAGAGAAGAATGGAGCAACAAAATACAATGAACATCTATTGGCAAAAGACAACCTTTTTTGCTCTTCCTATTAAAATTTGTCTCCCTGTAGCTTTGTGTCTATCAGGATTATGAAAAAGGCTTCTTTCTAGTCTCACAGTAAAAAGGAATTGTTCAGCTCTAATTCCTATCAGGCATCCAAATGATTTTGGTTTTCTCTGAGGCCCTAAGACACTTACAGAGCACCCTTTAGCTTCCAAATTTACTCTGAAAATACCATCCAAAATAGTCTTAGGCAATTAGGATAGCAGTTTAATAAATAGTTGCATGGTGGCAATTTGTTTTATTTAAAGTGGCACACAGGGCGCCTGGGTGGCTCAGTTGGTTAAGCGACTGCCTTCGGCTCAGGTCATGATCCTAGAGTCCCGGGATTGAGTCCCACATCAGGCTCCCTGCTCAGCAGGAAGTCTGCTTCTCCCTCTGACCCTTTCCCCTCTCATGCTCTCTCTCTCTACCTCATTCTCTCTCTCAAATAAATAAATAAAATCTTTAAAAAAAAAAAAAGTCCTTTAAAAAAAAAATAAAGTGGCACACAGACATAGGTTCACAATAGAAAAAGTTCTCCAAATATTAGAACAGTAACATATTCTATTTTCCTAGTTATCTCCAATGTTTGAATTAGGGTCCATTAATGTGCTGTGCTCCTGCCCCTTCAAATACTGATGAACAGAGTAAAGAAGCAACAGACTCTAATGTTTACTTTGCCCACTTGAGAGAAAATGAAATTTTTTTTAAAGATTTTATTTATTTATTTGAGAGAGAGAGAGAGCATGAGAGGGAAGAGGATCAGAGGGAGAAGCAGACTCCCCGCTGAGCAGGGAGCCCGGTGTGGGACTCGATCCCGGGACTCCCGGATCATGACCTGAGCCGAAGGCAGTCGACCAACCAACTGAGCCACCCAGGCGCGAATTTGAACTTGTAGTCCTCAGAGTACAATTGGGACTGAGGGGCACCTGGCTGGCTCAGTCAGTGGAGCATGTGACTCCCGATCTCAGGGTTGTAAATTCAAGCCCCATGCTGGATGTAGAAATTACTTAAAAATAAAATCTTAAAAAAAAAAAAAATTGGGACCAGGGCCAGACCCACCCAGGTAAAAGGGTATTAAATCAGAGTGAAGGGGTAGGCTATAAGGCCACTGAGAAACAACAGGCAGAGACAGTGTCTGGAGATACTCTGCTTGCTAAGATGAGGAGATGGCCTTGCTGAGATTGGTTCAAGAACCACATGCATCTGATATCTGTAAACAATTCCTTAAATGAAAACAAAAAGTTCATTCAACAACAAATATTTAAGTACTGTGTGCCAGGCACTGTTATTGTTCCAGGCACTGGGAGATAATACCAGTGCAGAAAAAACCCAGAGAGACAAAAACTGCTGCCCTTTTAGTTTGCATTCTAGTGGGAGAGGAGGTGGAGGTGATAATGAATAAGCACATTAAACAGTATTTAACAAGGATAAGTGCTCTGGGGAAAAATTAGGGTAAGGGAGGGTCAAGAATACTGGGATAAGAGAGAGGAAGACTTGTTAAAAAGGTACTATTTTAGCAAAGGCCTGAAGAAGGTAAGTAAGCCATGCAGACATGCAGATTGGGAAAAGGAACATTCCAGACATGGGAAACAGCAAATTCAAAGGCCCTGCGGTGGCAGGGTACCTCTCTGAGGGTCAGCCTGGGAGCCGGTGTGGCCACAGTGGAGTAGGAAAGGTGGGCCAGATGCAATTGATGAGGAAAGGCATGGCTAGATCACAAAGGGCCCTAGAAAACACTGCTGGGACTTGGGCTTTTCCAATTAGAAAAAAAAAATCAGTGCAAGTTCCTCCAAATTGGTGGGACTCTAACAGGGCAGTGGCATAGCAAAAATTAAGCAGTCATCATAACTCTGATAGAACCATGCCTATGTGGACAGGGTCACTGGAGAGGGCAGCTGTGTGCCTCATAAGGAACCTGGGTCAAGGGGAAATAATGCTAAGATCCACTGCATCTGTTCCTGCTGCAGGTAGCTCCCACATTTTTAAGAAGTTTTAGATGTCAGACAAAATAAGTCAGAAACTATTTTTTTAAGATTTCTTATTTATTTATTAGAGAGAGAGAGAGAAAGCAAGAGCGAGCAGGCACAGGGAGAAGCAGATTCCACTGAGTAGGGAGCCTGATGTGGGACTTGATCCCAGATCCCAGGATCCTGGGATGACGACCTGAGCTGAAGGCAGACGCTTAACCAACTGGGCCACCCAGGCGTCCCAAAATAAATCAGAAACTTACAGCAAATGTAAATGTGATCTCTTTCTGCCAATATAGAACCCACCTGCCATACTATCTTGACCAATCTGGTTACTATCCAGAAACCTCAATTGCAAACCCCAAATTCTCTCTTCCTCCAGCAGCCTACAACAGAATGACTCTATCCAGTTTCAGTTGCCAAAAACAGCCAGCAATATTTTCATAGGCCTTTCAGCCTGCCTGACAGTTCCCTAAACCCTATGGTCTCACCTTAAACAGGTTCTGCCAGATCTATATAGGCTCTAAACCTTAAAGGCACCACTTTCTCTCTCTTTCCCTTGAGAGATCTGGCTGATGTGCCCTTGGTTGCAGCTGCTGCCTCTCAGAACACTATTTGCTGCGATGGCATGAACTGTTTGCTTTGTAGGCCTTACTGTTAAACTTAAATTTAATACATACTGCACTGAATCACAAAACAGTGAAGACAGGACTAGTAAACTACCAGTTAAAGTGACTAGATAATCCACACCCCAGTCTGGTATGTCATAAGACAGAAGACCCAATGGAAATTCACAGACCTCAGTAATGAGAGAGAATGAACATTACTCATTTTTAAATCCTAGGCTAAAAGTGATCTAGAACCTAAACTAGGTTCTAGGTAATCAACATAGAGTTAGCAGCAAATCAGAAATCAAACGGGTTCACAGGTGTGCCTATGCTCTGCCCCACTATATTATCGAGCCTTAACGCGGACAAAAGAAGGGCAGACAGGTTCCAAGATGCCCGGGCACACAGGCAGAACACCATGCGCAGATGCCAGCTCTGACTAGTTTTACTGGAGCAACAGATCAGACATAGAAGGGACAGAAATCATTCTCAGGAGCATGAGCCATGGAATTGAGAAGTTTTGTGCTTTCAGCCTTCTGACTCCTTCAATGGCTCCTGGAAAGGAATACTGTTACCCCACCAAGGACCACCATTTATTCACACATTTCTCAAAAATAATATTTTCCTTCATCTCCAAACTGTAATTGATTCTAAGTACATTTACCAGTGTCTCTATTTCTAACCACCTTTTCTACTTAAAATTAGAACAATAAAACTGGCAACTATTTGCAGTGCACTGCACACAAATAAATGTCCTTCCATAAATTTAGGCATTCCTGAAGTGGACTGAAAGAGAAAATGAATTCAGACAATATATTTTCATTATAGGCTCACCTAATTTTCAGGCCCTATGAACCTTGATTCAGAGAGAAACTTGTTCTATAAAACCACAAGCTATAGAACTAGGATCTACACATAGAATTTAAAGGAAGACATATTTTAGTTCAATATAAATAACTTTTAACAGTTTCAAGATGAACAGGCCATTTTAGGGTAGTAAATCATTAGTATTCATGTAGATGTTGAGATGTCATCACTGCTAATATAGGGTAAACTCGATCAGAAATAGCACTTGGGGCTGGGTGGCTCAGTCGGTTAAGTGTCTGACTCTTTGTTTCAGCTCAGGTCATGATCTCAGGATTGTGAGATGGAGCCCCTCGGTGGGCTCTGCCTCTCAGCACAGAGTCTGCTTGAGATTCTCTCCCTCTCCCTCTGCCTCTTCCCCCTCTTGCTCTCTCTAATAAATAAATCTTAAAAAAAAGAAAAAAGAAATAGAGCTTGAAAGTTTTATTTTCAAGGTGGATGGACCTCAGTACCTTGAAGCCTCTGCATAACTCCTACATAAAAATTGTGAATAAAGCAAATTCTTCTATCTCACTGAACATGATGCTACAGCAAAATATGAGTGTAAATATGAATGAGGGGGCAGGATATGGCTCTCAAGTGGGCTTCAATCCAGCTAAGAAAAATCCCAGCGAGCTCTCTTTAATTCCAGCTCATGAGGTACTGTAAAGCTTTAAGGCTTTGCATAAAGATTATCAGCCATAATGAGAACACAGGGACTAGAAAGAGGTACCTTTTTATTCAGAATTCAAAGTCCCCTGCTGCATAAAGATCACATGGTTACATCTACTTTCCAATTATTTATCAAATCAAAACCACAAAATGGATTCCATTTTTCATCATCGACTCCTAACTTACCATCATGATATAAAGACAGCCGAGATTTTAATAGATAAAAGCCCACAAATCACTTTCTTTTTTTTATTTTTTATTTTTTTAAAGATTTTATTTATTTATTTGAGAGAGAGAGAATGAGAGATAGAGAGCACGAGAGGGAAGAGGGTCAGAGGGAGAAGCAGGCTCCCTGTTGAGCAGGGAGCCCGAGACTCGATCCCGGGACTCTAGGATCATGACCTGAGCCGAAGGCAGTCGCTTAACCAACTGAGCCACCCAGGCGCCCCACAAATCACTTTCATTACCACTTTAGAACTACTGTGTGAAATTCATTATTTGCTCAAGATTTGCAACTTAGGCCTCTGTTACTTGAGTAATCTGATCTCAGAGACCCCCTTTTTTTTTTTATGAGGAACCAGGTCCCAAGCTTCGGTGTTTTGAGAACTGAATTCTGGATTTCAGGAACAACTGTGTGCTGCCATTGACGCCAGATTTACAATCCATTGGACCACCTCTGCTTATGAAATACTGAATTCTTGTCTACTGCTTACGGGTGGTTATTCAAACAGGGTAGTTGCTATTAATAGATATATCCTAAAAGAGAGTCTCAGAAGCCAGTAGTTGAGTGCAGGTTACTGAAAGACAAAAGATATTGCTTAGTAGAATCTTGATTACCTTAATAAAAAGGATAAGGAGTATTCTCAACAGGGATAACCTAGTAAAAAAGCAATATATAGTATATAAGATACTCTAATTTCTCAGGTAAGACATGAAAAGTACATCAAATTTGAAGCAACAATCACAGAAAGTAATTTTCTCTTTCTTTGGTAGTAACATGTTTTCATCCTTCATAACCAAGCCTCCATGACCTACATATTGCTAATGGAATATTTCAGGTTCTGTCCTGTCTACAGGGGTTATTTTCAGCACTGGATCTATCTGTCCAACCTGGGAATCTCTTATAGTTCCCATAAAATCCACCACTTCAAGGACTCCACAGCTATTCAAGCAGCATGCGGTCCCATAAAAGCAATCAGAGTGCACAGTCCTCAACGGTGGATTCTGGGAGACCAAAGGAGGTTTTTAACACTGAACTTGTTTGGCCTGCACAACAGTCAAGAAAACTCAGCAAATGCCAAGCTGGTTAGCTTCATCTGATGGAAGCTGTTGAAAAGATCTTCCATTTGGAAGCATTTATCAGTTTTTCTGGTATAATAGCCACAGCTGTGGGCTTTCTGAGTGTGAACTGACATATGTAAGCCATGAAATATCAGGGACAGGCACCATCTGCAACTGATTGTCTCAGGCTGGGACTCAAATGTAGGAGTAGCAAGGGACAGAATTTTCTCAAGGCCACACACTGGCCAAAAAAAAAAAAAAAAAAGCCTTTTGGCTAAGATCTTAAAGGTATGAATAAATAGGACTGTAAGACTGTGTTCTTTGCAGCTGCGATCTTCAGCACTTTCTGCCCTAATCATTCAAAGTTTAAAATGAAAGTTGTTTTAGAAGAGACCTTCAAAGAAAAAAACCATGAGACGTTTTCGCTAATCTTCATCCTCCTATCAAACAATACTTATGTGATCAATAAAAACACCATATACAGGAAAAACCCAATTCTTTATCCATAGGTTTACCTCTAAGGCTCCCAATTATAGAAGGAAGAATTTTTATAAAGGTGCTATCAGACTTTCAGGTGAAGAGAGTAGACTGAAAATCACAATGAAAATTTCTTTCTCCTGAAAGAATTTCTGCCATAATTAAAGAAAAAAAATTTAAAGGTATAAATTACAAAGATGGGGAAGGAAAAAAATACAACAGCAACAAAATCTTGGCGTCCGTAAAAGACATGGATCAGTAGCACCACCACCACAATTCTCCAAAGCTCCGACTGGCAGCACGTCTGGAACTGTATGGAGGGGAAATGTAGGGACGGAGTGTCAGAAGAAAAAGGATTAAGATGCTGCTGGAGTCCCAGATCCCCACCACCACTCTGTGCTACCTTAGCCCCTCAGCAAAAAAAGGGAAGATTAATTCTTTTAGAGGATAAAATACATGATACTTTGAAGGGGCTGCCAGGCATGGCTGAGGGGTGGTGGATTCAGTGAATTTATGCATAATGAATGCTGAGACTCTCCAGCCATCGTTCCCAATTTAGCTGCCAAAAAGCTGGCAGAAAGCCTTTATACTCTAGACCAGAGAGTCAAAGATAATTTTTGGAAGAATTAAGCCAGCCCAAGAAGACAGACGTGAAAGTACTGACACAGAGGATTCCAGCTGCCCTCAGTGATGAGTAAACTGGAGCTCTGTTCCTGGGTCTCTTGGTTTAGAAAGCCACACTCTGAACCTCCTCTGGCCTCCCTGCAACCCATGGACAGAATCATCATCAGGACCAAAGAGATATGCCCAGAGAGAACACACAAAATCTACTGGCAGACAGACCTAACACTGTTTTCAGGGCCTGCTGCAGGTACTTCTACTAATCATTTTTCCTGGGGCACAGTAAGCATACCCTTAGGTCCAAGGGATGGCCAAAGGGTAGAGATGGGATGAAGGAGAGTAGGGTGTGAAACAGGTTTCTCCAACTGTACTCCTGAGTACTCCATACTCAGGAGGTGTGGACTTTTAGCAAGGAACCAATGGAAATCCTAGAAATGAAAGTACCACATGTGAAATGAAAATTATAGTGGATGAATTTAACACAAGGCTGTGGCCTACAGAAGAAAGAGTTGGTATACTTGAAGACAGATCAATAGGAATTATCCAGTATGAAGGAGAGAGAAAGAAGATAAAAAGGACAGTTTCAGTGATCTGAGGGACAATATCAAGCGGTCTAACATTTGTGTAACTAGAGTTCCAGAAGAAGAGAGATAATTGGGCAGAAAAAATTTGAAGAAATAATGGCAAAATTTCCCCAAATTTAGGAGAAACTCTCGACTTACAGATCCAAGAAGGTCAGTGAACTCTCAGCCAGATAAATACAAGGAAAACATCTAGGTACACAATGGTTAAACTGCTGAAAACCAAAGATAAAAGAAAAAGAGAGGGAACTCACAGATCAGCAATGTCCCAGAAAACTTTCTGCAAAGGTGGAAATAATTCTGCTTCCACAATGCTTAACCTAGTAACCCCTAGCCACATGTGCATCTGAAGTGTGACCAATACAACTGAGGAAATGAGATTTTTATTTTAATTTTAATTAATTTCAATTTCTATAGCCACATATGGCTAGTGTTCATCATAATGAACAGTGTAGCCAAAGAGAATTGAGATATCAAGCCATCATAATATGTGCACTTTACTGATTCAAACAAACAGTAACAATAACAACAAACAAAACAGTCTGAGGTACTGAGATAACTGGAAACCTGGACATTGGGTATTTCATGTTAAGGAATCCTTGTTAATTTTTTAATGTGAACAACAATTATTCTGGTTATATTTTTTAAGAGAAACCTTCTGCTTTAAAGATATATATTGAAATTTTACAGATGAAATGGTATGTCTGAGATTTGCCTCAAAATATTATGGAGTAGGGCTGTGGACAGGGATATAGATGAAACAATATTAACTATAATCACTGAAGCTCAATGATGGGTATGGTATACAGGGACTCATTACACTATTGTTTACTTTTGTAATGTTAAGAATTTTCCATAGAAATTTTTTAGAAAGTAAAGCAAAAGGAGAAAGAGATGGAAAATAAGAGGGAAAAACAGGGATTGGCTCAGAAGGGTCAATATCCAAATGACAAGACTTCTAATAAGAGAAACAGAAAATAAAGGGAGATGTACAAAAGTTAAAAAAAAAAAAAATTACCAGAACCAAGGGCTACAAGCTTCCACTATGAAAGAGCCCAATGAGTCGCCTAGTATAATGGGTGACAAGGGACTGATACCTCTAGAGGCGCATCATGTGAAATTTCAGAATATGAGGGATAAAGAAAGGATCTTATAAGCTTTAAATGAGAAAGAACACAGCACATAAAAAAAAAAATCAAGAATCAGAATGGCATCAGACTAGAAGGAAAATGATTTCTAACCTAGATATACAGAAACTGTCAAAAAGTATGAAGAAGACATTTTAAAACAAGTGAAACTTCAAAAACTTTATTCTCTACATACCCATTCTCAGGAAGCTACCGCAGGATGTTTTTCATCAAAATGAGGCAGTAATCAAAGAAAAGAACCATATAATAGGAGACCCAACATAGAAGAGAGAAGGCAATGAACCACAGAGTGATGATGAAGGGAGATCCCAGGATGACAGCCATCTTTCACACAAAAGAAAATCAGTCCAGAATAGAGCAGGTCAAAAGACTCCAGAGGGGACTTCAAGAAAGTGAAACTGATAGACTTTTTTGAAGGGTCTGATCTCATGAGAAGTTGGGACTGAATTATAGTTAAAAACACAAAAAAATTAAGCAAACAAGAAGAGACAGGTTTTTTTTTTTTTTTAAAGATTTTATTTATTTGACAGAAAGAGACACAGCGAGAGAGGGAACACAAGCAGGGGGAGTGGGAGAGGGAGAAGCAGGCCTCCTGCTGAGCAGGGAGCCCAACACGGGACTCAATCCCAGGACCCTGGGATCATGACCTGAGCCGAAGGCAGACGCTTGACGACTGAGCCACCCAGGCGCTCCAGAAGAGACAGGTATTAACAGTTAAGTATCCAACTACTTACAACAAGTTTTATGGAGAAAAAGATAATAACACTTCATAGCTTTGAAGTACAGTCCTAATAACGTAAACATTGGGGGTGCCTGGCTGGCTCTGTCTATTAAGTGTCTGACTCTTGGTTTTGGCTTGGGTCATGATCTCAGGATCATGGGAGTCTGCTTCTCCCTCTCTCTCTGCTCCCCACCTCGCCCCTCAAATAAATAAGTAAAATCTTTAAAAAAAAAATAATGTAAACACTGAACTCTGATTAAAGCAAATTCTGAGCTAGCTCTGTCAGGAAAATAGGAGGATAGGACATAGGCATGAAGAGGACATCAGTGAGTGCAGAAAGACGTTAAAGAATACCTAAAATGGAAAAATCCAGAAGTCACAATCCAAGCATTTTACTCAGAGAGATAAATGCAAAAAGTCTCAACTGCAAGAAGCAAGAGAGATTGACCATGGAAAGAGAAAACTGGGGCTATGTTGGGGAGAAAAGGCTGGGGACTGGGTTGTTCTGAACTAAATATACAACTAGTTGACTCTTTAAATTTTTTTTAGGAACTCCTGGGTGGCTCAGTCATTAAGCATCTGCCTTCAGCTCAGGTCATCCCAGGGTCCTGGAATCGATTCCCACAGGGGGTACCTTGCTCAGCAGGGAGCCTGCTTCTCCCTCTGCCTGCTCTGCCTGCTGCTTGTGCTCTCTCTCTCTGATAAATAAATAAAATCTTCTAAAATAATTGTTTTTAAAACCCTGGACAAAATTAAAACCAATGATCTCATAAGGGTTTATGGCCCAGTGAGAAAGGAACCAAAGCAGCAGTGAGAACTCTACAGCATCTGCGCAAAGCCCAGGATGAACACCTGTTCTGTCGTTAAGTCTACTGTCTTTTTGCAGACACTGACTTGAAGAAGCAGTCACTTGCCAGGTGTCAAGTTTGAAGAGTATATTGGGAAAATGTTTCTAAGCAACTAACAGAGATGAAATGAAAGTCAAGGATATCAGAGTCAGAGAAGACTCATTTAGAAGTATATTCATTTAGACATTTGTTAATGTTTTTGTTTTATTTAAATAGAGGGAATTCCCTTTTTAAAAGAATATAATTGTATGCTATAAATAAATTCAAGAGAAGATCCCACCAGAGGCAAGCTAAACTTTTATTTATAAATTGGATTCGCAAAGGCTTTGACAACCAACATCGGTACAGTAGGAGACATTTTCTAGGCTCACATCTTTACTAGGTACTTAATTCTTGTCTCTAAAGTAGACTATATTTTACATTTTAAGAGAGAACAGTGTCTTTTTAGCCTTTCAATAGTGTTTCAGACAGACTATGAGCCAGTAAGTTGTTTACTGAGCACTGTAATGAAACGTTTTTGTACTAAGTGCTACACGACAGTTTTGGCAGCTGGGTTTATTTGTCCTTTATATTGATATGAAATTAGCCAAAATAGTTTAAAACCCACACTGCCTTCAAAATTTCTTTTCCTCAAACTCCATTTTTTTTCTTTCCTGATTTTATGGTCTGAAGTAGAAAAGCACTAATTTTCCCATGTGAGTTCTTGAATTCAAACACTATGCAAATATAATGTTTAAATGCCAATCAATCTTTACCTGGCTTTATCTGGATCTTTATGATCTAAGCTTGTTGGAGTTAATATTTGATTCTGTTTATACTGGGACAAGGGCAGAATGGAAGCTGAAATCTAAAGTAAACCACCCACCTTAAGCTAGCCATTACTTTCAACTAGCACCAGCAGACATTAAATAGAGCTGCTCATAGTGGGGGGGAAAAAGGTTTCTCTTTAAGTTTTTGCTCATCTTCTCCACTGGGAAATGTCAATTAATGAGAAAATCACCATAATTATGACATCCTTGACAGAAGATATAAAATTTTTAAAAGTCTGCTTCTTCTAACTTCAGGTTTGCAAAAACAAAAATTTACTAGTCCTAATCAGTACTTTTGAGGGGAAGGATTTGGACTAAGATTCAACTGCTCCTGTGAGGGTTCCTTATTCGGGATGTTCATTTCACTGAATGAGAAATGAAAATACAAAGAGGAAGGTAAACTGACATTCATTTACTTATTATTTCCTTTCTGTTTTAAAAGCAGAAAAACTTGCCCTGGTTTCTGTGACCCAAATTCCCTTTCCTACTTCTACAGTAAAGCATTCTTGCAGTCACGCTGACTGTCCTCAAATACTGTGCTGGAGGCTCTACGGGCCAACAGGAGGTTAGATTTCCATGAAAAAGGAGCAGGTGTAGATTTGGGTTAGTTCCTTACTTCAGGATTCTGTGCTGGAAAAGCCCCTTAACACACTGCTCGCATCATAGTAACAGCCAATTCCATCTGCACAGTAATCCTTGTTTTGTTCTTCTAGTCTGAGCCAAGTTCTTTCATGACTCACTCGTCTTTGCTCCAAATCATTACACCCTTTGCAGAGAAAGAGGCATCCACTAACTGTGGCAACAAGGTAGTGAACTGGTGAATAGGCCTGGTGTGCTGGTATTTAAACTACCCAAGAACCCAATTCGTCTTAACTCCAAGTAATTGTACCGGTGAGGTCTCACCATCAGTACTAGGATTCACACTAGTATTTCCAGATGATTGAGCAATGGTATCCCACCTGTCTTGACTGGAAAGTAGAAGGTTGATATTTTTCTTTAATCATTTTAAACATATTTTATATTTTTAGTCTCATTCAGACTATTCATTTCAAGTTCCTGGTGGAAGGGGAGTCCTCATCCTCTGTCTGCTGTGTCTTCTGTCTTTCATAGTATACCTTTCCCTCTTTTTATGGTTCAGATTGTGAGCTTTTTTTAAAAAAGACTATTTGAGAGAGAGAGAGAGCACACACAAGAGGGGCAGAGGGGCAGAGGGAGAGGGAGAAGCAGGCTCCCCGCTGAGCAGGGAGCCCAATGAGGGAC
Organism: Callorhinus ursinus; assembly: GCF_003265705.2. Lineage (NCBI taxonomy): Eukaryota > Metazoa > Chordata > Mammalia > Carnivora > Otariidae > Callorhinus > Callorhinus ursinus. Next base: position 9,088,493 of record NW_027397096.1, on the reverse strand, counting down.
TCGATCCCAGGACCCTGGGATCATGACCTGAGCCGAAGGCAGATGCTCAACCGACTGTGCCTCCCAGGTGCCGCCCCTGTGAGCTCACTTTGAAAAGAGATTTTCTTTTCAGCTGGGAGTCCTGATGGCTCTGAAGCTTAGAGCTGTTGCAAAACCACTGCTTTGCATTTGCTTCTGCCAGGTACCTTGAGTTTCACCAGTCCTGGACCAGTTTTACATTAATTTATTGGTTTGGAGAACACTGTACCTAAGTTTGGGCTATATGCCCATATATTATGCCATGTATGGCAAAATATTGGGCCCTGGATTTGTCATAAGAGGGCATGCAGAATGTTGGTCAGAGAGAAACTTTTCCATCACCTGCCCTACTATAAGCACTTTTCCCAGTTTCCCATCCACTGAGAGAGTTACCCTTCCAGGGTCTCAGCTCTGCGCAGAGATCACTTACAGTTCCCAATCTCAGGTGGACCCAGGGCTGTCTCTCTTGTCCTTGTGAGCATTTAAAAACCCATAACATCTAGGGCTTATATCTGTATTAATAACCCTTTGATACTGCTACACTTGAGCTTCTAAGCTTACCAGTCTGCCTTCATGTTGCTTGAAACCCAGAAGGCTTATATTTCAAAGAGAAATTCAAAACAGATGAAAACTGAATGAAACTCTCAGCTAGTACTTAAGCGTTCTAAAAAATTCAGTATTTTGAAGATTGAGAGGTTCTTGTAGACCTGATAAAGTTCTGAGCTCCTCTAAGACACTGCTACTTATCATAGTTATGTGCTAATAGGGGGCCTTTAAATCCAAATAACTCTATTTGTGGTTGTGTGTTCAAAGATAACCTCTACATAAATCTATTCTCATATAAATGACAAATCCGCTACAAAAGTCTTTAGAAAAGAGGTTTGTAAATATGATCTTTGGGGCGCCTGGGTGGCTCAGTCATTAAGTGTCTGCCTTTGGCTCAGGTCATGATCCCAGGGTCCTGGGATCGAGCCCTGCATTAGGCTCCCTGCTCAGTGGGGAGCCTGCTTCTCCCTCTCCCACTCCCCCTACTTGTGTTCTCTCTCTCGCTGTGTCTCTGTCAAATAAATAAATAAATAAATAAATAAATAAATAAATAAAATCTTAAAAAAAAAAATCTTTAAAAGTTTCTAAATGTTTGTTGAGTAAAAGAATGGGTAACTTCCTATGTTACTCATTCTTTTACTCATTGGTGCCTGGTGCCAGCTAGGCACCAATATGACCTTTTTTTTTTTTAAATTAAAAAAATTAAAAAAAAAATTTTTTTTTAATTAAAAAAGCCACCTGGGTGGCTCAGTCGGTTAAGCAAACGACTCTTGACTTCATCTAAGGTCATGATCTCAGGGTCATGATACTAGGCCATGAGTTGGGCTCCGCACTGGGTGTGTAGTCTGCTTAAGATTCTCTCTCTCCCGGGGCGCCTGTGTGGCTCAGTCGTTGAGCGTCTGCCTTCGGCTCAGGTCATGATCCTGGGGTCCTGGGATCGAGCCCCGCATCGGGCTCCCTGCTTGGCGGGAGGCCTGCTTCTCCCTCTCCCACTCCCCCTGCTTGTGTTCCCTCTCTCGCTGTGTCTCTCTCTGTCAAATAAATAAAATCTTAAAAAAAAAAGATTCTCTCTCTCCCTCTGCCCCTCCCCTGTGCTCTCTAAACAAACAAATAAACTCTTCTCCATAGTTATTTCAAATCTGAATACTCCACGACCAAATCTAATAACGAGCAAGAGAGAGTGGTTGTTTTATACATAAATGAAATAAAATCGGAAAGTATCAAGTTGCACCCCCCGAGTGAAGTAAAACTCTAACCTGCAGGTTATTCAGAGGTTCCATCTTCATGACTGGGCCCAAGGTGTTGAGAGGCAGGGAGACATCAATGCTCTGGTTTGGCATGAGCGGTGTATGGATGGCCAGAGGAGTGCTGGGGATGACACCAAAGCTACGAAAAAGGATGAAAAAATTCCAGAGGTTAATCAGAAGGCAAGATTTAGCCACATCTTTGGGTTTCAATGGCTCTTTACTCCGTTTGAACATAATTTTTAATAAAATTAAATGGAAGAAACAATGGAAACAAGATGCTTAATTCTAATTTGCTGTAAACTGATTACAATATAACCCGTTTCCCATTAAATGGATTTGAGGAAGGAGAAAACATTCATAAGCACAGAATTGCTTTGCTAGTTTCTTATGTTTCACACCACTAGAGGGACAGATTTAGTAAGTTTCTCTCTCTCTCTTTTTAAAAACATCTTTCCTTAGAAAATCCTTGGGAGAAAGAAGACTTAAGAATACACACCCTGTAAAGTACAATAAATTGACATTATTTCACTAGCTTGATAACCTGCCTCAGTAATCCAGAAGATTACTTACTGGTAATTCTAATTTTCTTTTTTGTTTACCTATGCAAGACACAATCACTAGAAAAGAGACAGTGAAAGTAAAGCAAAATTGATTGGCTTAGACATTCCAAACGACAAGGACAAGCTGGTCACTTTCTAAGCCTGAGGCACAGAGTATGTACCCACCAGTTTGACTTCACAGAGAAGCCTGTCTAATAACAATACAAGAATAGTAAAGAGATGGGAAAAACCTGAGTCTGGAGTTACATAAATAACAAATACATATGAGAGCAGACTTTTTTTTTTTTTTTTTTTTGAGAGTGCATGCTAGAGAAAGTGAGCATACGCCCAAGCGGGGGGGGGGGGGGGGGCAGAAGGAGAGAGAGAGAATCTTAAACAGGCTCCACCCCCAGCACAGGGCTCAATCTCATGACCCTGAGATCATGACCTGAGCTGAAATCAAGAATTGGACACTTAACAGACTGAGCCACCCAGGTGCCCTAAGAACAGGCATGTCTTATGTACAAGAAATATAAGAATTGGAGCATAAAGGTAAAAGTGGGCCTACAGGTGTAACAAATACACAAATGAAAGATATAAATTTATATTGAATTTGTGTTCTAATTAGCCTCAGGAAGGAAGATGGGACTATAATACTTATAAAATAACTATAGAGTTTATATAGGTAATATAAAGAACTATAGAGTTTATATAGGTAATATCTTTCAAGAGTCAAAGGATGGCAAAGAAACATTTTCTTTTTCCTAAACTATGCTTTAGAATATCAAAATGTAATAATAAAGTGATCCTGAAAACACACATCACTCATTTCTGTGTAACATTTATAGATCAAAAAACCATTCTGTTCTTTTGATCTTGCTCTCATGGTCAGCAATCTCTGAAGGCAATATTGGGATAGAAACATGACAGCAGTTTAGTTCCTAATCTTCGAATTGCTCCTCTTGGAAATGATAACAGAGGAAACAAAGAGGGGAAAATTCCTTACTAATCTACAATTTCACCTTCTGCAAAACTACAAGTCCGAGGAAACCCACAAACTCCCAATTATATTTACATGTGGCCAAAGCACATGAGATCAGCAGAACTGGTGAGAGAAGCTCTGGAGGTGCAGCAGGGAGGCACAGAGAGTTCAGAGGCAACTAGTGATAGCAGGCCTCAGATACTGACCATAAATATCCATTCTCAGAAGAGAAACCCATTCCAAGTGCCAAGCGCTACTGAGTAGGGCAAATACCAAACAGGGAATGCAGAGGTCAGGTGAAGAAAGAAGGTAGAAAGTCCCCAGGGGGGCCTGGAGGTAACAGAGCTCAAGAAAGCAGCCTTGTAAAGGGGAAACAGATACCCGGAGATAGGGCTGTGTTCCTCAGAGGCAGAAAGCAGTTAGAGAATCTGTAGAGCTCAGGACTGAAATAAAGTCGTCTTGAATAAAGTCAGGTTCTTAGAGGCAGAGGAGTTGTGGCCACACCACAGCAAAGGAGGGAGAGTCCCTGCGTAGCAAAGCCTAAAAAAATGACCCTGGCTTATCTTCCTCGTCTACAGGAGCCTCCTGCTAATAGCAGGTCCTGCAAATTCCAACTCATTCAGATAGGAGTATCAAATGCTATAAGCACAGCACTCAAAGACACTATTACAAAAAAGTGGAAAAACAGCAGTACAAAACTTACGAACAAATAAGACATACTTAAAAACAATTTGCCATAAAAACAATGGAAATTATGGGGGCGCCTGGGTGGCTCAGTTGGTTAAGTGTCTGCCTTCGGCACAGGTCATGATCCCAGAGTCCTGGGATCAAGCCCCACAGAAGGAAGCCTGCTTTTCCCTCTCCCTCTTCCCGTCTCCTTTCCTGCTCCCCCCGCTCCTGCTCACAAACACGTGCTCTCTCTCTCTCTAATAAAATCTTAAAAAAAAAAAGAAACATTTATACAGAAGTTAATGGAAAAACACACTTAATAAAGCAATTGCAGTCACCAAAGGAGAACACGTAACAGTGAAGGAAGCACTTGGGGCAGAGATGGCCAGACAAGAGGAGAAGATAAAGGAGTCAGTAAAACTCAGGAAAGAAATAATAGAAAAGAATAAATCATGTCAGAAATGAACTAAACTACATCAATAACATAGATGCAAAAAACACTCAACAAAATTTTAGCAAATTAGATTCAGCAATACGTAAAAACAGACAATATATCCTGACCAGACAGGATTTATCCCAAGAATACAAGATTGGGGTAGCGTTCAAAAAAATCAATCACTGTAATCCATCATATAAATACACTAAAAAAGAACCACATGATCATCTCAATAAATGAAGAAGCATCGGGCATTTTTACCAACTTATAATAAATTAATAATTAATGATCAATTTAATACACACAGTAAAACTCAACAAACTAGGAAGAGCAGGAACGCCCTCAACCTCCATGAAAAACCTACAGTTAACACTGCACTTAATGGTGAAAGACTGAATGCTTTCCCCCAGAGAATTAAAACAGAACAAAGATGTCCCTTCTTATCACATGCACTCTACATTTACTGCGGACCCCTAGTACAGTCTGACAAGAACAGGTGTAAGACTGAAAAGGAAAAGATAAAACTCTCTACCCACAGACAAAATGATTTATCTATGTAGAAAACTGTAAGGAATCTACAAGAAAGCTACCAGAACTAATAAGGGAATTTAACAAAGTTGCACGATGCAAGTTCAACATACAAAAATCAATTCTACTTCTATATATACCAGGAAGAAATAAACATTAAGATGAAAAGAATGCTACTTACTATACCATCAAAACTATGACATACTTAAATCTGACAATAGACAGGCAAGATCTGTACATGAGAAATTATAAAACAGTGCAGAGAGAAGTTAAAGATGACCTAAATAAAAAAAGCAAGCTGATAGATTAGAGCTCAGTATTGTTTGATGTCAATTCTCTCCCAAACTGATCTACACTCTCAATCAAAATCCCAGCAGGTAAAGGACCTAGAATAACCAAAAACAATTCTGAAAAAGAACAAAAATGGAGTTTGTACTATCTGACTTCAAGGCTTACTACGGGAAAACAAAGTTTACTCTGACTCTCTTACTTTACACCATATTTAAAAATTATCTCAAAATGGATTATAAAAGTTAATGTTGGAGCTAAATCTATACCACTTCTATGAAAAAAAAAAAAAAACAGAAAAAAAGATCTTTGTATCCACGGGCCAAAGATTTCTTAGAACATAAAGAGCATAAGCAATACAGAACTTTTACTTTTTGAAGGACACTGTTAGGAAAATAAATCCACAGAAAATATTTGCAAGAGGTATATCTGACAAAGGATTTGTATCCACAATATATAAAGAACTTCTACTACTTGATAATAAAACTAAAAAAAGAAAGATCTGAGCAGATACTTCACTAAAGATATAATGGTCAATACACTGATGAAAAAAATTGCTCAATATCATTAGTCATTAGGGAAATGCGAATTAAAATGAGAAATAAATTAAAATGCAAGTCACTATAAACTCTTAAGAATGGCTAAAACTGGTAAATAGCTGGAAATAGAACTAGTCTGACAAAAGGAAACATAGATTTTCCAGATAAGTGATTTCTAATGTGCCAAACTTTCAATCTAAGGTATAAAAGTTATTTCCAAATACTTAGAAATACTTAAGTAAGACAATCACTGATACAAGTTGTCGCTGATAAATTTTATTAAATCTGCTTTAAGGGTCCAATTACTACTTTGCTAGAAACAAGTTTGATTATCTTGTATTTATGAATGGACCTGCCATCAAAGTCTAGCAGGCAGTTTCCTGAACCACGATATTTAATAAAAAACAGTGATGTTTCAGAACCATAGAAAATCAGTATTTACATCTTCATGCTCCCTCCCTTAATAAGGCAAAGAATTTATTGCTAAAAGCAGACTGTCTGCCTACATTATTTAGCTAACAGGCATACTGACTATGTTTCAAATTTTTGACATCAACCAAAGTATGTTCATTTTTCCCAACAAAATGTGGGCTTTGGATATTCATTTGTTTTGTTCACTACTCTAGCCCCAGTACCTAGAAATGTTTGGCACATAGATGCTAAACAATTATTTGTTGAATGAATAAATGGATTTTAATTAAAACTTTTTTTTTAAATAAATGGTTTATTAAAAACTTTCTAGTCCTAGAACCCTTTAAGAAGGCAGTAAGTAAATTCTGGTTTCCTTTTTCTATAGGGATGAGTTTCCCAACGAAATTCCCTAGGGCCTCCAGAGCGGAAGCTGACAAGTGAACAGACATGCAAGACCAGCTCTCACTCTACACCCAACATCTGCCAACATGAGAGTTTTTAATGCATTGTTAAAAATGGAACATTGGCTTGTTGTACACAAGGCACAAGTTTCATGACCCGAGCTGCGGACTCAGACGTCGTACCTATTCTTGTTAAACTGGATTGCAAAGTCTGTCATGTGCTGCAGAGCTTTGTTGGTGAAGTTCATTTCCATATAGATGTGCCCCTGGCGGTGAGTAAATGTTCCGGAAATCTCCAAGCCTTTAGCTTTTACTGCAGGCAGCCAGACCTAAAAGACAGTATAGAGCCCAATGGAACCACACAAGATTTATCTCAATGCTATTTGTTTTGAATATATAAAGATGAAATTAAGATTTCGCTTCTTTAGGCAATTATGGTGATTTTTATACTATAAATATCAAGTCAGATGCAAAAGGCTCTGGATATTCTCTGAATTTTGAGATTGTTCTCAATTGAAGAACCAAACCAAACTAAACCCACACGAAAACAGTCTATGAATAACCCGGCTAGTTCTCCATCTTCTGCTCAACTTGGTCATTTTACTGCTTGACTACTGCTACCAAAAGTATATACAAGAAAAAGAGAAATTCCAATGAGTATAATTTTATTATTATTATTATTATTATTATTAGCACCTTTGGTAAAAGGCTTAAAAGGGAAGGAACTGAATCTACTAATGAAAGTAGCATGTCTGTATCTTTGAAGACTTTTTTTTTTTAATCATCACTAAAACCATTATCAGTCATCTTAAAGGCAAGGACCATGTCTTATGTATGTTGTTAACTCTTGCTATAGTTTCTGGTAAATAGTACTTAGATGTGGCTTAAGTACTTTGAATGCCTATCTTCTCTATATAATCCATTACCCATCCCTGGCCCTAGAACCTGTGATAATCCTGGACAGTAAGAGTTAATTTAAAAAAAAAAAAAATCAGGGGGCACCTCGGTGGCTCAGTCAGTGAAGTGTCTGACTTGATTTTTGGCTCAGGTCATGATCTCAGGGTCATGAGATCAAGCCCTGAGTTGGGCTCTAAGCTTAGCAGGGAGTCTGCTTGAGATCCTCTCCCTCTCCCCTGCTCCTCCCTCTGCTCTCACTCGCTCTCTAAAAATAAATCAATCTTAAAAAAACAAAACAAAAAAAGAAACAGGAAATTCATGAACTGTTCTGACCATCTAAGACACAATACAGAAGCATCAGTGGGTGGTTGAATAAACATAAAAACATATTCAGCCACGCTAAAGACAAAAAGGAAAGGAAGGAAGAATATGAAATCAAACAACCATAAGATATTTTTCATCTATCAGAGAGTCAAAAATCCTAAAAGTCAATAATACTCAATACAGAATTTAAGCAATCTGGCACTTTGTACTGTGTTGCTGGGAATATAATGTGATGTCACCTTTGGAAGTGGAGAATGTCTATTTTAAAATGTTTAAATGATCAGGGCGCCTGGGTGGCTCAGTCATTAGGCGTCTGCCTTTGCTAAGGTCATGATCCCAGGGTCCTGGGATAGAGCCCCACATCGGGCTCCCTGCTCCGCGGGAAGCCTGCTTCTCCCTCTCCCACTCCCCCTGCTTGTGTTCCCTCTCTCGCTGTGTCTCTCTCTGTCAAATAAATAAAATCTTTAAAAAAAAAAATGTTTAAATGATCAAGCACACTGCGGGTTTACCCTATAGCTATATTTACAAAAGTATACCAGGATAAAAAAATATATGTATACCAGGATATACATATGCAAAGATGTTCACTGCAACACTGTAATAACAAAAAGTGGGGAGGGGGGTGATAGGACCAAGCAAATAACCTGTAGGTCCATCAACAGGAGAATGATTAAATAAGTTGTGGCCCATCAATACAGTGGATACAGACATTCAAAATAATATAGTAGAGAAAAAACTAGATGCAAAACAGTATATTCCCCTTACATAGTTCTGTTAAAGAACACAGACATATAGGTATATGCATAATCCTTTTCTTCTGGTAGGACACACGAGAAAGTTAATAGTGGCTATCGATGGGAAAGTGAGGACAGATAAACTTAATTTTCCATCTGTCATTTCTACATTACTTATATTTGTCATTTGTACGTATTACTTTAATATTAGTAAACAAATGCATTAGATAATTTTTTAACCAATAATTAAAAGTCTGTGGGATAATATCCAACACAGAAACCTCACAACCAAGTTACTGTATTGTGCCAAAATATTATGGCTCAGTTTTAAATCCTATTTTTGGTTACTCTATTCAGCAGCTGTGTAGACAAAGTTATGATCCCTGGAATGGACAACTGGTCTACAACTCTAACAGGGATCCTCCAGAGTCAGATGAACAGGCAGAGAGTTCAGGAAACAAACAGGCATACTGTCCCCCAGAAAGGCACAATTACAAGAAACTGGGCCTAGCCCGGATGGCACTATTCCCAAAGGCTGAAATAAGCTTCACTTACAGCAGTTTCCACTTTTGAAATTCAGTGTGAGCAGGACATTATGCAAGGTTGAGACTAGAAAAACATCAATGACAGAAACCTAAATCAGAACTCTAAAAACATACACTAAAATCCATGAAAGCCGAATGTGAGCATCAGCACTCTAGAATCCACACGTAATACCAATCGAAAAGGGGAATGGAAGGAAAGAGAACTAAAAATGTTATTCCTCTATACTATACCCTGCCACCCTCCGCCCCTCACGGTTACATTAACTGGGTTTACACTAGATTGACTTCAGTGCTGACAAACCAGACAGTATTTCTAAACACAAATATTTAATATTTCCAATTTTAAGTCTAATTATAGAAACAGTTAATGAAGATGCTATGGTGCTTCTCGTATTGCTAAATTTCAGGCTACTTTTCATCTTCCTCTTAAATCCTTTAGGACAAGCGCCCAAACCTTGGACTTATTATCAATGGAAGTAACAAAAAATATAGTTAAGTAATTCAGGTATTGTTCATTAAGAAAATATCATTTTACTTACAGCCTTAGGAGCCACATATCCACCAGGTGCCATGCCTATTCCCGTGGAGAGTTCAAACAGGTCATTCAGACCACTGCTGACGACAGCAGGAGTCGGTGAAGGAGCAAAGGTTGCAGGCACTGATGAGGGGATGAAGGATTGTCCCACCTGCAGGGAAAAAGGGAAGGGGGGCGGGGAAACCAGGAAAAACAGATTAATAGCCCTTAACATGTTGCTCTATATTTTAGTAGTAGTGGTAAAACAGTAAGGACACACCATAATTACAATATTCTTGGAGCTGAATTAGTATATTCTTTGTCCTCTTAATCATCACAGTTATTTTTTCATCATTGATAATATACAGACACTCTTTAGAAGTTCTATCAGAGAGTAATCAGTAGGACCAGGAACACAGTGATCCAAGATCTTTTCTGTTTGTTTCCAATTTTAGCTTCCATGATTCTGTGCAAAAGGCCTACATGTACCTTAATGAAGGGGGAGTCTGTTTCTATAGAAAGAAGAAGCATCCAACTCAGAAAGCAGTTCTATTTCCACTTGGGTGCAGACAAGTCTTACTTTCACATTTAAGCATAAATATCTAGTAGGAAACTCTCCTGGGGGGAGATGGATATTCATACCCACCCCCCAAACTCAGTCACTTACGAGAAGAGTCTCCCTCTGAGTCCGCTGACTCTCTCAAGTTCTTTGTAGATGACACTAGAGAATAAGAGCATTCTCCAGTCAAGATGGGAGGTTCCATTTCCTTTAGCTCTTTAATGTCAGGAAGACAAAGATCTCTGTAGACACCAGAGCGCCAATCCCTAAAGATGTCCCTACACCACATGTGGTGTATGCCTCCGAAGAATCCAAGTAACCCTATGCTACTTTCTACTCTTCATATACTGCTATAGAGGTTTTGGTGTACAACACTAGACAGCAGCGGTGACTGGTCTGAGAATGTGTGCATAGGAAAGGCATCAAACAGGGGGCAGCGCATCCCATGGTGAAAAAAACGGATGGCACTTACTGCCGGACTTCCTCCAATGCCCCCGCCAAGGTCACTGCCAAGCTGAAAGAGAGAAAGGAGAGAGAGGAGAGAGAGGTAGAGTTCATTTAGCTAAGTACTAGATGCCCATATAGAATCTGTAAATTGCTCTACCAAGTTGCTGGGAATACATGCTGTTCAACTTGACTCCCAAAGCTTAAAGAAATTCTAGATTGCAAAGAAACATGTCCTAGGGGAATCGAGTAGTGGTTGTGATGGTGTGTGGGAGTTCTGAGAAAACTTGCAAAGAAGATGGAGCTGGGACATCTCAGGGATGTTTCAGATCCAATCTTCTCACTGGGGTACACAGGCACAAACCTAACCGGATTTAAGGAATTTACATATTCCAAGAAGCTCTATCAACAAGCAGTAATGTCTTGAAAGTGTTTTATTTTTCCCCTAAAAAGAAATTTAAGGGAGAAAAAAAAGAAAAGCAAAGAAAACCTAAAATGTGCTTTGATCTACAAAACCTGCTGTCCCACTGAGAAGGTGGGAACCAAACCAGTATTGAGCAATTTCAAGCTTCAAAAATTACAGGTGGAAAGAGTGATTTTTAGAATTTAGAACTTTCCTAAGAAAGAAAACAGCTGGGAGAGGTCAAGATACCCTACCCGGGGAGGAAGTAGGAAAGCATGCAATGCTTCAAATCTCTTTCACAGTCGATAGTACTAAGGAGAAATGCTGTGACTTATCTGGAGATCACGTAAAAGGATGCTAACTATTGGAGAATTAGATGGACTTAATTAGCTAGGTGACAGGAAAATCATTCCACATGGTCTTAATCTGGCCTTTCCCCCCCGTCAGGGCTCTGATATAATTCATCCCGAAGCCAGGCATCCATGACAAAAGTATTAAAGAAGAACTGAACCTGAAAATAGCTGGCATGAAGAAACATAAAACACACATACACACAACTAACAGTGCTGTATAAAAAGCGAACACCACCTTTTTTGGCTACAGTTCCGCATTTGCCTCTTCCCTAGTTCTCACTGTGCATCTGAAATTCCTCTTTGAATCACCAAATGCCTTGTCTGCTCTACAAACACTGTTTCCTTTATTATCTGTCATTTAGTGGTAGAAACCTGGAAATCTTTGTGCTGTGGTTATGTTAAAAAGCAAAATTGTACTGGTTTTCAGGATTTGAGAAAGAGGATTTATCTTCTCAGTGAAAAAATACATGAAACAGGGTTGCCAAAAGCTAAAAAATAATCTATCCTGAAAAACAGTGAGACCTATGACAAAATCCTGTTTCCACACCATGACAGAAAATGGGCTGGGCAGGTGCTTCATAACTAGCATTAATAAGCATTCTCTGCTCTAAGTTACAGAGCACTCCAAACCTTGAAGAGCCTGGTTCCTGAAGATTACTTAATGGTTGAAAATAAGCCAAAAATCACATGTGTAAATAAAGAAAAAGGTTACCACAACAAAGAATTGAAACAACTGGAAAAGTCTGAAAGCAAAGAGAAAAGATATCACACATCTGCTTTCTCTCTGGTTCTGCAATAGCACACGTCTGAAAACCACCTTTTATTCAAACACTTATATAACATCATTTGGATACAAGGCACTATGGCGAATGTAAAGATGCCAGGCAATGAGGGGAATACACAGATGAATGAGACCCAGACTTTGCAAACTGGCAGGAGAAATAAAACATGAATGCAAAACCACACAGAATAGTCTAAAGCAAAAAAAAGAGAGAGAGAGAGAGAAATACTGAAGGGAAGAGCCTCCTTTTGGCTGAAGAATAATGAAAAGCTTCAAAGAGGTGGTAGTGTGGGATTATAAAAGCAAAAAGGGGGAGGTTATTTCTCAAACAGCATGCACAAACACTGTAAAAAACATGAATAAAAGCAAGATCAAGAAGAAGGAGTGGTCCAATTAGACTGAGCACAGGGTAGATATGTGTTTAAAAAAAAGTCACAAAATAAGTTTGCAAAGGCAGGCTGATTATGGGAGGTCTTCAATTTTTTAATTTCTCCTTCATAAAACCTTAGAACGTTTCATAGAATAAGAGTACTAATAACTACTACAGTTGTGTTCTATCAACCTTAGATACACACAATAAATCAACCACCTGTGTGTGTATACTGGGGGGCATTTAAAAGAAATACTGATGCTAGAGTCTCACTCCCAGAGGTAGTGATTTAATTGTTCTGGGGTGGAGCCTGGGCATCAGAATTTTGAAAAGCTCTCCCAGTGATTCTAATGTATAGACAAGGTTGAAAACCAATGCCTTAGATAATTAATGTTTGGAATCAGAAAAGATTTACCTGTTTGAAAATGACTCTGGAGCTAAATCCTGAATAAAAAGAAAGCTAGACCTTGAGGAGGAGAAGAAGAAAAACAAAAAAAACCCTTAATAACAAAGGGGTGGATGCACAGTGTCTCATTTGTCTTGATGCTTTGATCTACTTTGACTTTCTAATGGGCTTACCTCTTCTTCCCCTCAACCATTCTTCTCCCTTCTGGCCAGGCTTACAATCCAAGCTTAAAAGAGATGGAATTCTGTATGGACCTGATTGGCACTCAGTGGAAAGAAAAAAAAAAAAACAAAAAACAAAAAACCACACTGGAAGAGAAATGGCAGTTTTATCCTATATGCTAAATTCAATAAAAGGCATTGAGAAAAGGCACTCACTGGTGGTGTTATTTCCAAAGGAAATAAAGCCCATGTATAGCCCTTATTTTCTTAGATTTCATTCTTGGTATCTTTGAGTATTATATGAATATTATCTTAGCTGGGTAAGATCTGAATGTACTCTCCCCACCATGCTGCTTGTCAATTTTATTCAAAAACATGAAAGAAACTGAAAAGCAATCCAGGAGTCCCATGTTTATGTTCAGTGTATCAGATACAACTCAGCTTCAACACAGAATCAAGAACTCTGATCTTAAGAGACAGAATCTATAGGGTATTAAGAGACACAGCCAAAAACATAAAGGTTCACCTAACTGTGCTGTTATGTCCAGATAGAAAAGGGAAAGGACAATTTCAATACATGTTTTCTACCTAGCAAAACCGTAACTTATTATTCAGACTTTATTCAGCATCTTTCCTTTGACTGAAGAAGTTCCTGAGCGAGGTTATCATCCTCCTCTCGGAAAATATGACAAGGCTGATAGCACAGTGATGGGCAAGAGTGACTAATAAAGAGATGTCAGCATGGACGGGAGCCAGTTATCCAGGGAGTGGCCTCTCCTGTCCACAGTAACAAGGATGGTGTAGACAGTAACCAAGAAAAAGAAAGAAGAAAGCTGGAAGGCTGAATAAAACACAGAAACGTTCTCATGTTGGCCTGAGCTAGCCATTAACCATGTCAGTTCAGTTGTTGGTATTATCTAGAGTCAGACAAGATTCATCTGCCCGGTCATACTTATCAGGTAGGGGACAAAATCAGCCAAATGAGAACTTGTAAAAATTCGAAGATGTCTGTTATCCAGTGGGCTGGTGGGAGCTGAGTGAAAAGGGCTAGGTGTGCAGGGCACGGCTTTAAATCTCCACCCTCGGCGTCTAGCTACCGTGTTTTAAGTGTCTCCTGGAGCTATCCACTTCCCACTGTCCTCAGGACTGCCTTACTAAACCTGCCCTTCTCTCCATGAAGGAAATGTCAGGACAGAGGAAGACAAAGACAGGTGAAGTGCCAATTTCAGCAAAAGAGTTATTTCAAATGCTCAAAATTGAGAATTTTCCTAAAGGCATGCAGCTGATACCCCAGGTCCAAATGGTGGCATGGTTAGTGGTATACAAGCCATGGTGGTCTGGTTCCCCTAATCTCCAATCTAAATCATAGTAGTTGTGGTCATTAAACGGTAACATCTTGCTACTGCCAAAGAGTGGCCACTTTACCATCCCTGAAGTAGTGCTGAATTGGGCTCAGTTCAGGCTGAACTACATAGTAATGTGTCCTTGCAGTGTTAATCGAGTAATTAGATGGAAAGCAATGATTTCATGGTGACTTATTGTAACTTGTGGGCTAAAGGGATTTCAGTACAGTTACATGATTTCTCAACAGAGCCAGGTTGAGCCAAAAGTTTAGCTGAGTCTGCCCATAGCTCTAGTTCAGCTAGATACCAAAAGGAAACAGCCTCATCCAATGGCAATATATTACAATAGCAGAAATACAGAGGGAGAACTCATGAGTAAGGTTCTATAAGGCAACAAGTCCACCTGACTCCAAGAAAAAAAAGTCTTTTATAAAAGAGTATCAAATGAAATGGCCACTAAGCAGACCAAAAGAAAAAAAAAAAGTCCCACAAATGATCACAATGGCTGGTCTTGGTTAGCCCCTTTCAGGTAGGTACCTCTGACCAGTGCAAAATATACCTACCTTCTTCTAAACCTATGGTGCTGAGTATCTGAAGACATTCTCTCTCTCTTTTTTTTAAAAGATTTTACTTATTTATTTGACAGAGAGAGAGACAGCGAGAGAGGGAACACAAGCAGGGGGAGTGGGAGAGGGAGAAGCAGGCTTCCCGCCAAGCAGGGAGCCTGATGTGGGGCTCGATCCCAGGACCCTGGGATCATGACCTGAGCCGAAGGCAGACGCTTAACGACTGAGCCACCCAGGCGCCCCTGAAGACATTCTCTTAATTAGAGGTGCAGATCTTAAGCTCAGAAATTTCTCTGCTTCTGTCTAGAGTTACTACCTTTTTCATATGATGGTTTTCAGAATGGATTTAATTAAAGGGAGTCTAAAGGAATGCTTCCGGTCATATAGCTTACCAACAGCTCTATTATTCAGAAGCCAAAATAGAATGATGTAAAAATAGTATACAGCAATTCCCATCAAACAATGGAATTTAGACCAAAATCCTACTGGGGTCAAAAACATCAGTCTGTGCTTTTCCTATTAGGGTTTTAGATTTTAGAAGGTACATACCATCTCCTAGGTAGAGTGCAATTTTCAGCTGTTTGGCTACAAACATTAATTTCATCTTCAAAAAGCTATTCAGAAAAGCATCATAAAATATAACTAATTAAACTGGTGAAAAGAATCTGTAACCATGCAAAAGCTATTAAACTGATGGCTAAGGATGGACCTGATATGGAATAGCATGAGTTGAGATCATATAAAATCATCCAAAGACCCCTTGGCCTGATAGAAAAAAAGGCTTGTATCAACAGAAAAGTAGGGGGATATAAAAGAATACTTCCTAAGATGGGACAGGGAAAGAATGTGTCATTACTGGTCTCTTAGGTCCAACAGAACCCCACGAGGCGTATACTTCAAATCCACAGGAGAAGCTCTGCATCCTGTTTCATTTTCTTTTGCAATACTTACTACCCTACTCTATAGTTGTCATCTCAACTTTCCCCCACTAGAACATAAGCTTGCAAGGACTAGTCACAACTATATTCCCAGTACACAGAATAAAGTCTGATATAGAACCAGCACTCAGTGAATGAATGTCCTATTAACCATATAAGCAGGGCTATTGGCAATATTACTTCTCGGGGAGACAATTTTGAAATGAATCATTTTATTGGAGAAAATTATCACAAAATGGACAGAAGGCTGACAAAACGGTTTTATCAACTGGCCTAGTGCATCCTATTGGCATCGACATTTCCAACATACAAAATAGAACCAATTAGGGAAAAAAGGACCCAGCCCCCATCCCAAGGCCGAAGTCCTTTCTAGAGAGGAAATGTATTATTGTCTGAACAGTTTTGATGGCAAGTTTTCAGAAGAATGCCCTGTGCATCATTTATTGGCTCTGAAAGCACTAGTGTTTTGTATCACAGCTCACTGCCAAATAGATGAGAAGATATGATGTCATGGCTCTGCTTACAAGAGGGTAAGATGAACAACCTTGTTCCTTTTGCTGCAAGACAGATGTATGAACTTAACCCAGTCCCTCTTTTCACAAATGAATACACTTCTAGCCTTTCTCAAACATTCATATGCCTCCTAATGGCAAGCCAGCCCAAACTCATATACCCAGAGCACCCGGAAGGTATAGTGAGAAGAGGCATATGGCAAACAAGTTTTGTGTTCTGGCTTAAGCATTCATGCAATTTTACATTCTAAGCCTTAACACAGCAGTGTTTAGTCTGTGTTTACTTTCCTTGCCATCAAGTTAAGAATGACACTGCAAGAAGGATGAGCCACATTTATTCTGCAGCTACAAATGCCTCCTGCACTCTGCTGTGTACTCCAGACACCGTGTACCCCTGGTCTGAGAAGGACCAAAGTGAGACTGGACTCTATTCTAGAAGATGACAATAACAAACAAACTGGAGGAATCTCAGGAGAGTCTTGGGTTCAAATCTTGACTCTAGAGACTTACTTGCTATGCCACCTTCAGTTTTCTGTGAAATGGGGCCCAACAGAATTTCCTTGCAGAATTATTTTGGGAATTAGAAATTATAAAAGTTCTAAGCACAGGGAACTGGAACAGCAATAGAAACTCAGGACTGGGTTAATTATTCCCCCAAACCACCTAATAAAAAGACAGTGGTTACAAAAACCACACTGAAGAATTTACCAGGAAAAACTGGGCTATAATTCACAAAGATTTTCTCCACAACACCAACAACTCTAAAACTTAAGCTCTTTAATCACTGCAAATCTTTTCCAGAGGAAGAAATAGGAAGATGCAAAACGAGCATGTAGTTTAGTCCTGTAGGCTAAAAAATCTAAAATTATCACTAAAATAGTACCTGACTTAAAATTTCTGCAAAGTAAAAATAAAAATCTGTAAGAAACAGGGTGGGAGGGCACACTTATCATGATGAACACTGAGAAATGTAGAGAACTGCTGGATCACTATATTGTACACCTGACATTAACACTGTACATTAATTATACTGAGAAAAAAAAAACAAACAGAGTGGGAGGATTTGAAAAAACATAACACTGCATTTAGGAAAAGGCAGTTTCTTCTCTAGCCCACACTATTCCAGCTGGGCACACTGAAAGGACATTTCTCTGGCTGGAAAACCTCTGTCAGCAAAGAGAAAGGGCACTCTGGATAATGCTTCCTTTCCGGTCTTGATGTACAATAGCACCATTTATCTAAATAGAATAATGCACAGCACCTTGGATGAACAAAAGGCTATAATTTACCCAAGGCCTCTGCTGACAGTCTGAAAGTAAAGGTGACAAAAAAAGTCAAGATTCAATTATTAACTTTAGTGAATCTCACAGATGTCAGACTTACTAGCAAATGGTGTATCTTTACATGTATGTAGGAGTCATACACATGGGCCTCAGGTCATCTCCCACACTACACCAAACCAGGATTTGCACTGTCAGAAAAGTCACACTACCCAGAATGAGCACTTTCTTAGATTCCATATCAGAGGCATCAAAAGACCCATACAAGACTTCTGAAACTAAGAAACAAAAACACTCCACCAACTTTTCTAAGTCCACACTTAAATAGTATACTATCCTGCTTTACATGTAGAACACATCAACCATGTAAGTTTCACTACAATTCAATCCACATCAAGGGGACAGTTAAGTTTATAGTAACAGAAGAAACTATCCACAGAGTTCAAGCAAAAGAGAATATGCTAAAGCAGGCAGAAACTAAAAATAGGGATATTTCAGTAAGGAGATTGAAAAGAATATGGAGAAAATCCATTTTGATTTGAGTCCTGTAATGAAAAAGCATTCCATTTTTAAAATCTGAAGCTCTGCCTAAATCAATGATTTTCAAAGCTGCCTGTCTCCAAAATAAATAAGAATCAACTAGGAGGCATGGAGTGTGTGTGTGTTTTCTTTACATCACAGCAATATCCCCACTCACTTTTTTTGGTTTAAAAATCACAGCTGTTATGAGTCACTATTATTGATGGAAGAAGGCTGGGGTCTTCAGGTATGTTGTAGCAAATAATGCTGATAAAGTAAATAAACAAATAGATAAGTACTTCCTTAATGACAATTCTAGAAAAAGCCTCAATTCACTAAATCTCAAAATTTTACAAGTACAACAATGAAAGAAGGTAAACAAGATCTAATGGAAGGATCACCAGAATATGAAAAGAGAAGAAAAATTATACTCTAGTGAATTTGGAAGTTTTAAGACAAAAGTACAGACGGGCACCTGGGTGGCTCAGTCAGTTAAGCGTCCAACTCTTGATTTTGATTTTGGCTCAGGTCATGATCTCACGACTGTGAGATTGAGCCCCATGTTGGGCTCTGCACTGAGCACTGAGCCTGCTTGGGATTCTCTCTCCCCCTCTCCCTCTGCCCCTCTTCCCCACCCTGTGTGCACACTCTCTCTTTAAAAAAAACAAAAAACAAAAAAAACAGAAAAACAGAAAAACAGGTGACAATCTAAAATACAAAAACAATTTTCAGTCTCCAATTATACAAAGTGAGCAAAGGTAAAAAGAACCCCAGGACTGAGCAACTAAATCTAAATTGGTCAAATTCAACTTCTGGCCAATTTCTGGTAGGCTGGACTACCTAACTGCAAAATACAGTAAAAATGTCCTAGGGAGAAGGAGAAGGGACAGAGGTAAAGTCAGAGAGGTCTGTTTTTGTAGGCGGTAGTGAAAAGGCTTACCAGAGTGTAATTCTTCAGTAGAAATCACTGCCTTGACTTAGAGATCATTTTTTAACATGTCTACCTAACTCCATTTGGAACTTCCTTCGGTTCAATGTTCTGAACCTTGGATGCAAAATTAAAGTAACCTGGGTATCTTTCTAAAATATCAATGTCTAGGTCCTGTCTCCCAGAAATTTTGTTTAACTGCTCTAGGATTGGGCCCAAACACTGACAGTTTTTCACTGTTTGTTTTCAAGATTTGAGAGAGAGAGGGTGTGTCTGAGTGTACACAAGCGGGGACAGGGGCGGGGGGAGGGAGAGAATCTCAAGCCGACTCCCCACTGAGTGCAGAGCCCAGATGCGGGGGGGACCACCTCATGACCCTGTGATCTCAACTGGAGCCGAAACCAAGAGTCAGACGCTTCACCAACTGAGCCACCCAGGTGCCCTGATAGTTTTTGTTTTGTTTTTTAAATATGGTACTAATGTGGGACTAACTATGCAGCTGGAGTTGAGAACCCCAAAAGCTTAAATAAAAGGTTTGGAGCTGCCATATTTCATTAGCTGCACACCACTGACCCCTATGGGTAGGGTTCCCTTAGACAGCAATGATAAAAGCAGCAGAAACCACATAGAGGCCTTGCTGTCCGCCCTTCTGAAGTGAACACTAAGGTAACTTGAGTGCTCCTTGCCAGGTGAACATGGAACTCTAAACCAGGCCAAATTTTACATTGCCTGGGTGAAAAGCTACCACTCCCAGCAACACTATTCTTCCTACAGAGTAAAAGAAGGACCTTTCCTTCTTTTATTATTACCCACAAATAATTTCAGGAGTTCCTTGCCCTCCCTCAATTTGGGGTAGAGGAGGAGCCCTCTTTCCAGGAGTGTGTTTACTGCTGAAGTCAAGACAAAAAGGCATCCGGGTTTACCAATAGCTATGATTCAAGCACCAAACTGAAGTGGTTCACAGTGGTCCCAGAAATTCTACGGTTTTATGCAAAATATGGCCCATGGAGCTGGGAGCTTGTTAGAAATGCAGACTCCTCGGTTTCATCTCAGACCAACTAAATCAGAATCTGCCTTATACAAGATCTCCAGGAGATAGATAGGATTTATATAGATTTACATTATAGTCTGAGAAGCACTGCTGTAAGGAAAAGATTCATTCAAGAAACAGCACTATATAGATTAAGTAAAAACTCTGAGGACTATTTCCCTCTTTAAATTAGATAATTTACAAAACAACAATAAAAGCATTTTAAAATGGCACAGTCTAGAGCTGCCTTGGAAACTCACCTTCCACACAGCCAGATTTAGGCCTTCCTTGTGATGGTCTCTTAAAAGGATCTTAGTTCTCTGAGTGAATATATATTTAACCCCATATAGATCCAAAGCAAAAAGGGCTTTTACTCATTTTGATTTGAGATATATTTATATCACAGAATAAGCTGAAACCTGCATGACTTTCTAGGGCTATGACACCAAGTATACCATTTTGAAACCTGAAGTCAGGAAGAGGTAAAATACAGAGTTATGTAGGAACATTGCTGGGCCTCCATAGCAAAGGCTGTATAATATTTACAAATTCAAATGGGAAAACAACGTACTCCCCACCCCAAAAAGAGCATCCTTTACAAAAAAAGAAAGAAAAAGGCCCATGTGTAACTCTGGCTACTACAACCTAAAACTGTAACATTTTTTTTCCTACTTGAAGTAATACTTGTGGGAATTTTAACAGATGAATGGATAGCTAAACAAAATACAAGGAGAAAACTCAAGGGCATTAAGGGCCAGCAACTGCTAATACAAAGCCACACAGAAATACCACGTCCCTTTCCTTCCATGCTAAAGTGGATCAAGAAGCAAGAGCATAAAATCCCAGGCCAGACAACATTAAAATATAGGGCCTCTTTCTTCCCTCCACCCTCAAGCTTAATTTCTTTGTCATTCTTAGGTTCAATGAGCCCATCATTTTGTCAGCCACCAGGTAAATTAACAAATAGGGTTGTTAAGGCATAAACTTGAGTTGAGGAGGATGTAACACTTAACTGGTGGGTGATGTGTCAACAAGAACAGGAAGAACGATTTCAAAGGTTATGTGGAGTTTCTGCGAGAATCCGTTAATATGTCAGTTTTCACTTTTTAGTCTTCTGAAAGACTCCACAGACCCTTTTGAGTCTACAGGGAGGCTACGTAGCCATGCAGAATGATCATATGAGGAAGCTATTCTTATATAATTGGTCAAATCCACTCATTAAAGATATGAATATGAAAAGCAAATGCTTACATTCCCAAGAAAGATAATAAGGAGTGCTACTTGCAGCCCTATGAGCTGGTATCTAGAGCCTGGTCAGTGTACAGACTCTGAAAGCAGTGACTTTCCATTAGTAAAATGCACAACCCACAGAGATATGACTGTAACCCTATTTTCTTAGACCCTCTGCCAGCCAAGAATTAAATGTACCTGTACTGGCTGGCATAAATCCCAGACATAATGCTGCTCATAAGGTAGAAGAGAAAATGCTGGCGTGTGTAGCAGAAAGCGAGGCTGTTTAGTTTATGTAATCTCTGAGAACATATATTTTTGTATCTATGGCATATCTTCTAATTTCTGATGTTGGGAAGTAAGTTTGTTGGGCGTCTTTGCAGACAAACATGTACAAGTGTCTAGCTAAAAGAGCCCCTCTAATTCCACCACAATTAAAAACCTGGTTTGTAGAGAGCCATGTGATGTGACACATCCATATGTGTGTATATATATATACCTGATATATAAGTTACTTTTCTGGTCTTCTCTACACAGATGGAAGGTCATCCTTAATATTTCTCATTTATCTTGTACCTCAACAAAAACTAATTTTAGTTCCCACCGGTGGCACATATTCACAGATACTCTGGACTTTGAAGCCTTTTATTATTAGAATCCTGGAAGCTAATTAAATTGGAAGTATGGGTGGGAGGAAGAAGGGGGGCAAAAAGAACCAATCAAGCAGTACTCCCCAACTGTAATAAAGGTACATTTTTTACACAAATGGCTCAAATGGCTGCCTCAAAACCTTACAGAATTGGGGCATAAACCAATAAAATACAAAAAAGGCAAAGGTTTGAAAGTCTCAAGATAGGATGATCTCTCTGAGGTCATTTAAATGCTGTTCAGGAAAAAAGGAACTACAGGGGCTATCCAGAGTTAAGAAGCAGGAGTACTAAGCTCTGGAAAGGATACCAAATATTAAGATTGCTGAATAGGTTGGCTAAATATCAAAAGTTCTATTTAGAGGCAGGACAACAAAACAATCCTGCACAGTTGTAAACATGCCCCATAACAATTAATTAATTGACAATATCAATTAATTCTGTGAAGATAAAAAATCCTGTCCTTTATCAAAGGACATTGCTCTGCTCATCAAGGAAAGGCCTAGTTCTAAAAAGCTGAATAATCTAAAGCTCTTTAGCATATCAAAAATTTAAAATAACCAAAAGAAAGAAGGAAGAAAGATACTTACCAGACTATCTAGTCCTCCTCCCAAGAGATCCACTGCTCCCATCTGCATGGAGGACACCTGTGGCACATTGACTGGGGGACCGAGGTCAAGGTTTAAAAGGTCTCCTAGAAGGTCACCTTGAGAGGGAATCACCTGAGGCTGTTCCAGGTTCGTGGCTGTGGTGGTGCCAACAGGGCTGTCACCTGCATCAGTGCTGCAGTACCACACACACACACACACAGAGGGGAAAAGAGAAAAGTCAGTTTCACCCAGGACACAATAACAAGGCACAAGTGAATGTCAGATCTATAAAACACAGGAGGAGGAAAAAAACAAACAAAAAACAAAAATATAAAACTTATTTTTTTTTTGCAGTATTATTTTTTAAAAGATTTTATTTTTAAATAATCTCTACACCCGATGTGGGGCTCAAACTCATAACACCGAGATCAAGAGTTGCATGCTCTACAGACTGAGCCAGCCAGGTGCCCCCAAAATCAGCAATTCTTATTTTTATCAAAATATAGTTGCTAAGCTCTTTCTCGACTCCATCTTCGCGGTAGTGGCTGCAGTGCCCGCAGTTCAGTCGCCGACATACAGCTCTTTGTCCGCGCCCAGGAGCTACACACCCTCGAGGTGACCGGCCAGGAGGCGGTCGCCCAGATCAAGGCTCATGTAGCCTCCCTGGAGGGCATCGCTCCAGTAGATCAAGTCGTGCTCCTGGCAGGCACGCCCCTGGAGGATGAGGCTACCCTACCTAGGTCAGTGTGGAGTAGAGGCTCTGACCACCCTGGAAGTAGCTGGCCACATGCTTGGAGGTAAAGTCCATGGTTCCCTGGCCCGTGCTGGGAAAGTAAGAGGGCAGACTCCCAAGGTGGCCAAACAGGAGAAAAAGAAGAAGACAGGCCAAGCCAAGCAGTGGATGCAGTACAACCAGCGCTTTGTCAACGTTGTGCCCACTTTTGGCAAGAAGAAGGGCCCCAATGCCAACTCTTAAGTAAACTGTGATCCTGGCTCTCCCAAATAAAGCCACTTAGTTCAGTAAAAAAAAAAAAAAAAAAAAAAAATATATATATATATATATATATATATATATATAGTTGCTAAAATGAAAATAAAAGTATACTATACAATGCAGTCAGTCAATTTTAACTGAGCACCTACACTATAATGGAGCATTATAATGAGAACCTTCGAGCCATATTTTTTAAAAAGAAAAGCTATTTCCTGTCCTCAAATAACTTAAACAACAACAAAAAGCTGCATTTACAAAATGACTGCAAAGCACATTCACTGTGTAATAGCAGAAATGAGTACTGTATGAGCATCTGCACAATGACGGGATACAGCTCAGAAACAAAACAAGCCAGGTAGGGCTGATTCTAAAAGCTTTGGAGAATGGTTTTATGACTAGATTTTGAAGAATAGCACAGTTGCGAGGAACTACCAGGGAGAGACTTATCTTAAAGGAACGGATGGTTTGTGCAAAGGCACAGAAATGAACAATCTGACATTAGGGGTGGTAAAAAAATTTTATTGGCAGGAGCAAAAATTGGGATTAAGATTTTGGGAAAGAGAAGATGAGGGAGATAAAACTGAAAACTAGCCTGGGAAGTTAATTTTTTTGATAGGCAATGCAGAATCACTTTGATTTGTTGAACGAAGAACTAAAAGTAACATTACAGAAACATGACTCTAGCAGCTGTGTGTCAAATGGACTGAAGTTGGAAGAATGAGTGTGGAGATCAGCAAACAGTAATCTAAACAGCTACTGCCACCATACATAAAAATAAAAAGTGGTGAGTTCCATGAGATAACAGATGTTGCTGGGTCAACTGGATAGCTGTGTGAGGGAAAAAATGAGCCTTGACTTTTGTACCTCACAAAATAAAAATTAAAGAGACAAAGCCAACATAAATGTGAAGGGGAAAATCTAGGAGAGTCCCTTGATGGCCTTGGAGTAGACAAAAGTTTCCACAGAAAACACTAAGTATAAAAGAAAAAAAATGATCTGGACTTCACTAAAACTGAAAGCATCTTTTCTTCAAGTAACACCATCTAGAGACAACAAGAGAAAGTATGTTCCACAGACTACAAAAAACGATGCTCACAACGCACGTATCTGACAAGACATGTACCGAAATCACATAAAAGATTCCTATATATCATTCAATTATTATATAAAGAATTCCTAAAATTGAAAAGAGAACTCATTAAAAATGAGAAGATTAGGCATATCACAAAGGAGGATCTACTAGCAGTGTGTACACATGAAGAGGGACTTAAGCCATCTCTAATCAACAGGAAAATACAAATAAAAACCAAAGCAAGACCCTATCACATATCTGCCAGAATGGCAAAAATTAACATGACTGACAACCCCAAGTGCTCATCAGGATGTGGATCACCTAGAACTCATACACAGCTGGAAGTATACGCTGGTATGATCTCTTGGGAAAACTGGCAGTGTCTCCGACAGCTAAATATACATCTATTCTATGACCCAGCAATTCCATTCCTAGTTGTATACACAAGAGAAGTAAGTATATAAGTCTATTAAGACGTACACAAGAATATTCATAGCAGCTTTATCTGTAAGAGCCCCAAACTGAAAAAAATCCAAAGGTACATCAACAGAAGATATAAGTAAATTGTGGTATATTGGGGCAATGGAATACTATATACCAATAAATAGAAACATATAATTGATTTATACTGTGTTCAAGAATAAGCAAAACTGTAGTGATAGAAGTCAAAACAATGGTTATCTTTGGAGAGTGGGTATTAACAGAAAAGGGGCATGAAGAATCTTCTAGGGTGCTGGAAGTATCTCATCAGGGTGGTGGTTATGATTGTATATATATGTAAAAATCTACTGAGCCATATACACTAAAGGTTAGTGTACTATTAAGATTATTATAAATGATATATCAATTTAAAAAGTGGGGGCGGGGTAAGAGGGGAAAATCCCACAAAGAAAATTCCAGGCTCACATGGCTTCACTGTGAATTCTTCCAAACATTTAAGAACAAAGTAAAACCAATCTCAGAGAATTTAAAAGAGAACAGAGAATGACAATTAAGAAAATCTGAAAGTAGTTAAGACTGCTTATGCAATATTAAATAATTATTTCTAATTTTCTTAGGCTGGGTAATTTACTGTGATATAAAAAAAATAAGTCCTTGTCTATTAGAGATACCAAGTAAAGGTGAAACAATAGGAAGTCTGGGATTTGATTTAAAATACTCCATCTCCGTCAAAAAATGAAAAATTGTAGGGGTGATACATGAAACAAGCTTGGCAAAATGGTGAGAACTGGTGAAGCCGAGTGATGAGTACATAGGAGTTTGTTATCCCACTCTATCTTGCACGTTTTCTAAGATTTATATAATACGAAGAAAAAAATAATGTAAAAATTCCATTAACAATATTTTCTTGAACATGTAAGAGAGAAGAATGAATAATCAAAGTCAAAGAATAAATAAACAAAAACTAAGAAGCAAAAGACTGGTGATGCTCCTCATAATGACAGAGGAACCTGAAGGGATGATGGGAAAAATAAATGCTGTTTCCAATTGTTAAATTTCAGGTAAGAAAAACAACTGAAGTCCAACAGATAGCTAAGGACAAGGGACTGGCAGTCAGAGTTCAAGAAGTAAATTGGGAAGAAATTCAAAAACACATCTCAGGTGAATTCAGCAAAGCACCACAGGTGTGGCAGTGAAGAGTAGGTGGTCTAGAGTAAGACGACAAAGATCAAGTGTTGGCTCCAAATATTACCAGCTGTGTGATCGTGGGCAAGTGACAACTTTTCTGAGACAAAGATTCCTCATCAATAAAATGGTAACCATGTCACAGGGATCTATTTTAGACAGGATAAAATGAAAACATGATATAAAATGTAAAGCCCTATAAGAGATCAGGGGCTGGGGCGCCTGGGTGGCTCAGTCGTTAAGCGTCTGCCTTTGGTTCAGGTCATGATCACGGGGTCCTGGAATTGAGCCCCGCATCGGGCTCCCTGCTCAGCAGGAAGCCTGCTTCTCCCTCTCCCGCTCCCCCTGCTTGTGCTCTCTCTCTCCTGCCTCTCTCTCTGTCAAATAAATAAATAAAATCTTAAAAAAAAAAAAGAGAGATCAGTGGCTGTGTTTAGTAGTTCAGCTCCCGAAAGGAATACAAAGAGAAGCACAGAAAGAGAAGGTTCAGAATGAGCCTTGCAACACACTCAAGATTAATGATCAGAGAAGAGAATGAACACAGAACAGCAATTAAAGACAGAAAAACAATCTAAGAAAGATAACTTAGGAGCAAAAAGTGTCAAGGAAGCCAAGATGAGAAGTATCTAGATTGGGGGAAGAGGGGCAAATATAGCCAAAAATTAATAATGAAGTCAAAAGGGGGAAGCAATTTCATATACTCCTGCCAAGAAAAATATGAAATCTCTATAAAGGATATTCTCTGAACATGAAATTCTATCATCTTATGACATGTGCCATTTAAGAAGTGTTCTGTCATATTGTTTATCAGTACCTCTAAATAGAAGGCAGAATAGGTAATAATGCACATATTTTCTTTCCATGAGAAGATAAAGGAGTTAGATGAAAAGAAGTGATCCTGTGGTTTCTACAAGAACATGGTAAATCATTATGCATTCTTTCTAAATGACAAACACAAGAAAATTAACATGAAAACAGTTCCCATGTAAACTCCTGGGAAATAACTGTGTAACTGACACCAAAGCGATATTTTTAAAAGGTGAGGTTTTCCTAAAGTAGACAACTATTTACCATCTCACCTCCCCCCCAGAGCAGCTGGCAAGTTTTAGTAAGCAACAGCCAACTAAAAAGCACTTTTCCCTTTCTCAAGTGATTTTAAAAAATTTGGTTAAGTAAGCATTTTTAGATTTCTAGAAGAGGCAGAGTAAGGTTTTACAGTGTTAGCTGTAGTTCATGTCAGAGGCACATCACTTAACTGAATGCTGCAGAAGAGAGCTAGGTAATGTCAGTGTTATTATGAATATGCCATTTGCAGCAATATATCATCCCTATTTATTTCAAAAGGGATTTTTATGCATTTGTGTTTCCCTTAAAAAGACAATACAAGCACAAATCAACCAAAAAGAAAAAAATTATCTAAAAAGGAACCACTTAAGACTATTAATCAGATAGAGACCTTATGTAAGAGATTGTTTCTTTTTTATAGTTTAAATACTGGTTCTTGTGTTGTAGAAAGGGTTGTTTTTATTTGTTGATTTGTGTCACTTCCCCCCTCTGAGGGTCAAAAGCTATCAGGAGACAGGGTAATCTAAATGGCATATAAATATGGCTACAGAGGCAAGTTAAAAAGAAAATCCCTATTTATTACCCAAACTTAACAGACTGGGAGATGATACACTTAGAAGTCAAATGTCACATCTAGAAGGTTAAATATGCTTGCCTACAGGAGAAACTCTCTACTGTTACAAGGCCTAATCCTTATGAAGCCTCAACTTCCTTTGGGTGAAAATCACAGCACCTGCCCTAAAACCAGAGTCAACTCAAGTGAAGGCTAATGAATCTCAATAAACATTTGCTTGGATGTTGTCCTTTCCTTTTTAAGTATGTCCTTTCTCTCTCTCTCTTTTTTTTTTTTTTTTTTTTTGATGAGTCTGATAAAGGTTTAGCAATTTTATTGATCTTTTCAAAGAACCAGCTCCTGGTTTCCTTAATCTGTTCTACTGTTTTTTTGGTCTCTGTTTCCTTTATTTCTGCTCTAATCTTTACTATTTCCTTCCTTCTACCAGCTTTGTGCTTTGTTCTTTTTCTAGTTCCTTTAGGTGTAAGATTAGGTTGGAATTTTACTTGCTTCCTGAGTTGGCCTCAGGAAGGTACTGCTGTAATCTTCCCTCTTAGAACAGTACTGCTGCATCCCAACTCTGTCTAAATGCTCTAATCAAAAAACACAGGGTGACTGAATGAATAAAAAAGCAAAAGCCACCTATAGGTTGCCAACAAGAGACTCACTTCAGACCTAAAGACACATGCAGACTCAAAATGAAGGGATGGAAAAACATTTACCATGCAAATGGATGCAAAAAGAAAGATGGGGTGGTAATACTTAATACTGGACAAAACAGACTTTAAAACGACGACTGTAACAAGAGACAAAGAAAGATGGACACCACCTAATGAAGGAAACAATCTAACAAAAGAATATAACAATTATAAACATTTATGCACCCAAAATGGGAGCACCTAAATAAATAAAGCAACTATTAATAGACATTAAGGAAGAAACTGACAGTAGTTCAGTAACAGCAGGGGATGACACCCTACTTATATCGGTGGATATTATCATCCATACAGAAAACCAACAAGGAAGCAGTGGCTTTGAATGACACATAGGACTAGATGCTTTTTAACAGATATATTCAGAACATTCCATCCAAAAACAGCAAAATACACATTTTTGTGTGTATTCCAAGTGCACATGGAACATTCTCTAAAACAGATCATGTCTTAGGTCACAAAACAAGTCTCATAAACTCAAAAAGGCTAAAATCGTATCATGCATCTTTTCTGACCACAATGGTATGAAACTAGAAATTAACCACAAGAAAAATTGAAAGAAGAACATAAATACATGGAGGCTAAACAACATGCTCCTGAACAATGATTGGTTCAACTAAGAAATCAAAGAGGAAATAAAAAAAATACATGGAGACAAATGAAAATGAAAACATAACTGTCCAAAATCTTTGGGATGCAACAAAAGCAATTCTAAGAAGAAATATAAGAGCAATATAGGCTTACCTCAAGGAGCAAGAAAAATCTCAAACCTAACCTTATACCTTAAGGAGCTAGAAAAAGAACAAAGCCCAAAGCCAGTAGAAGGAAGGAATCTAGGCTGCTTTTAAAAACAATCCTGCAAATATTATTTCATTTTCAGCTTTATAGCACAAAAGAAGTATCTGCTAACTTTATCCATAAGCTTCACAGAAAGTTACACTAAAGGTAGGGGCGCCTGGGTGGCTTAGTCGGTTGAGCTGCTACCTTGGGCTCAGGTCATGATCTCAAGGTCTTGGGATCCAGCCCCACGCTGGGCTCCCTGCTCAGCAAGGAGTCTACTTCTCCCTTTCCTGCCGCCCCCCCACCCCCCCGCCGCTCTCAAATAAATAAGATCTTAAAACAAACAAAAAAGCTAAAGGTACATACTATAGACTTTCTTCCAAATTTTCAGCCCTGACAAAATTTCTAGCCTCATCTGCAGACTTAAGCAACTCTCAAACTTTATCAGTTTAGGTCTTCACCATTTTCTTAAGCCATTATCTTATCTACTCCAAGATTAGAACACAGAGGGGCCTTTCACCTATTATGTTTGTGCTCACTAGTATTCAGATGGAGCCCCCAGGACAGTTTAGCAGGTTTGCAAAATGCACAGCATTTTCTAGACTATAAAAGCATGAGGAAGACCAACTCTGTCTAAACAGTTACTTCTCAGTCAAAACCTAGTTCACCTGCTTACCTCCCATGATGTATTGGCAAGTGTTTGCGATGGATTCCATGACTTCCTTCCACAAAAGCATTGGGAGGCTTATGGTACACCGAAGCCAAAGATCCAATGTGGCAGATCAGCTCATCCAGCAGAGTTGGCTCAATAAGATCTGTCTCCTCAGAGATCAATGGCTTCTCAGACAAGACGACTTCTTTGGCTGTGACAGGGTCCGTTGAGAGAAGGCGCCAATAAATATAGCCTCGGTCTCGAAGGTCAGGATTATCAGAATCCTAATGAAAGGCAAGGGCAAGAAGGTTTAAATGGAACTTTTCTCCATACAGGAACCCAACCTGCTTGATTTATTATCAAGGCAATGCTGCAGTGATTTATAAAGAATTGGCTCTTAAGCTATTTAAACTCAGGTGCCTGGGTGGCTCAGTTGATTAAGCGTCTCCCTTCGGCTTAGGTCATGATCTCAGGGTCCTGGGATCCAGCCCCACGCTGGGCTTCCTGCTCAGCTGGGAAGCGTGTTTCTCCCTCTCCCTCTGCCCCTCCCCCTGCCCATGCTCTCTCGCTCTCTCTCCCACCCTCTGTCAAATAAATAAATATTTTAAAAAATAAATAAAAAATAAAAATAAAAATTTTAAGTCTTCCCATCCAACCGTTCCCCACTTTAACTCTCCAGTGTGGTATGTATTCTTCCAGAAAGCTCCTAAGCATACATATATTCATTTTATACAAAACCAGTTTCACATTATATATACTGCACTGCAAGGTGCTTTCCACATTAGCATATACACCTGCAAATTTCCCCTGTATATATATAGCATTGCATCGTTATTGACTAATGCCCTATCCATGGACATTTAGATTCCTGCCTCTTTCTCCCTTCTTCCTGCCATTCATTCATTCATTCATTCATGCATTCATGTGATCATTACAGAGTGGAAATGAATATCCTGGTATCTACCTCTCAGAGTACGTGTGTACATGGTGGCATGTATACCCATGCTGTTCCAGTGCTACAAGAGTAAGTCCCTGTTTCAGTTATCTGTATTTAAAACACACAAAGATATTTTCTTCAAAACTGGGCCAATCTGAGGGCTTACATGTGAGCTTCTAAGTAAACAGATGAAGTGGTTCATGATTTAGCCATGTAAGGCATTTAGCACCCAGCTTAATATTGGCAGTGAACCCAATGGTTTTGACTACATGGTTTTAAATGGTTTTTCTCAGTTTATATTGTTTAATTTGCATCCACAGTGGATTACTGGTTAAAAACAAAAAAGCATAAAGAACACCAAGATGTGGCAAGTTAGTTAACAGAGTATCAAAATGGTAAACATAACTTAAAATAATCTTTTTCTTTAAATTTTACTTATTATCACATACATAGGTTGCATCATTGGAACAGAAGTGCATATATATATATATATGTGTGTGTGTGTGTGTGTATATATATATATATATATATACACACACACACATACATTATATGCCGTATCAAAATGTTTGTAGTATTTGCAATGCCAGGGTTATAAAAAGGAGACAGTGATAGCATCCAATTTACATGATTTCTTTGTTTTTGAGGAGTTGGGTAATTTGTTTATAAATAGCAGCCTGAAACCTCCTCACTTAGATTTTCATTTGGAAACAGAGTTTGAACATTATAAAACATAAATAAATTGATTTGATTTTTTAAGAGAGGGGAATACAAGTTTCTCAAAATAACAGGTCAGGAAAGCAATCCCCACCCCAGCTTTTGTTCATACATAAATTAAAAGTTAAATCTTAATTTATATATTCAATCCCCAAAGCACACCATTTGAAATTTGTAGACTGTGCTTTTTATTATATAATTAAATTGAATACTGCACATCACTCGACTGGGAAAATTCAGTCTTCTGTCTTTACAAATTAGTAATATTCTTGAGGTATTAAACTTTATAATACAATTTAATAATATACTGATTAAAATACTTTTTACTTCAAATTATTTATTTCCTCTATTATGCACATATTTAACCAAATCGCAAAAAAAAAAAATCCTGTAATTTACAAAATTATGTAAATTATAAAAAAAGTTTGAGGGGCGCCTGGGTGGCTCTGCGTCTGCCTCCGGCTCAGGTCATGATCCCAGGGTCCTGGGATCGAGCTCCACATCGGGCTCCCTGCTCCGCAGGAAGCCTGCTTCTCCCTTTCTCACTCCCCCTGCTTGAGTTCCCTCTCTCTCTGTGTCTCTGTCAAATAAATAAAATCTTAAAAAAAAAAAAAGTTTGAATCCCCCCAACAAATTCAAAACACGGGCAAAATGCTGCACATAGAATCACTGGATTAATGATTAACACTGGGGGTGCCTAGGTGACTTAGTTAAGTCTGACTCTTTTTTATTTTTAAAGATTTTATTTATTTGAGAGAGATCAAGCACGAGTGGGGATTGGGGGGAGAGGCAGAGGGAGAAGCAGACACCCCACTGGGCAGGAAGCCTGATGCAGGGCTCAATCCCAGGACCCTGAGATTGTGACCTGAACTGAAGGCAGATGCTTAACAGACTGAGCCACCCAGGTGCCCCAGTTGAATCTGACTCTTGATTTTGGTTTAGATCATGACTCAAGGTTATGAGATTGAGTCTCATGTCGGGCTCTGTGCTGGGCATGGAGCCTGCTTGAGATTCTCTCTTTCCCTCTCCCTCTGCCCCCCTTCTACCACATGCTCTCTCAAAAAATAAATAAAAAATAAAGGGTATAGACACTGTAAATTTTAATAGACACAGACTTTTAAAATATAGTCCTATAAGAAATGAGTGCAAATTTTCCAAGACCTAAAGTTAAGAGCAGGCAAAGATCTCCACTGTTTGAACACTGCTATTCTGATTTGTTCGGCCTATTATAAGCTGGCCTTCGCTGCCTCACTATTCATCTGGAGGCCACAAGAAATCAGGCCCAGTTAAGACTTGGGACATGAGGGGCGCCTGGGTGCCTCAGTCATTAAGCGTCTGCCTTCGGCTCAGGTCATGATCCCAGCGTCCTGGGATCGAGCCCCGCATCGGGCTCCCTGCTCTGCGGGAAGCCTGCTTCTCCCTCTCCCACTGCCCCTGCTTGTGTTCCCTCTCTCGCTGTCTCTCTGTTAAATAAATAAATAAAAACCTAAAAAAAAAAAAAAAAAAGACTTGGGACATGAAAACAAACTTTTTATGATTTTAGGGTGCCATTATGTGTTTGGTGGCTCACAAAATTTGGTTTTGGATCGCTTTTCTGTTAGCCCCATAGTTCCTTGCCAGAATCTGGAAAAACAGTACATTTCTAAAAATCTGAGAGCTTCCAAAATAATTCTTACCAGGGAAGCTCTTAAACTGGACTGTGTGTCAACACTAACACACCAGGAAAGCCACTCAATGGCAGATTCCAGGGCCACATCACAGATTTTCATTATGTCAGGAGCAGGCCCAGGAATTTATATGTCCAACAAGCAACACAGGTGATTTTGATGGTGGTTTCTAGTTCACAGAGAAGTCTTCAACTTAATTTTTCTTTCATATACTATACAGGGTAATTATTAAAGTCTGAACACTTCTGTGTATATTCTTAACTAATTCCTCTCTAACTACCAAAGCAAAGAAGACAAATCTTTAAAATGAAGCCTTGGATTCAAGGGTTCATTTTCTTTTCCCCTAATAATATTTCTACTTATACCACCACTTTATTTAAAATTAGAAGCATAAATATTTCACATATACTTTACTGAATTCTCAGCACAGGTAAGAAACATTATTAATTAACTCTCAGATGGGAGAGGAGCAGTATTTTTTTTTTAAAGATTTTATTTATTTATTTGAGAGAGAGAATGAGAGAGAGAGCACGAGAGGGAAGAGAGTCAGAGGGAGAAGCAGACTCCCTGCGGAGCAGGGAGCCTGATGCGGGACTCGATCCCGGGACTCCAGGATCATGACCTGAGCCGAAGGCAGTCACTTAACCGACTGAGCCACCCAGGCGCCCTGGGAGAGGAGCAGTATTAATAAGAAATTTGCTCAGTCATGTCCTGAACCGGGGATGTGGCAGAAACAGAACCCCATCACCCAATTCAAATTAACACAACTTAGCAGATCACACTGCCCTCAATTTAAATTGGTACCAGCCAAAAGTATTAGGTTCAACAGCTCTTCCTGCCCATGGGTCTTGTCCCTGTGCTTTAATAAAACCACCTTTTTGCGGGGGGGGGGGGGGGTTAGGTTCTTTTTTCACAAACTTGAGGGGGAAAAAAAAAGAGAAAAAACTTTCAAGAGAAATTTTATATATATTTATATATAGATATATGCACAATAATAATTACATACATATATGCACAATATATAAATGTGCTTGTTCTTTTATGCTAACTCCTCAGATCTCATTAACTGGACAGAAAAGGTAGGGCTAGGGAAATTGCTTAATAATTACTTATAACCAAGTATGAAATAATCATCCATAATGATCTAAAAACTACTAAGTTCACTTGTATGTATGGCTTCTGCACAGTAGTGCTTCAAGCAGGGAAGCAGGGAACGTGTAGTCTCAAAGTCATCCTTGACCTTCAGACTAGAGAAGCAGCACAGCACAGTAGATAAGGGCAAAGACCCTGAAGCCAGGTTTCCTGGGTTTGAGTCCTAGCTCTGCCCCATACTAACTGGGCCTATGTCCCTGTTTCTCCATGTATAAAATAGGAATGAATAATACTGAGGCACCTGGGTGGCTCAGATGGTTAAGTGTCTGCCTTCGGCTCAGATCGTGATCCCAGGCTCCTAGGATCGAGCTCCATGTCTGGCTTTGGGCTCAGCAGGGAATCTGCTTCTCCCTCTCCCTCTGCCCCTCCCCTGTTCATGGTCTCGCTCTCTCTCTCTCTGTATTGCTCTGTCTCAAATGAATAAATAAAATCTTTAAAAAAATAGGAACAGTACAACAGTAGCAACCCTTATGAGATTAAGTTAATAGGTAAAGTGCTTACTAGAATGCCTGGTACATAGTAAGCACAATACAAATGGTTATTATTAAAGATTCTATACTAGTCCTTGTACAAAAAGTCTAGAATCAGGAATATCTGATGGTTTACTTATACCCTGCCCTGTCCTAAAAAAGGACTTAGCAAAGCTTACAAAAATGTATCCAAGGCTAGAGAGTCTAAATCAAACTAGAAACAGAAAAATTCATCTCACAATGACCTACACATTTTCTACAGAAGATCCTTAAATTTGATTCTAAGGTTATCTAGTCAGGTAAGCCATTCAGATGGGCAGTTAACTACATACCAATGCTTAGGAGAATCCAAAACTGGTTAGGAATTTGTCTGATGGGACCTCATAAAGAAAAACAACATATAAATGGAGTAACAAATAACTTTGACAACAGATCCAAAGAGGACAGTTTCTCATGACAACCCTTACTACAAGATGACGGTATCCATATAATTTAGTAAATGAAATTCTATTAGGGGTCAGGTACAATTCAGTCTAGATAGCCAGCCCTCTAATAATCTGGCTTGATTCAGGGGTGAATTTCAACTATTTGTAAGAACAGAGAGTCCTTGTATCCTTTAAGCAATCCTCCCTAACCACTTTATCTCAGGCAAGTTTTGATAAATACTAGGAGATGTTAAGATTGAGTTTGAACTCTGACAAGAATCCAAGATACAGGGCGCCTGGGTGGCGCAGTTGGTTAAGCGACTGCCTTCGGCTCAGGTCATGATCCTGGAGTCCCGGGATCCAGTCCCGCATCGGGCTCCCTGCTCAGCGGGGGATCTGCTTCTCCCTCTGACCCTCTTCCCTCTCGTGCTATCTCTCATTCTCTAATAAATAAATAAAATCTTAAAAAAAAAAAAATCCAAAATACAGCTCTCCTATAAGGCCTTTTAAATACAGACCCATAAGCCTTACACAGGAGATGGAGATAGGGTTGAGAACTTGTGAATACAAGAGGAACCTACCAAGGACACTTGCTTGATTATAAGACTATCCCCATCTAGAGATGAGCAGAGAGAGAAGGCCCAGATTCTCTTCAGAAATTTGTTTTAAATCCATCTTAACACAGATCCAAACGAGTGATCAAGGGTCTAGACTAGGAAGTCTAGAATGCTCACTTCAACAAGGTAATATTAAATATCCGCTGCCTTGATGGTTATAGAAACTGCTTTGCTTCAGGCAAAGGAATATGTTTAAAAGGGAAGTTAAAAAAAAAAAACTTCAAAGAACTCTTAAAAATAAATTTTAAAAGATGTAAAATTAGTAATAGCAAAGATGACAGGTTAGAACTAGGCAAAATGCTGTGAAAGGATTTTAAATTTTGATAAAATACCACTATAAAGAGATGAGTAAGAAAAATGGTAAACTGAATATCTGACTCAGATTCCTATGTAGACACACACCTGAACTTCCAACAGCCTGCTACAGCCAGCCTGTTCGTAAATTCAATTAAGAACATAACTAAATTATGATGAATTGATGATTACTCTTCTAGTTACACTAGATAAAATAATTATTTTGATCTCTGTGGATCTAAAATGGTGACCTGATCTCTATGGCCGGCTGCCACATTCCTGAAATCAGAACTCATCCTAGGGAGGACCAAAAATATCCAATAATTAAGGAGGCAGCATAAGCACTTTAAAATTATTTAAAGAGACAGGCAATCAACTCTAGAAGGTAGAACAATACCTGAGACCTCTGTCAGGGCATTTACCAGCATTACATTGTACTTTCATTTGAAACTAAAATTAAGTCCCCCAAAAGGAGTGAGATTCAAGTGAGTCACCCAGTATTATGAGACTCAATGTCATTTTCACATAGTAGGTCCTTCATTGACAGTAAAAAAATCTTAAGTTCAATTTTCATGAACTATCATAAAGACTGGAGTCAGTCAATTCACTTAAAAGCCACAGAACCAGCTATAATTCAGTGGTATAAGAGACACTGTTTTTATATTTTAACAGGATCTAAAGACTGCACCCTTTCCAATTAAAACCTCTCCAAATAAATCTTCTTAGAGTTTCCTAATTTCCTAAATATAAAACCAGACAAATCAAACCCACGCTTTTTCTAGATTTCATACCTGTGTTGCTAAACTCAAGACTTGCTGTACCAGCTCCTGTGTTTCTGATGGTTTCTTAAGAAACAGCTTCACGATGGCAGTAAGCAGAGTAAGCTGCACCTAAGGGCATGACACAATTTAACAGATAAAGTGAAAGGCATTTACATTATTCCCTACCATCATTTCCAAAGTAGTGCTTACCCATCTATGAATTACTATGGGGGTTTCCGATTCTGATTAAGAGACAAAGGCTAAAACTCAGCCATTATCAAAAATAGTAGGTCAAAGGTATTCATCAATTAAAAACTTAATAGCCTCTTATCCCAAATTGCATTTCTGGCATCAAAAATTGCTTATTTATTAAATCCCTTATTATTTACTTCCGCCAAAAGATACAACTTAGGGAGAATTAGGGAATTATTTGTCATACTAGGGCAAGAGCCAAAAAATAGTAAAATCGCACCGGATCAGAGCTAATTAAGAGTGGGCTACAGGCTTGTATGTGTTCCTTGTAGACGCCCATTAAAATTACTATGGCCGAATTACATACATGACCTTCAATGTGCAGTGAGTGCAAATGCCAGGGGAAAGGAGTTTTATAATTTATCTGCTTCTGTGGGCCCGTGGCTCCGAGGTCAGGTCTCTCCATTTGGGTAGAGGAGAGGCAGAAGATGGGAGGAAGTCTAACCACCCACAGAGAATCTTTCCAAACTGCACATGCCAGACCTCACCCCAGCCCCAGCTGAGAAACCCTGCTGTAATGAGCCACAACCATCAGGAATAGGAACAGGTCATCTTCTTCTGGTGAGAGAAAATGAAGAAGTGCTAACTACTGCTCTCAGCAAGTAGTTGTTAAAGCGTGGTTCTGGACCACTAGTAGCAGCAGCAGCATCCTGAACCTGGTAAGAAATGAAAATGCTTAAGCCCATCTCAGACCCAACAAGTCAGAAACACTAAGGATGGGGCCCAGCAACCTGTGCTTTAACAAACTCTCTAGGTTCATTAAAGTTTGAGAATCACTGGTCTAAGGCAGATTTGTCCCACCAGAAATCGGCACAAGTGAAAAGATGAATTTATATATAAATTCTCTCTCTCTCTCTCACACACACACACAAAAGTGCATAACCTTTACTTTCCCTGAAATCTTCCCCAAAAGATCAGACACAGGACACAGATGAGAACTTACCTGGGTGCTTTCATCATGAAAACCCTCCAGGAAGCTCTCTAGTAACTCATCTGCATTGTCAATTCTCTCAGCATATTCTCCCACAATCCAAATCATAGCTGCTCGAGCGTCTGGTTCATCCAGTGAGTCTAAGTTCTCACACAGAGTGGCAATGATACTTTCATACCTGATTTAACAAAATGGACTATGGTTACATTGGGCACGAATGAGAACTGTATTAAACAATGAAGGCTAAAAACAAAACCACCAACGAGGTACCCTAAACCAAACCACCAAACTATAAAGGCTTTTGGTCAAGAGAATGCAGAAGCTTTAAGCCAGAAGATTATGTCTTAAGTTTCCCTTCAATTATGTTTTCATAACTGGACCATAAACTGTTATAAAAATGCATCAGATATTCTTTTCACAAGGAAAAATTAACCTGCGGTATAATACCACTAACTTATAATTTCTAACACTCTTTCCTATAACTAGATCAGAGAATTTTCCTATCTATTATTCCATTTTGCCTTCATGGTAGAGGAACAAAAATTCCACTTTACTTTTAGGAAAATGGAGTTAGACAACAGCAGCATCTAGACTAGAAACAGTAATTCTGTCCACTAATCCACTAATCCTGCTTTTTCTGGAGATCTTTATGTTCTTTCCTCCCAAGGCACCCACACTAATGACTTGTTTCTCCAAAGAAACAAATAATTCAAGTATTTATTTTCATTTGCACAGGCCTATAGTGCTCTCATTTTTACCATGTTGAATCCATCTCCTTGGCTAATGTAGTTTTAAACATAAAAATGACAATGTGGGGATGCCTGGGTGGCATGGTTGGTTGAATGTCCGACTCCTGGTTTCAGCTCAGGTCATGATCTTGGGGTCATGGGATCGAACGCCACATCAGGCTCCGTGCTCAGCAGAGTCTGTTTAAGTTTTTCCTCCCTTTGCCCTCCCTCCTTGCTTGCTCGCTCTCTCAAAAATAAATAAATCTTTTAAAAAAAATGACAATGTGTAGTAAATTAGATGTAGACAACTGAATAGTACATTTAATTGTTTGCCCTACTTCCACTGATTAAACCAGGTTCTTGATAGCACTTTCTTGTAATTAAACTGTCATAACCCCTTATTAATAGAAACCAGAAATGGGCACATTTCTCTGCTAATCACAATGAAATATACATCTCCACCCTTAATCTTTCTAAACTTAGAAACCCAACTCTCCTCTTTTCTGGGAGAGTGGTCCTTTTCCCAAAAATACCACTTCTAAAATTTAAAAAATATATATATAATGCTTAATAAACCACTACCTTGCTAAATACAGTATTTCATCTAATTCTGAGTCCACCACTAAGCTAACTTATTGCAAGTTGCTTCATTTGACACTATCTTTAAAGACTAATCAGAATCTTCAGCACAACACATCTCTATGATTATAAGGCAAAATGAGATTTAGGATGCTGACAAGACCTGCTCTTATTTCACCCTTTCAGATCCCTTAATCACTTGCCTTCAAAATCAAACCTAATGAACTATTTTTGCTTCATAAATAAGAGGACTCAATGTGAAAAATCTGTGGAGTGAAACTGCAGATTCTGCATGCCTTTATGGGAAAAGCTATAATACTGCAGAAAAGGACAGAGACTAATAATTCATCACATGCTCTATAATTTTCTACAAAGTAGTAGGTAACATGCAAAGTAAACAGTGCAACTGTTACCTTCCTGGCTTCTGCGATCATGTGGCTATTAACTTACCATTCAAACTGAAACATTTATTTCTGAGAGTGAAAAGAAGTACAAATATTAATTATGCCTGCTAACAGGCATAAACTGAAATATGCCTGGACAATCTGTAATATGTGGGCTTTCTATTTAATAGTAACGTCACCAACAAAGAATTTGGTCAACTTCAGTACATGACAGTTGACTGTCATTCAGCTTCAAATCCTCTCAAAGTAATAAAGCAGGATGAAAAATCAGGTTTTGATCCCTGTGCTAACCACCTTATATAATTTTTTAACATTTAAAACATACTTTTATGTTTTTTAAAAATTATTTTTCATAAAAAAGTATCCTATTTTAACAGGATTTTTAACAAAGTATCCTATTATGCCTAGTTATATTACAAAGTATAATTCTTACCTAGCCAATTTCAAAGTGCCTTACTTAAACATTTCCTAAATGATTTGAGGAAGAAGGTAGAAGTATTTGGACATACTTGTTGGGGTATTTGCGAAAGATGTCCCTGATGACGACAATTGCCTCTTGAACCACATAATTTACTTTGGTCTGGATGAGATCAAGCAATGTGCTTACACAGCGCTCGGCAGATTGCTACAAAGAAGAACAAAATAAATGGCAAGTCAGATGATCTCTCCAATAATGCAACCTCAATATAAAGATAACTTTGAAACGTACAGGTGCACCAACTAGACTAGACTAAAAGATCAGGCACTTAATTTGACCAAGCTACACTAGAGGCTAGGCTATTTGATGGAGATACACAGAAGTTCCAGATACACCCCAAATTTTATTCAATGTAAAATATATTGACAGATAAGTTGATTCAAACAAAAATAATCATCTTGGATAGCCACGCAGAACAGAAATGAGAAGAAAGAATGAGTCAAGGTAGGAGGGAAGAAGAAAGAAAGAATAAGCCAAGGTAGGTCATGGGTAAGTGGAGACAGAAGAAGGCATCCTTTGAACCTCTTGAAATGAAATTGCAAAATTGCATATCTGCATATAAGTATATTTTCCAGGGAGAGGGTCCATAGCTTTCATTACGTTTTCAAAGTTATCTGTGACTCAAAAAACTCTAAGGAAAATCTGCCATCTTCTGAACTATATAACTGAAAGTCTATGGCCTTCAACTGCAATTTTCCCCAGCCTATAGTTCATCTATAAGATTTAATCTATTAATCTTTTATTAAAGAAGGGACTATGGGAGAATACAAGTGATAAAACTAATATACTGCAACTATAAGTCATAGTTTTTAAAAGGAGAAGGGTTTCAGACAAGAGATCCTAAAAATCAAGGACTGATTTATCATGTATCACAATGTACTATGACGGGTCACTCCATTACCTACCTCCTGATAAGATGCAATAGAAAGTACACAGCATCGCCTAAGAGGTACTTTTGCCTAACACTGAACATGAACATTACCAAATCTCTAAATTTAATTATCTAGAGGGGATGGCAGAATGAGAAAAACAGTATCACTAAAATACAACCAGCCAAATCCACACTCTGGGAAATTGTACAAGCCTAATGACCTAGTCCCTTTAATAAATGGCACCAAAAGTAAGTAAAGACTTAAGAGACATTAACCAAATGCAACGTGTGAATCTTCTTTAGATTTTTATTTGAACAAGCCAGCTATAAAAAGACACTGACACAATTAGGGAAAACTGAATATGGGCTGGATCTTCAATGAGATTAAGATTTATTGCTAGTTGTTGAGTACAGTAATGGTATTGTGACAATATATTTTTTTAGGGACCTTCTCTGTTAGATACACACACTGGACTACTCTAGTAAGAGCCTATCTGGGATCCGCAATAAAATTCAATAGCACTCCACTCCCTGAAGGAGAGGGAGAACATAAAAGCAGTTAACAAGTCGATAGTTGTTCAAAATGGATGATGTGTACATGAGAGCTCATTATCAACTTTAGTGTATGCCTGAAAACTATGATAATAAAATCTTTTGAAGGTACTAAGTTAAACCACTCCAAGCAATTTAATGAAAACAAAATTGCATCTTGAGGTTACTCATCTGATGACTCTATTGCTCCATGAAATGACTCTGCCATCTTTTATGTATTTTTTCCAGTTTTGGATTCTATTTTATTCATTTTTAGCTAGTAATTCCTGTGCAGTTACTGCAACAGAAAAGTAATTGGTAAAATTTAAATATATAAGTTGTGATAAATTATAAAGTATATAGGATAAGGCTGCTTTAAGATGTAAATTATCATAAATGAAATAATACAGATACAGTGATTAACACAGGGCTTGATAGAAAGCCCACATTTAGTGAGCCCTTCCCATCACTATTAGAATAAAGACAAAAGGCCATTTCCTATGATGCATCAGTATTCGAAAAACATTTAAGTCTGGGACAGTAATTTTCAAGCAAATTGTCATCTCAACCATACTGCTTTTTGATTAACAAAAAAGAAAGCCCACCATTATTACAGCAGTATGGCAGAGGGGCAAGAGTAAACATCCAATCACTGTTCAGACAGAAAAGTCCAGAAACAGAGAAATACATACGCACTTATAAAATTCAGTATGAGACAAAATTTCTTAACAGTGAGGAAAGGATTTGTTCTGGTGTTTGATCCTCACCCTCGTATTTTTCACCAAAATTCTTTCTAACTGTTTTAATTATTAAAAATATCTTTAAGTGTAAAAAACCAGAATCTTCACCATAAAAGTAGACAATAACGGTGAGTTTTAGTTTGAGGTGAAGCACAATCTTCTACGGTGCCACTAAATAACTCCTGAGAAAACACTGAGAAAACAACTCACCACATAAGGAAATGTAAACTTCTGTGTGTCGAGATAGTAAATGAAATCGAAAGGAAAACATATTGGGAAAATAACTGCTAACAAAATGAGGGATTGATATCTTTAATTATAAAGGATTGTTTTTAAAAAACCAATGTGGAAAAGCCCATTGGAAAAGGTGCACAGGACACGAACAAGCAATTCCAAAGGACTAACAAATGAAAACAGCTCGCCTTCACTAGAGATCAAAGATTTGGCTACACGAAATAAGTCAATCAGAGAAAGACAAGTATCATATGATCTCACTGATATGTGGAATTTGAGAAACAAGACAGAGGATCATAGGGGAAGGGAAGAAAAAATGAAACAAGATGAAACCAGACAGGGAGACAAACCATAAGAGACTCTTAATCTCAGGAAACAAACTGAGGGTTGCTGGAGTGGTGGGGGGTGGGAGGGATGGGGTGGCTGGCTGATGGACACTGGGGAGGGTATGTGCTATGGTGAGCACTGTGAATTGTGCAAGACTGTTGAATCACAGATCTGTACCCCTGGAACAAATAATACATTATACGTTAATTAAAAAAAAAAAAAAAACACTTGGCTACAAAGTCCTCTTTATACCACTATTTGGAAAAAGAGCAGGAACTTTAAGGTACTACAAATAAGAGGAAGGTTAAATAATGAAGCAATCAAACATTATGTCTATAATCCATTAAAAATTATGTCAAATGTTAACAGTAACATGGAAAAATGTCCACGTATAATTCAATGAAAAAGGCAGACTACCGAATAACATTTTTAGGATGATCTCATTTTTGTAAAAAGTACACCTGTGT
Source organism: Callorhinus ursinus (assembly GCF_003265705.2). Taxonomy (NCBI): domain Eukaryota; kingdom Metazoa; phylum Chordata; class Mammalia; order Carnivora; family Otariidae; genus Callorhinus; species Callorhinus ursinus. Next base: position 9,044,778 of record NW_027397096.1, on the reverse strand, counting down.
ATGATGGACTACATAGACGAAGACTGAAAATCACATCCACATCATCTCTAGGAGGGTGGAATAGGTAGGAGAAAACAGTGTTCCATTTTCATTTAACTTGTCTTTTTTTATAATTTTATTTAGTAAACACATATGGCTTTCCTAACAGGAAAAATATAATCTTTGTTTTTAAATCAAAGGATGAATATGGTGGCTAACTGAACAAAATAAAAATAAATAAACAAAGGGATGAGATACATATCAGTATCTTAGCTTGATTTATAGAAAGTAGAAATAGTGAACACCAGAGAGCAGAAGACTAGGAAGTTTAGAACTTACTGCCTTAATCTCTCTCAAAGAAATAAAAGCATTTGATTTTATTTGGAAGACTAAGAAGGACCAGGGGTTTATCTCCTCCTTAAAGAAGTAGGTATACACTGTAAATATATACAATTTTGTCAATCATACCTCAATAAAGTTGGGGGTGCGGGAGAGTAAAAGCTACTAAAAAAAAACAGACAAAAAAGAAATAGGCAAAAGTTTCTGAAAAAACAATACTATAGGATTACCTTTCCAGTGCTCTTTATTGATTGAGCAGCTTACTGCTTAATCTTTAACCTAACCAACTGGAACAAAATTATGTATTTTTTTCACCTCAGGATACTTACAGCAACATAGAAATACCTGTATTTACAGTTATGATAAAAATACAACTCAAACTCTTAAAGACACCTAAACTTTCCAACAGGCCCTGCTCTCACAGCTAAGCATGACACTAAAATTCATTTTTTTCTCATCTGTCATATCTTTGGAACCAACTACACATTAAAAAAAGGGTAAGATGCCCTGAAACAAAGCAGTAGCTTGGTTCAGAGGCTACCCAGGAGGTCTACTACAATCCCCTCACTGGTTCATCCCCCTTCCCATGAATGCTTAGTTAGAAACAGGCAATCATCACCTCTCCTGCCCCAATGACTGTATTTGGGTCAGGCAACTCTTTCCAACTGATGATAACCGTCATGATTGAAACAGGTACAGGAAAAGCGCTCCAGCAAATGCAGGCAACCTAAGAGAGCTGGAAGGCAGGAACCTTGAAGGCTGATCTTAATCACTTCCAGACAAAGTTCATTCCTCACATACTCTCATATTCCCACCAGGGCACCCTGAGTCAAAGGTGAAAGCCATCAGAAGTTTAACCCTTCCAGAAGATTATGGACTATTTTTCCATTAGTCACAATACATGGCATTAACAGCCATCCAGATGGAGAATGCTTTCTAGTAATTCCAGGGATTGAAAATCTCTTTTAACTTTGGAATGATACAATTTTGTATGATTCTTTAGAGCTTTGCCAAAGAAGTCAATAAGACAATGACAGTCCGGCAATGAATAGCACAAAATTACTCTTTATGCTATCAAAATCTCTCTGAAAATGAAGTAAGTAAGAAAAGGAGTAAGAAAAGAAAAAGAAAAGAGAAAAGAATGTGAAGAGTGGTGATAAAAAAAGATGTATCAAGATCCAATAATCAGAAATCCCCATTTCTCAATGGAGCAACAGAACGTATTAAATACCTGAAGCAACTAGGCTATGAGAACCAGGAGTAGAAACCAGGATGAATTAACTAAGTCTTGCTCCAACAACTGAACTGCTGAATGATTTATCAGTGGTAACTGACATGAAGCAGCCCTGTCTCAAATAAAAACAAGGAAGGCCAATCAGGAACTTGGTTTTCATAGATGCTTCTCTGACACAGCATCTGTTTCCTTCCATTCCCAAGAAGTACTGGACAGACTGTACAAATTATTTTAGTATCCTTGACAAATCATATGGTCCAACCCTCTGACTCTAAGCAGAACTGCATACAGTCAAGCAGCAAGAACAAACAGGGAGCTCTGAATCCACATCATAGCAAACAGAGGCCTTCATTAATTCCAACACATTTCTGAATGATGAACAAATGGAGGACTGGAGATTGATGAAGTAGGGCAATGCAAGTTGTAGCCCATAACACCTACTGGAAGGCTGCAACCAAGCTAAAAATCAATCTGCCCTCAAAGATCACAGAGAAGCTCTTTCAGAGGACATTGAAGTAAAGATCAACTCCCTGCCCTAAAGCAGAAACCTGTTAGTCAGTAGCCCAGCCTACGCCCACAGAAGTCCTGATTGACTTTTCTCTCATTCTTAAATATAAATGGGTTGCAATTTATTATATGTGTGCTGTACACCTCAATGAAAAAATTATATACAGACATGCAGTGGTCACCATTCGATACTCCAGATAATTAAATTTAAACCGCAGACACAAAACACTGTAATTCATATCCCCAGAGACTCAAGAAGCTATTGCAATCACACAAAAATGAATGCTGTGAGAGAAGTACCAATAACAAGAAAGAGTTATGAAGAGAGGCCCCATGGAATGATGGCTGTGCAGAGGCCAAACAAGCAATAAGCCGGACTGGAGCAAGTGAGAGGACAGAGGACCAGAAGACAGAAGGGTGCCGGACAAAAGGTTTACACGTTTGATACTATGCTTGAAAAGCTGGAAGACAGGGATGCCATGAAGACACACAATGCAAGAAAAAAAGAAAGGCCATTACAGAAACTCCAGAAAAAAACAAAAGACTCTATAAGAAAGAAAATATAATCATTTGTATTATACTGGCTCTACTATTTGGTCATAATAGGGGTAGAAAGTTTTGCAAGCCTTTAGTTGACAGAACAATAAATGAAGGCATATTATCTCAATTTACAAAGATAATCAATATAGGAAGGAAAAAACCTCATGATATAACTATTGGAGAATAGGAGGGTTCAAGTAGGAATGGTGGGGTACATGAACTGTTACTTAACTCACAGCACAAAGTTAATAGATAATATCTGTAATTGGTAAATCAATAAATACCATATTATTTAGAAATATGGAAGCAGCAAAGTAACTGAAACTAGAAGAAGTTAAAAATTATTCCCTCTAGGAATTTTAACTACGTGTTTTATTATTTTAATAAATTTAAAAAACGCATTTTAAAAAAAGGAATGAAAAGAACATTCTAAATCCCATAATGTGATCCCAACTACCATCAGACACTTGCCTCCACTTTGATGGCACACCGTCCGATGGCCCGCACAGCCTTGCGAACAAAGTCAACATCCACCTCTGTGGCATATTCCTTTAATTCTGCCAGAACCTGTTAAAAATCCAGGAAGTGAACAATCAGTAAGGATTCTCAAACAGCAATTTCATGGCCTAGCAGCTTCTGAAGGCCAGACCTTAAGATCTAAGTGATTTATAAACTTGAATCTGCTTTAAGGCTGACCTGAGCAATGTTGGCTTGGGATGCTAAACGAATCATGATGTCCAGTTTCTCTAGTTTAACATAGATGGGATCATTGTACTTCACAAAGAAGACTTTGATTTCCTGTTTCAAGATTTCAGGCCTGTGGTACACAGAAACACACGATAAGGAAGGCGAGATGTAAACTGATATATCCTTCTAAGTCTGTATGAATATCTAATCTGTGCTCCAGCCACTTCACCCCACCCGCCAAACCTCACACACTTCCTTTATACCCCTCTAACCAGTTTCTCATTTGGCAGACAATTTTTAAGGGCTAGGGTACATATTGCTAAGAACTGCTGGAAGAACAACAATCTGGCTCTAAACTATGGCCTAAACCATATGAAGCAGGCACTAGCTGGTACACTATCAGGAGGCTCATCAGAAAACAAACTAAGCTGCAGAGCAACACCAAGTGTTTACCACAGGAACACTCCAAAAGCAACTGTTAGCCTCCTGATCCTGGGCAAGCTGCTCTGCCATACAACATTTTCATTTCCATATATTAAAAAGAACTTGATAATGGCCTCTGTAATATCGTTATTATTAAGCTTAATTCAAAATCACAAACACTGTAATCACCAATTCATTGTTTCCCAACCTTTTCTGGACAATTAGATTGATATTCCTCAGGGCGACGTACTGCACCTCTGGCTCCCCAGACAGCAAAGTGACAAGTGGAGGGGCCAACTTTTTCAGCAGCATGTTGTAGTAGTCAGAGTCCTTGGGTAACAACTCCAGAAACTTCATTAGGACTTTTACCGCTGAAAGCACCACTGCTGAGTTGGCATGAGATAGCCGGGGAGTCACACGCTCACAGATGCTGAGGGCAGAAAAGGAAAATTAACATCTTGAATTATAATTTCTTTGCTCAATCCAGCCCATAGCGTACTGTGTCAGAGTCCCATGGCCCAAGTATCAAGAAACAAGAGAATCGGTTAGAAAACTCAAAGCTCCATGTGTAGACAAAACTGGGATCCTACACTGCAGAAGCTTCATTCCCAGCAAACTACAGACAGAGCAGGGACATCAGAAGACTTCAGGAGACCAAAATAAGGGATGCTCAAACTGGAAGGAAACTAGGCAATACCCCAAACACTTGAGGCTCACACCATTTACCCTCCTGTTTTACAGTCTTCTCCATCTCCCCATATTACACAAGGGCTCCCTGCCTTTGGTTGAGAGAACCCATTTCTCCTCAACCTACAGGATGTCAAATTAAGTTCCGAGAGTTACTTCATAGTGAGAGATATCAACCGTGACTGAAGGTTTCATAAGATGCAGGAGGAGATGAGTTGAGCAGGAAAACAAGACAACGCCTTACCTTCATGATAATAAGGAAATCTCTGAAAGGCTTTTTAAGTAACAGAACACCACTGCAATATTCTCCCAAACCCTTCCCCCGTTCTCCTAGCCCCTGCCTACCTACACTTAAAGGTCTCACTAAATCTTGAGTATGTAATTATCTGTTGAGGGTTCTTCAGAAATTAACCTAATTTTGATAGCTCTTGGGCAACTGAGATGCTAAGTGACTTATATTCAGTTAAGGATTCAAGATAAGTAAGTGGGGTTTCTCTCCCTTCCTCCGGTATCTAACTGGCTGACTCCCTGACTTCCCTCAGGTCTTTATACAAATGCCACCTTCTCAGCGACCTTCCCTGACTACCCTTTTACAAAATACAATTCCTCATCCCCAAATGCCCAGCATTTCTTAGATCTCCTCCCTACTTTGTATTTCCTGTTAGGGCTTATCATCCTCTGACATATTATATATTGTATTATATATACTTTTGCCCCATCCCTCAGAATAAGTGTTCCATGAGGGCTACGATTCTTTTATTTTTTTTTTTTTAAGATTTTATTTATTTGACAGAGCGAGAGAGATAGCGAGAGCAGGAACACAAGCAGAGGGAGTAAGAGAGGGAGAAGCAGGCTTCCCACCAAGCAGGGAGCTCGATGCGGGGCTCCATCCCAGGACCCTGGGATCATGACCTGAGCCGAAGGCAGACGCTTAACGACTGAGCCACCCAGGCGCCCCAAGAGACCCTTATTCTAATACAGACAGTAGAACTTATTCAAACAGGCAAGTCTCCCAGATACTATCCAGGAAAACAGAACTGACCTCTGAGCCTCCCGGTCATCTTTAGGGTTGTAATTAGACAGGCAGTCCAAGATGAAAATCTGGCCCCATTCAGTGCACTCATTCAGGGCTGTCAGCAGCTTATTAATGTTCTGTGGGTTCAAATCAAGTAGGTTGCTGTTTGGGTGAGATTCACTGATTTCAGATAATGCTGCTACAGCATTAGCCACCACCTGGGAAAGAAACAGACATGACCTTGATTTAGCAAGAACAGTACAATTATAAACAAATACTTAATCTTCTCTGGATCACTTCATAGATCTCAACTCATAACCATTCCTGAACATTTTACCTAGACAGCTAGAAACATAAACTGCTTTCAAAATATGTATTAAACCACCAATGATGGCCTATATAGCTTCCTGGTGGTGAGGAACCCAGAATTAAAACAATTCGTTTATTAGCAGATAGTCACACATAATTTACCATTAAAACAATAATTTTAATAGTATTCAACCCTATCATTAGAATCAAGACATATGAACAGTTTTAAGATCAATGAAGTTTAAACATGTACATTAGCCTGGCAAAGGACCAAAAGTTTTAGAGCTGTTTGGGCATGTATGGGGCGCGGGGGGGCTGATACTGTCAATCATGTCATGAGTCTCAGAGTAAGAAAATGTGAGCTTGAAACCTTAGTTCACTACTGAATGACATGCTGGGAGATGTTCCTCATCTGAAAACTGGGAATAATTTAATCCACCTCACAGAATAGTTTTAGTTTAAGGACCAAATCAAAAAAACACATGTATAAGTGCTTTCTATAAAGCTTTAGGCAAATTTTAGGTGGTACTATTACCATAACTCATCAAGAGTTGCACTAAGTTGCACAGTTTTTCACATTAACATCTCTGAAACTGAGATGCATTTTATAATCAAAGGCATGTCAGTTGAGGGTGCCTGGATGGCTCAGTCAGTTAAGCATCTGACTCTTGGTTTTGCCTCAGGTGGTGATCTCAGGGTCATGAGATTGAGTCTGTGTGGCCCTCCAAACTCAGTGCGGAGTCTGCTTAAGACTCTCTTTCCCTCTCCCTCTGCCCCTCCCCCGCCAATGCTCACATGCACACGCTCTCAAATAAATCAATCTTAAAAAAAAAAAAAAGGTATGTCGGTTTAATAGGAAGCACGTTTCTTTCCAAGTAATACAGAAAATAATAATGCATCTTATAATCAATGCCATCTCAGAATCAATGAAATACAGTACCTCAAATACGATCTTTCAGGCAGTATGATATGTGAAAAACTGCTACCGAATATAAGAAAGTACACTTGTGGGGCGCCTGGGTGGCTCAGTCAAGCAACTGATTCTTGATTTCAGCTCAGGGCATGATCTCAAGGTTGTGAGATCAAACCTTGTGTCAGGCTCCACACCAAGCATGGAGCCTGCTTAAGATTCTCTCTCCCCCTCTGCCACCCCTACCCCCACTCACATGAGTGCACTCCTTCCAAAAAAAAAAAGAAAGAAAGAAAAGGAAAAAAAAGTACAACTGCATCCTGACTTACAGATCTGGGAATCCACGTTACAAGAAAAAAAGTAAACACTCTTTATGAAAATTATAGAGTATCTCTGATATAACTAATACATTTACAGTCAATGACGTTTAAAGTAATTTAAAAATTGCAAAAACACCCAAAATAAAACACGCATACATACAAAGAAAACTATCCTATGGCCCTATACAAGTGAATCTTAAAGCCACATTTTTTTTAACGTAATCTCTATGCCCAATGTGGGGCTTGAACTCAACCCCAAGATCAAGAATCGCATGCTCTACCGACTGAGCCAGCCAGGCACCCCGAAAACCACATTTCACAGTGAAGCTCCCAGAAGTTACTGAAGACCAGCAAGGTAAGGCTAAATATAAATATTCTCTAAGTATCAATGAGATGTGATAAGAGATAGCAGCTTCAGTAATTACACACATTAAAATGTTCTCAAAAACATCAACTCATTTCTTAATTCTTACTAAAGTGCCTTGCTAAAAGCTTGAGAAACTAAGAGTTGTATAATTATCCTTTCGCCAACAAGTGAAGAAACATAATAGCCACAATTCAGCTACTGATTTTAGTAGCCACCTTATCTGAGTAGTCTGCAGATTATCCCAGAAGATAAATGTCTAGAGAATATGATTTTTTTAATCAAATAATACACTTATGACAATATTCATCATTATGTAAAAGGTATGATGTCACAGGGTGCCTGGGTGGCTCAGTCAGTTAAGCGACCAACTCCTGGTTTCAGCTCAGGTCATGATCTCAGGGTTGTGGGATTGAGCCCCGAGTCAGGCTCCGTGCTCAGTGCAGAGTCGGCTTGGGATTCTCTCTCTCCCTCTCCCTCTGCCCCTCTCCCCGCTCGCATGCACACGCTCTCTCTCTCTCAAATAAATAAATCTTAAAAAAAAAAAAGTATGATGCTATGAATGGAATCATCTTCAGCTATAATTTAGTGATCATAAAATTCTAAGATGAAAAATCAAAGGCTCCCTTGTTAAGTCTGATTATAGATAGAATATTACTGTTATTAAGAAAAATCAGGAGAATTATCTAGTCCACCTACCACATGGTACCATGTATAAAGTTCTTTTCTGACTTCATTTTTGTTTGCTATCATCAAGCATGGGATTTAGTGACAAATAAAAGGCATAAAGAGTGAAATACTAATCCCCTGCATTATCTCAGGTGCTTTACATGCAGGGAAAAGAGATTCCCCACATCCTATACACCTGATAGATCTGATTATGGTATAAAGGATCAAATATTATATGGGAAGACCAAATGCCTGTTTTCAAATATAACTGCCACCATAGGCCCAATCTTAGTTACTGGCTGTCCAAGATAAAAGGTCCTACTACAACTTACCATTTCTGCCAGTTAAATTATTTTAATGTAGGGTGCCTGGGTGGCTCAGTTGGTTAAGCGACTGCCTTCGGCTCAGGTCATGACCCTGGAGTCCCAGGACAGAGGGACTCCCTCTCAGCAGGGAGTCTGCTTCTCCCTCTGACCCTCTTCCCTCTCGTGCTCTCTTCTCTACCATTCTCTCTCTCTCTCAATAAATAAATAAAAATCTTTAAAAATAAATTATTTTAATGTTAAAAAATTATATGTTAGATATAAAGTCTGTTAATAGGAAATGTAGAAAAAGAAAAGGTCAGAATTGAGGGAATTAGAAAAAAGCAATGTGGAGGAAAGAGAACAGAAGGATGCTGAACAGAATGAACAATTAGAATTCCTCTGTCATTACCATAGGCAATTGGAAATTAAACTAAGTGTACAAATGTGGCTAATGAAGTATATGTTCTGGTGGCAAAACAGGCAATTTCCGCTTGTTATCACATTAAAACAAAAAAGGAAATAGGGAAAAGTAAATCTAATTAAAAGATCCAGAGACCAGATTACAGGATTATGTTTATAAAAGCCTGCATTGAGAAAAGAGATCACTGCCAAACAGCTACTGAGCCAATGGCCAACTAGAGAAAAACACATCCCCAATAACAAAATTCTGTTCCTCTAAAACTTCAAGTTCCTTCTCTTCTACCTTTCCACTTTTATCTCCTAATCCTCACAGGTTGTTATGATTTCAGAAACATATGAAGGGGGCCCATAGGGATTGCTTGGTGTTCTCCTGGTCTCATCCTAAGGGAAACTTAAAATAAGCTAGTCACACTGAATCTAAAGTAGAGAAAAAAGACTGACTTCAAGACAGCAACTGGGTGGTTAGGGTATATAGGCAACTCACCTGTCAGTGTTTATGCTCTGTTTCTTTGGAATTTTGTATTATGTACATAGCACACATACTGTTTATTTCTAAAAATAAATTCTAAAAATAATAGATTGAAACTTAAGATTTACTTCCTCTTTCTATTACGACTTCTCCCAACAATAATTCAGTATCACAAAGAACAAATCTAACCCCTGCAGTAACTGCTTTGATATACCTGTGTATTAAAACAAAGGTTATGTCTCTTTCACTTGAACCATCACTTTGATTTTGAACTAAGACTCACATGCATAACATTTCTCCCCTAGAAAACTAGCATTTCTCTTAGGAAACATTGCCAGAAAGAGAACAAGAACCTTTAACTACAATCTCAAAAAAAAACAAAAACAAAAAACTACAGTTCTCAAGTCTTTTTTTTTTTTTTTTAAGATTTTAAGTAATCTCTATACCCAACATGGGGTTCGAACTCACAACCGTGAGATCCAGTGTAGCATGTTCCACCAACTGAGCCAGTCAGGCACCCCAGAAAGGAGTTTCCAAAGAAGTTTTGCTTAAAAATGGATTTATGAACTGAGGGTTCTAGAGGGGAGGGAGGTGGGGGGATGGGTTAGCCTGGTGATGGGTATGAAAGAGGGCACATTCTGCGTGGAGCACTGGGTGTTATATGCAAACAATGAATCATGGAACACTACATCAAAAACTAATGATGTAATGTATGGTGATTAACTTAACAATAAAAATTTTTAAAAGTGGATTTATGAATAGGGTTTCTTAAATGAGTTTTCTCAATACATCAGTTGATTTATAAAAAGCTGGCATCTAGGTTACAAAGGAAAACATATATACCGTAAAAAAAAAGTTTCTTTTATGCATCTTGCCTCCCAATTATGGTGTTTCTTGGGGAGGCTGCAACTAAACATTCCTCCTCCCTACTCCACCACTGTAGACCTAATATGTATACTTTATACAGATATTAGACACAAACATCTATACACATACTTATGTACAAAAGCATACATATATAGATGCATATAAAATCACGCATATAAAATGCCCCGTTCCCGGGGCACCTGGGCAGCTCAGTTGTTAAGCGTCTGCCTTCAACTCAGGTCATGATCCCAAGGTCCTGGGATTGAACCCTGCATCGGGCTCCCTGCTCAGCAGGAAGGCTGCTTCTCCCTCTCTCACTCTCCGAGCTTGTGTTCCCTCTCTCGCTGTGTCTCTCTCTCTGTCAATTAAATAAAATCTTAAAAAAATAAAAATAAAAAATAAATAAAATCACATTCCCTACTAGACAAATGTTTCTCTGCCTTAACTACAGACTTCTCTTCAATGTGATAGTTCCTCATGGACCCTTGCAGTCCGTTGAGTTTTTTTTTTAAAGTAAGCAATTTGTGATTTACTTTATACTCTATCTAATACAGAAGGCTGTACAAAGAGATAAAAGACAGTAACTGCTAAAACATATTGAACACTTACTATGTGCCATTAATCCTCACAGCAACTGAGGTAGTTGCTATCAAAATCCACTTATTACAGATAAGGAAACAGGGTTTTGTTTTGTTTTTTTTAAGCCTTATTTATTTATTTACTTATTTGAGAGAGAGTGTGCCTGCACAAGTAGGGGGAGGGAGAGGATCTCAAACAGACTCCCTGCTGAGTGCAGAGCCCAATGCAGGACTCAATCACAGGATCCTGAGATCATGACCTGAGCCAAAATCAAGAGCCAGATGCTTAACTGACTGAACCACCCAGTCACCCAAGGAAACAGGCTTTAAAAATGAATTTATAAATCAGTTTAGAGAAGTTAGTGACTTGCTTAGTAAATGGCTAGAAAGGGATAGTGCTTGACTATGAGCTAAAGGTTTGTGTCTGATTCCAGTTTCTGAGTACTCATCACTCTGCCTCTAGTATTTACAGAAGTGCCAAGAACTGCGAACTCCAGCTGGGAAAAAGGGAAAGAAAAATCAGAGCTGGGGGAGGATAATATAATCAAAACATTATTTCCAGGCAAAGGTGACATACAGATTTATACAAGGAGAAAAATGTATTCTTCTACTTTATATATTTCAGAGATAATCCTATCCTGACAGCTCCTATATTTACTATCCAGCTATAAAATCTGATTTATGAAGCTACCCCTATCTGATATGCACCAATTGTGAGGACATAAATTTGATCTTCTTAAAAAAAAAGCAAGCTGGAGCTGCAGATATGGTTAAAATAAAAATGATCCTGTAAAAAAGTACTCTAGAAGGGAAATGAAGATCTACAGAAGGACTGGAGTGTCATAGACAGAAGCTCCTTTATAAGAACTCTCCCACCCATTTCCCCGTCCCTTTGAATGACTTTCATTCTGCACCTCCATTTCCATACCCTCAGAACCCAAGAGAGAATTCACTTTCCAGTACAGTGACTTCCCCCTATTAACAAATTACTACTTAGAGGACTTTCTTTTCCAGCAATGACCTTCAAGGTCACACACTCCGAAAAGACTTATACTTCAGTTTTCCTGTTCAATTTACAATCCTTTGGGCTGGTACCCCTAAAGACTTAATTAAATCAAGTGAAAGCGGAATAACTGACCAAAATTATTATGCTGAAATATATAGGTGGTACATATTTTATCCTCCTAAAAATCAGCAACATTAGGACTCTCGCTTTCTCCTTCACAGAGCTGCCCCAAATGAGGTATTAAAGCACCAGGCAACATGTATTTGTTCTAAGCATGTTTCAGTCGTTATTGGCTCCTTAAGGACACAATGACTATGTGGTACCAGTTAATTATTTTCCCCTCAAATAAGTAAAACTTAAAGCTCATACTTTAATCCAGCACACATCCAGAATGCCAGCAGATAATATGCCAATATATTACGTTCTGTAACGTGCCATCTTTCCCCTCTTCCTCCCAGGAATAAGGAAGTTGAGTCAACATAGCTCATTATGACAAGAAGGTCTGAATACACGGTAACAAGATTTACAAATAAGACTCAGTAAAATTCATTACTTAAAGTGGCTTAAGATACAATCTGACAAAATGCAAAGCCAAAACACTACAATACAAGCAGGTATCTACAAGCAGACAAAAGGCACTCCTAACAACCAGAGTTACTTCGCCCACAAACCCTAAAATTATACCAGAGCAAGCTGCAACATGAACAAAACAAAAATTTATTATCACACCACTTATTAGCTCCCTTTTGAGAGCAAAGTAATCCCTGCCACAGTAAGAGTCTTGAGATCATCTTAAAGGGGACACTAAGAAAGGAATGAGCTGTGATCTTTTGGGGCACTATGTACAACAGATCCAGTTTTCCAGAAGTTGCTGATGAAAACTGTTTTAAAGGTTTATTCTTGAGGGGCACCTGAGTGGCTCAGTTGGTTAAGTGTCTGCCTTTGGCTCAGGTCATGATCCCAAGGTCCTGGGATCAAGCCCTACATCAGACTCCCTGCTCAGCGGGGAGCCTGCTTCTCCTTCTCCCTCGGCCATTCCCCCTGCTTGTGCTCTCTGGTCTCTCCGTCAAATAAATAAATAAAAACTTAAAAAAAAAAAAAAGGTATATCCTTGAATAATTACCTTTTTAAAAGTAATTCTGCAATGATGTAGTAAGTAACACTGTAAATATACCTAGGTTCATTTGTGGGTAAGCTGTTCTCAGAATTACCCTAAAAAGGGCGCCTGGGTGGCTGTCATCAGGCGTCTGCCTTCGGCTCAGGTCATGATCCCAGGGTCCTGGGATCGAGTCCCGCATCGGGCTCCCTGCTCGGCGAGAAGCCTGCTTCTCTCTCTCCCACTCCCCCTGCTTGTGTTCCTGCTCTCTCTCTCTCTCTGTCAAATAAACAAATAAAATCTTCAAAAAAAAGAATTACCCTAAAAAACAATGTCTGGTTTTAAATAACATATACAAAAAATTAAATCTTTTAAAAGTAAATTTGCAATGGAAAGATTAACCCTTCTAAAATTATTAATATCCAACTCCACAATGACTATACAATATAGACAATAAATAGTAGTTATCTTATGAAGGGCTTCCTCTATACCATGTTTAAGATTAAGTGCTTTGCACCTCAATGAGATACCACCTCACACCAGTCACAATGGCTAAAATTAACAAGTCAGGAAACGACAGATGTTGGCGGGGATGCGGAGAAAGGAGAACCCTCCTACACTGTTGGTGGGAATGCAAGCTGGTGCACCCACTCTGGAAAACGGTATGGAGGTTCCTCAAAAAGTTGAAAATAGAGCTACCCTATGACCTAGCAATTGCACTGCTGGGTATTTACCCCAAAAATACAAATGTAGGGATCCGAAGGGGTATGTGCACCCCAATGTTTATAGCAGCAATGTCCACAATAGCCAAACTACGGAAAGAGCCAAGATGTCCATCAACAGATGAATGGATAAAGAAGATGTGGTATATATATGCAATGGAATATTATGCAGCCATCAAAAAAGGGAAATCTTGCCATTTGCATCAGCGATATGGATGGAACTAAAAGGTATTATGCTGAGCGAAATAAGTCAGAGAAAGACATGTATCATATGATCTCACTGATATGAGGAATTTTTTTTTTTAGATTTTATTTATCTATTTGAGAGAGAATGAGATAGAGAGAGCACGAGAGGGGGGAGGGTCCAAGGGAGAAGCCGACTCACTGCTGAGCAGGGAGCCCGATGCGGGACTCGATCCCGGTACTCCAGGATCATGACCTGAGCTGAAGGCAGTCGCTTAACCAACTGAGCCACCCAGGCGCCCTGATATGAGGAATTCTTAATCTCAAGAAACAAATTGAGGGTTGCTGGAGTGGTGGGGGGTGGGAGGGACAGGGTGGCTGGGTGATACACTGGGGAGGGTATGTGCCATGGTGAGCGCTGTGAATTGTGTAAGACTATTGAATCACAGACCTGTACCTCTGAAACAAATAATACATTATATGTTAAAAAAAAAAAAAGGGAAGATAGTAGGAAGGGAAAAATGAAGGGGGGGAATCGGAGGGGGAGACGAACCATGAGAGACTATGGACTCTGAGAAACAAACTGAGGGTTCTAGAGGAAAGGGGGGTGGGAGGATGGATCAGCCTGGTGATGGGTATTAAAGAGGGCACGTACTGAATGGAGCACTGGGTGTTATACGCAAACAATGAATCATGGAACACTACATCAAAAACTAATGATGTAATGTATGGTGATTAACAATAAAAAAAAGAAAATATGTAAACAAATAAAAAAAAAAGATTAAGTGCTTTGCAAGCCCTCTATCCTTCAATGTTCACAACAATCCTACAATAGAAGTATTATTTACTACCTTCACTCTGTAGATGAGGATACTAAGAAGTTTAGGGAGCTAAGAAATGACAGAACCAGGGGTGCCTGGGTGGCTCAGGTGGTTAAGCAACTGCCTTCGGCTCAGGTCATGATCCTGGAGTTCTGGGACTGAGTCCCACATCGGGCTCCTGGCTCAGTGGGGAGCCTGCTTCCCCCTCTGACCCTCTCCCCTCTCATGCTGTTTCTCACTCTCTCTCTAGCAAATAAATAAATAAAATCTTTTAAAATAAAAAAAAAAAGAAAGAAATGACAGAACCAGGACACAAACCCAAGTCTTTTTGGCTCCAGAGTCTGAGTTTTAACCACTATGCTATATAGTACTGGGGCGGGGAGGGGAGTAACATTTTATAATTACAAAGCACTTTTCTGTTTTTGAGATACTTTTCAAAAAGAGGGAGTCAACTCTTTATAAAAAGAAGTGATTAAATGCAATTTGGTATTTTGGATTGAATCCTAGAATAGCAAAAGGACATTTGTGTTGAAACAGGTGAAATTCAAATAAAATCTGTACTCTAGTTAATAATAATGTACCAATGCTAATTTCTTAGTTTTGACAAATGTGCCATGGTTATATAAGATGTTAACATTAAGTGAAACTGAGTGAAGAATACATGAGAACTTTCTGTACTATCTTTGCAACTTTTCTGTAAATCTAGAATTATTCCTCCCAAATGAGATTAAAAAAAAAAACTATAAGTTGGTAATAGTTTACACAATAAAAACTGATAATGAATTTTTTAAAAGAAGTGAGAATCACGGAAAGATTTCCAAAGTTTATTATAAAGAAAAACAAAAACATCTGCTTCTCCAGTAAGCACAGACACAAAAGAATTCAGATCGACCGGTGGGAAATTCAAGAGCTGGGCAGTCAGCCTTATATCAAAGCAGCCTTCAGTGATTCTACTTACTCCATCCCTGCAGAAATTAATGGCGGATCCTCTTTTAGTACCAAATATAACATTACTCACTTGGGGGAACCCAGACAAGACTGAATATATTACCTGCCACATTACTGTTATTAAGTGCCTACCACATACTGACACTCTCACACACACCTAAAATTCTACCAGCTCTACAATTCCTTTATGGACTTCTGGCATGAAGAGCATTATCCAGGTCTAACTTCACTTATGTATGAAATTTTACTTTAAAACTCTCCTACTTAATATACACTGAGAGATAAGAGAAATCATATAAAATAATAAATTAAGTGAGGTCATTGTGTTTTTCTATGTGTTCTGGGCCTATCTTTAATAGAAAATTTAACATAGCCCACAAGGACATCATTTATTATTCAGATAAAAATCCCTGCATTTACAAAATGATCTAGAGACTTGAGTTTTTCAATACATATCATCTCAGATTGACAACAAACCACAACACAAGTTTCTAAGGCCTAAATGAAAACTATAATGATCAGAAAGTACGCAATGTTAGCTCTGTTCCTCCATAGCTACAGTTTATTAAGCATTTACCAAATATCAGGCATTAAATTTTTAAATTACTCTTCATATTCAAAATAATCAAGTAAAGTAGGCATTATTACATTCATTTTACAGATGAGGAAACTGAAGCTCATTTTAAATAACTTGCTCAAGGCCATGTTTCTAGTGAGCAGCCACACCCAGACTCACAACAGCTGCCACTCTGGCCCTCAAGGCCACATACTAGCTTCATAATCCAAATTCTTACAATTTAGCACTACTGGACTTGGGGATGGATAACTGTTTGCCGTAAGGGGCTGTCCTATACACTGTAGGATGTTTAAAGTATCTCTAGACTCTACCTACTAGATGCCAGTAGCACCTCTCCCATTAGTTGTGACAACCAAAAGTGTTCCCACATATTATTGAACATCCCCTAGGGAGCAAAATCGCTCCCCATTGAGAACCACTGCCATGATACCACGCTGCTTCTACATGCTGGTGTTGGGGATGGTCACCGAAAAGATGTGACCGCCAGTAGACCTGTGAGCTGGGACCCGGCCCTTGCCTTGGAGGCTTCTCATCCTATGCCTGTCCTTGGAATGGGATTCTGCTTGTCTTTCACCTGGCATACATGACTGAACCCAGTTAAGGCCTCTTTATAAACCTTTAAGATTTGGCAGGCAGGGGGCACCTGGGTAGCTCGGTTGGTTGGGCGACTGCCTTCAGCTCAGGTCATGATCCTGCAGTCCCAGGATCGAGTCCCGCATCGGGCTCCCTGCTCGGCAGGGAGTCTGCTTCTCCCTCTGACCCTCTTCCCTCTCGTGCTCTCTCTCTCTCATTCTCGCTCTATCAAATAAATAAATAAAATCTAAAAAAAAAAAATGTTTAAAAGATTTGGCAGGCAGGGGTGGCTCAGATGGTTAGGCATCTGCCTTCGGCTTGGGTCATGGTCCCAGAGTCCTGGGATCGAGTCCCACATCAGGCTCCCTGCTCCTTGGGAGCCTGCTTCTCCCTCTGCCTCTCTCTCTCTCCCTCTCTCTCTCCCTCTCTCTGTCTCTGAGTAAATAAATAAAATCTTTAAAAAAAAAAAAGATTTGGCAGGCAGGTGGTAGGGATCCATGCTGTCTTGCTTTTGCCCAACGCAAGCCTTGTATGTAAGCTCTCTTTGCTTATTAGAATTGCCACCTACCAACCTGGAGTAGCCTGCCTCTTTCTCTGGTCTCTCTCTGCCCTCTGCATAAAAGGGGCTGGTTTCAGATTACACCAGGGAAACTCCCAGGAGGGTTACAAACCAACAGCTGGCTAGCATACAGTTAAAGTATACACTTTTTCTGAGAAGAGGTTATTTTTCATAAAACAGCTTTCTAGAATAAGTTCCAATCAAAAGAAGCTGGGGGTTTTAACTAGAACCTTTGCAAAAGGCTATTGTGGGTCAAGCTGAGGCAATTCTGAGAACATACTCCTTGTCCAGAACACTCAGCAAACAGAAACAGGTTTTTTACTTATTTAGTACTTTGTGCTTTGGCAGACAGGTGCAGAGCAGTGCAAGAGGGCTTCCTGGGGGCAGCTCTGAGAGTGATGGAAGCAGAACTGAGAAGGTTTGGAAGACAGAGATCAAAGGGATAAAGTCCCTAAGTCAACGGGACTCAGAAGAACAGAGTTCACAAACAAAAGCAAACACTGCTCAGTGAAGGCTGTTGAGAAAGTCTCCGGAGTGGCAGACTCTAGCATGAACATGTTAACTGAAGTCAGAATACCTCAAAAGCCTCAGAGGGAAAAAGCTACAGAATAGTCACTATCACTCAAAAGCACTTTTTTTTCCTCGTAAACATACATTTAGTGGAAATTTAAAAAATTCTGACATCTGTGAAGAAATCATGGGAGCTATTTTCCTGTAGCTCCCAAGTGGTTCCTCATGCTGAATACAGGTTTACTTTCGAAATAACAAATAATAAAATCTGCATCTGAAAATAAGTTTGGCTCTAATTCTCTCAGAAAAGACTGTACTATATGAGTTTATACAGCTATCAAAGGAATCGGGACATTTTAATTTAATATTGTAGCCTAATGTCTACTTCATGATTACAGGATCAGCAGCCATCACTCTTGTGAGCTCCCGTCAGCCTAGTACTTGTAGATGTGCTTTTTTATGCAACAGCTCAATAAATACTCCCAACACCTGTCTACGATGGCTCCCCTCATTCAACAGAAGAGGGAACAACCCAGGGAAGCTGAGCTAGAATTTAATAGAGAATTTTTTTTTTTACTTCAAAGTTTATCTTTTCTCTTTCAAATAGTATTTCACTGAAAGACTGCCCTAACTGGTATAAATGGCATAACTGCAGGAAAACGAGGTGTGAATCCCCCTCCCCCGCAAAAGGGAATGAGAACATATTAAAGTTCTCTTACTGGCAGCAAGGTACACTACCGCCAAGAACCAGCCTGAGATCCACATAACCCCAAAAGTATGTAGATCTTGATCAACATTCTCCTCTCAGATTTCAAACTCACTTCGGCAGCTGTTCCTGTGCTCTCACAGCTAGGATGCCCTTCTGAAGTGAGCCATGAGAAAATTCCTAAGGCAGAACCCCCTGGAAACGGTTGTTTGTTTTGCAAGAGATTCTAATATTTGCTGGTGCAATGCTGCCACCACGTGGAACAACTTCTGAAAAAGTGGAACAAAATGACTCCTCAAGAGCAGTGAAGAGGACTCCTACCCATCATCAGAGTAAGAGGACTCAGGATTTCCATAGTAAAACAGATCATTAAAGGCCTTCACATGTTCAAAATTTTAACCATTTTGAGAAAATCAAACAGTTCTAAATGTGTATGTGTGAATATACATACTTAATCCTATCGTATACACACATCCATGAAGGCAGTGACTAGTAATGGGTATTGGGACTCAGGACTAGGTTAGAATCCTGGCTACACTACCACTAGCTGTATGACTTTGGGAAAACCTTGATCTCTAATATGGAATAATCCCTGCTTCACTGGAAAGATATGAGGACTAAGTAATACACTGTAACTAAAAGCTTCTATCTGGCATAGGATGCAATTAAATTTAAATTCCCTTTTTCCCAGGGACACATGGTCATCATAAGCCTTAGGAACTTCTTAGGTGTTTTAGCTACTACACCTTAATTCATGTACTCCTCTGTTCCCTATCAACAGTATCTGACCCAGCTGACAAAAAAGGAAAATCAGTGGTCTAAATGTTAGTTTTAACACTCTTTGGTAAAGAGCAGGACATATGGTTTGAGATGAAAAGTATGGGTTCAAGAATAAGTAGGCGTGTATGTCTGCTGGCTATCTTAATCCAAGCTTTTCAGTTCTTCACTAAAACAAGCATGAAGAGTTCAAAAAACTGATTTGAATGTAAGCCCAGGATAAGAATAGGGCAAGCAAGGCACAAATTTAAGGAGGCACCCCACTTTCAGGCTTGTGCGGGTACAGAGTTGACACCTGAATGTGAGTACCACCTTAAATTTTGCACCCTGTGTGCCTTGTTAGTTATCAGTTGAACAGTATCAGGGAAAAGTTCTGCTACTAGAAATCTGACAAGAATCAGAAAGATTTTCTATTTAGAGGGCAATAGGTCCAAAGGTAATTAATGCTGATACCTGCTCTAGGAAAATCGGCAATAAACACAGTAAAACAACAGTCATTCCTGAAACAGTCTCTCAAAATCTACCAATTAACCTTAAATATTCTCTAAAACTTTTCTCAAAGATAACTGTGAAAGTCCCTCCAAATCACCTCCTGATTTGTTGTGTAAAAACAGGTTAAGAAATTTTAAGAGCAGGGTGCCTGGGTGGCCCAGTCGTTAAGCGTCTGCCTTCAGCTCAGGTCGTGATCCCAGGGTCCTGGGATCGAGCCCCGCTTCGGGCTCCCTGCTCCGTGGGAAGCCTGCTTCTCTCTCTCCCACTCCCCCTGCTTGTGTTCCCTCTCTTGCTGTGTCTCTGTCAAATAAATAAAAAAATCTTTAAAAAAAAATTTTTTAAGAGCATTATAGTTTATTATAATGTTATATTACATTCAAAAAGACCCATTGACGTGTTGCCCGTTTTCCGTATATGTAGATATGGCGTGGGAGAAAACAGCTAAAAACAAGACTGGCACGTGTTGATAATGATTGATTGAATATGGTGATGGTAAATGGGTTCATTTTATTTATCTACTGTTTTCATTCACTCTAATTTTGAATGTTTGAAAATTCCCATAAAAAGTATAAATAAATATATGTATAAGTACATGTATTATTTGAAAGTATGGTGGGCTGGACAAAAACCAGCCCCTCCCCCACAATGAAAACTTAAAATAAGTCAAATTAGGCTTGTTCCAGATCGTGTCATCCTCTCAACTGATCTGGAAAAAAATCTAAGCGCTTGGGTACAATAAACAAAACAAAAAAACCTCTTTACTAAACCATTAGATAGCCCCTATCCCTGACCATCTAATTTTATAGGTTCTATTCTGAAGAATTTACATTGGCATAAAAATGCCTTTTCCTCCCCAAACTGGAATTACCTATGAGTTAGAACTCATTTTCACCTCACTCCACTCCACATTCTTAGCCCCAATGAGTATTTGAGTGCATGATATCCCATTCACCTGGAAGCCTGAAACCTGGAGCATGGAGCCCAAACTCTAATCTTCTCATTTGTCCTCAAGTAGAAAATTTCAAAGACAGGTGCTCAGGGTAACAGTGACTCAAAAGCAACACCAAAACACAACTTGGGACCAGTTAAACATTCTATAAAATAGATACTAATGCCTTATGACTTTCTTTTTTTTTTTTTTAATTTTATTTTTTATTTATTTGAGAGACAGAGAGAATGAGAGAGAAAGCACATGAGATGGGGGGAAGGTCAGAGGGAGAAGCAGACTCCCTGCTGAGCAGGGAGCCCGATGCGGGACTCGATCCCGGGACTCCAGGATCATGACCTGAGCCGAAGGCAGTCGCCCAACCAACTGAGCCACCCAGGCGCCCTGACTTTCTTTCTTTATGGAATTAAAAAAAAAAAAAAACAGGTGCCACATGGTCCTACTGGAGGGAAAAAAAGGAAAGGTTGACTCTTCTAATACTGGTGGTGATACCTATCAGAAGTCATGGTTTCAGCACATACACACCCACACCAGTTTCTGTGCCCAGAAGGTAGCTATAAGATTCCTGATGGTAGGGGCGCCTGGGTGGCTCAGTTGGTTAAGCGACTGCCTTCGGCTCAGGTCATGATCCTGGAGTCCTGGGATCGAGTCCTACATCGGGCTCCCTGCTCAGCGGGGTCTGCTTCTCCCTCTGACCCTCCCCCCTCTCATGCTCTCTCTCTCTTTCTGTCTCTCAAAATAAATAAATAAATAAAATCTTTAAAAAAAAAAAAGATTCCTGATGGTAGTACAATAGCACCTTAAAAAAAAAATGTGGCTTGCTTCATCCTTTGACCTTGATACTAAACTTGACGGATAATAAACAGAAGCCAAGGCTACTCAAAGAATAAGAGGAACCAAATGAAATATCAAAGCAGAGATCTGAGCACATGATTCCCAAGTGAGAAACAATGTCTATTTCAAGGCAAATTCCAAGTCTATTTCAAAACGTTCAACAAAGAAAGTATTCAGAGGTGATCCACTGATTAACTCAAAGTTATTCACCTCCAAGTAAACAATGCATTAGGAAAAAAGGGGAGAAGAAGTGGCCATATCCCTCCATCTTCTCAATAATGGTACCTAGTGATCAATCACTCCATTCAAATGAGCTCCAGTTACTAGCACAGTCAACATACCACTTTCTCCCCTTCATTATATGGACAAAGGTAAAAATATTAATAAGAGAAATAAAAGGCCCCCAAACTTTAAGGTATTATGTTCTAGCTGCCAAACATTTAGAACATAAGTTGGCAAAAAGAATTTGTCCTAGAATTTTCCTGAAGAAGAATACATTACAATAATCAGGCACTAAATATAACTTGGTTTCTATTCCCACACTACCAGAAAAGACCACAAACATCTAAAGAAATTATCTTTTTAAAACTGATATAAATTTAAGGTAAAACCCTCTTAAAAAATGATGAAAGAACCAGTTTCTGAGCAAATACAGGGTAGGCATGATACAAAGGTTTGCTTTAAGACCCTTGTATTTTAGTACTTGGTTTTCATTTCAGAAAACACCTACTGTGTGAGGACACACAGAATTCATGTTTCTCATAGCTAACCTATGTTTCAATGCCCGAAACATTTGTTTTAAACATGCTTTTTAAAGGAACCCACTGTAAGTACTGCTCTCTTTATAAAAGCAGAGGTTTATTACCATTGGATTTGAATCTGCTATGAGATCCCGCAGAGAATCCAGAAATCCCTGATCTTCCACCATTTGGGCATTGATATCATGGAGTTTTGCCACACAGACTGCTGCTGTTTTCCGAACATAGGGATCTTCATCCTTCAAGCACTTGCGGAGAGGCTCACAGAGATATTCTGTAATCTTGTCCACCCGGATGCACCCCATGGTCCTGACTGCTAAGGCCCGAATTAGAGGATTGGGATCTTCACAGTCCTAAAAAAAAAAAAAAAGAAAAGAAAAAGAAAAGAAAGGAAGGAAGGAAGGAAGGATGAATCATTGACAACTACAGGTGTACATGGTGACTAAAAGTAAACAGTCTAGTTTCTATAAACCACAAAAGAATATTTCCTTAATGTAAGCTTCCAGTTATATTCTACATCAGAACACTCATCTCCCATGCTATTGTTTCCTAAGTACAAATCTTAGTTGCCTATTTAAGAGCTTAGGTTAGGAATTCATTTAACTGTTTTACAAGCACAATGAAAAAATGCCCAGCAGGATTCATTCCAGGACTAGGCAGAAGCTTAGTAAGCTGGTATTACCATCCCCTTGGCCATTAGTGAACATGCCTTAACAACAGGGAAAAAATGAGGAATTGGAAAGATGTGTCCTACTCCAGAGTCAGGCTCCAAATACCAAGCAGAAAGAAAAGAGGGCTGGACTTTCTGGGGCCTATAGCCAAGAAAGCAGAGGAAAAGAGAAATTGGTTTAGGCCCGATCTAAGTTTCTAGAGTTAAACAGCAGAGAGGGCCCTCTGAGGTACATTCTCCCTTTTTTTTTTTTTTAATGAGGGGTTTATTTTAAAATAATCTCTATACCCAACATGGGGCTCAAACTCTTTGAGTTTGACTCATCACCCCAAGATCAAGAGTCGCATGCTCTACCAACTAAGCCAGCCAGGCACCCGAACACTCTCCTTTATTAGCAAATGCTTCCAAATACAGTACAAAGAGAACACTCCTTAAATTGCCCTACATTAAAAAATTTCTTTAAACATTATAAACCTATGTACATGCTAACTTCCAAAAAACATAAACTAAATTATCTTCCCAATGATGTAGCCCATCTATGAACCACCACACAGAAAGAACGAAATGTCGTGGGGTGCCTGGTGGCTCAGTCGTTAAGCATCTGCCTTCGGCTCAGGTCATGATCCTGGCCAGGGTCCTGGGATTGAGCCCCGCATCGGGCTCCCTGCTCCATGGGGAGCCTGCTTCTCCCTCTCCCACTCCCCCTACTTGTGTTCCCTCTCTCGCTGTGACTCTCTCTGTCAAATAAATAAAATCTTTAAAAAAAAAAAAAAGAATGAAATGTCATGTTCTCTGATTCTGTACTATGTAGCTAAACACAGGAAGAGAACAAAAAGTCCATGAGAAGAAAGCATACTGTTTATTTTTCAAAACAGTCTAATAGAAGCTAATTTTAGAAATGCTGTTTTTGTTTTTTTAATGGAGACTAAATTTCTGAGAGAAAAAACACTAGTTAAAAAAAGATACATATTAATAGGAACAATCTCATTATTATGTCTATCAAATCTAATGACAGGAAAAATTTGACTGCATATTCAATAGTAAGAAATTTTTTAATGGTCAATTTTTTTAGGATGTAACAATGGTATTGTAGTTATATTTAAAAAAGAGATCTTGGGGCGCCTGGGTAGTGCAGTCGGTTGAGCACTGGACTCTTGGTTTCAGCTCAGGTCATGATCTCAGGGTTGTGAAATCGAGCCCTGAGTCTGGCTCTGAGCTCAGCGTGAAGTCTGCTTAAGACTCTCTCTAATTCTGCCCCCGACTCCCCTCCAACCCCACACTCCCCGCACACACAGTCTCTCTCAAATAAATAAATCTTAAAAGAGATCGTATTCTGACAAATGTAAGGATGAAATGATTCTCCATCTTTATGATGTTTGGGATTTGCTTTAAAATTATCCAGTAAGAGAAGGAGTAGGAGTTAGGAAAGCATGTATGGGGAGAATAAATTAAATAAGAGTGGTCATGGGTTGGTAACTACTGAAACTACAAGATGGGGATTTAGGAATTTATAATACTATTTCCTCTACTTGAATATGTTTCCATAATAAAAAAAAAAATAATCAAGTGTTAAGACCTATTAAGTAAAAAAAACCAGAATTAGTCACTCCTGCAGTTTCCACTACTTCCGACCCATAAGCATAGTTTCTCCAAAGATAAAACTTTAGCTAAAGCCCAGGTTGTCAGCCTGGGAAGGTAAAACACTGAGGTTTCTTCACCTGGCTTTCTTCTCCCATCTGGCAAGGATGCACCAAAACCAGCTAACAGAAGGCTCTCCATATGGTTTGAACTGGAGAACGAATGCTGGCATAAAGAATGCTTAAAAACATCAACACTCCTAGTCACTGCCAGTACTTCTCTAGAGGTCCTCTTTTGGAACAGAGGTGGCTTATTTGCAATGCAGACGTTAACTATATCAAGACACACTTCTGAAAAGGTTACTTGAGGTAGATGAGAATGGTCTTGAGTTCCTTTGCGGGGGAGAGATGTTACCTTCACAAAGCTGTTGACAGCCATGATGGCCATGTCTGGCTGACTCTTGGCGTAGTTCATCAAATAGAGATAAACAAGCTTCTTTAATTCCAGGTTGTCAGTTTGCATACAGTTCACTACATCTGGAAAGAGAGAACTGAGAAGAGAGGAGAAAAGAGAAAAGGAAAACGAACAGATGTTGGTGCCAAGCTACTGGATCGAACACGAAGAAATGGCCTTATTTTACAAAGTGATCCGATGCAAGGAAAGATGTCCCCACAGTGATAACAATTAACACTGAAATGAATTTCTAAAGAAACTATAGTCCTGGTCCCAAGAAGGTCTCTAAAAATAGATTTAAGAAACTTTTCAATACGAAAATTTTCTAACAAAAGTAGACAGAGCAGTATAATGAACCCAATGTATCCATCACCCAGCTGCAAAGAAGCATTAATACACATCCAATCTTGTTTCATACAGATCCTCAATCCATTCTTCCTTCCCCCATCCCTATCCCATCTAATTGCTATGGATTTTTTTTTTTAAGTAGGCTCCACCCCCCCACATGGAATGGGGCTTGAACTCACAACCCTGAGATCAAGACCTGAGCTGAGATCAAGAACTGGACACTTAACTGACTGAGCCACCCAGGAGTCCCTGCTCTGGATTATTTTTAGCGAAATCCTAGACATCATATAATTTCATACATATTTTAGGGCATATTTTTAGGAATCTTGTTTTAAAAAACACAATCTTTATCACACACAAAAATTAATAGTAATTCTACATATCAATTCATTGCAGGTTCAAAGCACTATGGTTGCTATACTTTTAATGTTCATATTCTTCTATTCTTGGCCAGTGGGAACTTAGCTAGCTTCTGAGTCCCTGTGATGCAATCCTGCATTTTCACCAGTTTCCTCACTTTCTGGTAAGACACGATGCTCTATGCAGGATTACTAGGTATATTTCTAATCTCACAACTGAAACCAATCATTTTTCTAAGGAGTCCTGATTCCCTTCTAGAATTTATTCTTAATGTTACAAACTCAGACAAATGAAAATCTGAGTGTCCTCCAATATAAAAGGAGTTTATACTTTTCCCAAGTTCAAGTCATTTCATGATTTAGTACTCTCTTATAAAGCCAAAGGAGAGTGGCTTTAGTTTGGAATGGCTTCCAAACCATTAGTTTGGAAGGATAGCTTATGATTTGCCGCTCTGTTACCATATATCTCAGAGGTTGGCGGACATTTTCTGGGAGGGCAAGAGAGTAAATACTTTAGGCTTAGCAGGCCAAGAGGCAAAAAAGTTGAAAATATCATATAAGTAATTATGTAACAAGAGAGAAACCAATTTACCACCATTTGTTGATGAAACTTAAGCATAATATTTTTGTACTACAGATCTAATGAGAAGATTAAAATTTTTGGGGGGATAACATTTTGTTTAATTGGGGTTAAATAAGAATACCTAATCTCTATTTATTCTGCTTCTTTGAGCTATCTAGGCACGGTACATATCCCATCTCCTCCAAGAAGGTTCTTCAATTGTTCCTATTTACATAGATCTTTCTTTTACGGAACTCTTATTGCCTTTAATATATACATTCTAGTACCTAATTATAAAGCTGTATTTTATTATTCCCTAATTTGTCAAACTTTGGGTCTCTTCAACTAGATAGTAAGTGTAATGAAGGCTGAGAGACATCTACTATCCTTTTAAAATTACAATATGTGGAACAGCGTAAGTACAAGATAAATCATCAGCAATTAACAGATTAACAAGTAGTATTTACCAAGCATACAAATGGAAACTCAAAAGAGGTTTAGCTTTTCTAGGATATAGAAATAATCTTGGTGAGAACACAAAAGCCCCACTAATGAAGTATGTTGACTTTTACCAGTTCATCAGTATCGATGCTCTCAATCCAGATTTATTCCTCGGCAAAAATAGCCCATCAGTGACTAGATCAATCCTGGGTAGGAAAACCATGGCCTGTCCATCAAATACAGCCCACCAGTACTTTTGTATGAGCTGTAAGCTAACAGTGGTTTTTAGGTGAACATTTAAAACTCATATGATGATAGAGAATATTAACTTTGGACCCCAATTAAACAAAATGCTATCCCCCCAAAAAGAATTCTAATCTCATCAGATCTGTAGTACAGAAATATTATACTTAAGTTTCATCAACAAATCGTGGTAAATTGGTCCCTCTCTTGTTATAATACTTTCAATTTTTTTTTTGCCTCTTGGCCTGCTGAGCCTCAAGTATTTACTCTCTTGCCCTCCCAGAAAAAGTCTGCCAACCTCTGAGATAGATGGTAACAGAAAAGCAAGTTAAGAACCAAATGCTTTTATTTTAACAAACAAATCTCCAACAACAAAAGCACCTCAGCACAACAGCACCTGAAGCACAAGAAGATACCGGAGTTATTAATTGCCACCGTTTCTACCTGGGCCCCTGATCTGGCTAGGGGAACTGCTCTCACCCTCCTGGTCGAAGGAAATCCTTCACACTCTAAAAATTATTAAGATTCCCCAGAGTGTTTTTGTTCATGTGGGTTATACCTACTGATATTCTGCGGTATCAGGAATTAAAACAGAAATATTTTAAAACACTGATCCATTTAAAATAGTAAATGTATTTCATATTAACAAATATTTTAAAGCAAAAATTTTGTATTTTTTAAAAAATGCCACTGTTTTACATTTTTGCAAATCTCTTTAATGTCTAGTTTAAGCAAAGACAGCTGGATCTTCATATTTGCTCCTGCATTCAACCTGTTATAGGATATTGTTCTGATTGAAGTATAAGAAGAAAATCATACACATATATTAATGGGAAAAGGGAGTATTTTAACAGCTTTTTCAGATTAACTGGATATTCTTTAATTCATTAAAGCTAGACAAATGCTTTGTTTTTCTTTTTTCTTTTTTCAGTCCACAAATGATAGTTCCCTAAAAGTTAGTTAGCTCAGTTGGTTGGCTCAATGGGTTAAGCCTCTGACTCTTGGTTTCAGCCTAGGTCATGATCTCAGGGTCATGGAATCGAGACCCTTCTCAGGCTCTGTGCTCAGTGTGGAGTCTGCTTGAGATTCTCTCCCTCTACCCCTTCCTCACTTGCGCGTGCATGCTCTATCCCTCTCTAAAATCAATCTTAAAGAAAAAATTTGTTGCAATGTGGAATCTGAAACCGTATCAAGCTTTTAATACTTGACTGCATTAAAATCCATTCATTTATCTCTTATTTTGACTGGATCTTTTACCCATGCATAATTTTGTGATATATGCACTGGTCATTTGGAAAATATTGGTTGAGTTATGCAGATCTTCCCAATGATGACAAATTTCATCATATAACAGTAAATAATACATTCATTAATTTCACCACCAAGCTCATCAGAAAAGTCTGTAAGTAAGGGAAGCTGTCAAGCTCATGTTGTGAGATACAAGTTTTCCAACAATCTAATTTTTACTTTAAAGCTCAAAATATATCTACTGTCACATTTTTCCCCTAGAAGTGACAGGTTCACTTTGTTCATTTTTGATAAAATGTCTCCCAAATACTGAAGTCTGATTAACTATAACTTGTCTATCATTCTTTCACTTAAAAATGGGGTTCCCAATTCAAATAATTGTGCAAGGGCCTTTCTCCAAGTCAACCATCACACTTTGCTATGCAGAAGTGCCTTATGCATAACTCCTACTTTATCACATGGAATATTAAAATGACCTATACTCAAAGTTCAAGGCTTAATAAATTAAATTTTTAATGCTTCAAGAAGAACAGTCCCATGTGAAACTGCCCTTTTTTCCTGCAAGCATGTAGTGGTGACAAATATAATGACTACCGTTACAGTTTGGCACTGCTACCTTGATTCACACTAAGGCACCAGCAGTGCAAATGTCAACACAGTAAAAAAGGCAAATAATACCCAAGTATTATTATAAGGATAGCTTTGACCTCACAAATCCCCCAGAAAGGATCTTGCAAATCCTCAGGGGCCTGTGGATAATCCATACCTATTTCCAAATGGTCTGGCTGAATTACAGGGGGAAAAAAAGACAAAATGGACTTTGTTAACATTGATTTTCATCTTGAATTCAGCAACTGAATCTACAGTTGTAGAGTTAAGGACACTAGCTTGAACCGATTAAAAGAATGTATGAGTTTCTGTTTCTCAGTACACTTCAAGCATCTTCTAAAACTACTTCAACAGCAGGTCTGTAACTGTGCCAGCTCTCAGGAGGTTTTAGGCTAGATCTCTATGCAACAAAATCAAACTGGTTTCATTTTTCAAAAAAACTTAAGTCACAGAGTTAAAGTAAAAGCAGCTACACTTCCTCATGATCTTTCAGTGGGACAACCTTGTTCTTATCGATTCTACGATTACAACAGTTAAACGAAAAGCAGTAAAAGCCATAAAATAGGGTATGGGTCTAAAGTGACCGATTGCAGGAGTGTTACCCTTACCTAACGTCCTTCCCCACAGTCATGGCAGCAATCACTTTCTTCACAGCCTCCTTCCTCTTTTCTTTCTTTTCATTGTTGAGTTCAGCCTTTAATTCAAAGATTTCTCCTACAAAAGAAGAGAACAAATTGGTGAGATCCCAGAACCAGAAAACTAGAACAGAATACTACACTCTGTACTAAATAACATGACCGCTGACCAGAGGCAGGACAGCAACTGAAGAAGAGAATTTAAAAATTATAGGAGAGGTACAATTCAAATCTATAGAATATTAATTGACCCATTGATAACGATACCACTTCTGAGGTTACGGCCAGAGAAGAAGATGAAATCCAGATCTTAGGAAGTGTAGGAGTGGGGAAAAAAAACAAATCTCACAATATCTTACTATAATAGGGGAGAATGGCATCTGAGTGATAATGATCTTCCATCAGAATTTCAAGGTTCCAAGGAAAAAATAAATGTAGGCACAAAACAGGTTCACAAATCTGTTTTCAAACCAAAGAGATGCCATATATCAGCTCGTTCACCCACTCTCAACTTTACCAATAAAGAACTGAGGCTCAAAGATCACAGACTGAATTAGTGACAGAGCTGCTCTTAGAACTGTGTCTCCTGACTGTTGAATCCAGAGGTTTCCAACCTTGGCCACACACTAATATTACCTGGAAGGTATTTAGAAATAATAACACTCAGGCTCTACTCTGGACCAAATAAATCAGCATGTCAAGAACTCTTACATTCATATTTTTAAAGTTCCTCCAAGTGATTCTAATGCACAACCAGGGCTGAGAATCCCTGCTCTAATTAGCACTTTAAGAAGCTGAAGGGCTTCAAGGACCCATCCTATTCAATCGATCTAACGTAAACGGTAATCTTGAAGCTTCAAGAATGGTACAAACCAGAGTCATTTCTAAAGGCACAATCTTGAGTGAGTGCTCAGGCCCTGCACTGTGAAATGCCAGGGCTGTCATCACTATTTTAAGGATCAGGTTCACCTATCTTCAGAAAGCTGGAGCTGATAAAAAAAGAAGGTAATAATCCTCAACCGGTTTTAAAAGAAGAAAGAAAATACACCACTAAGCCCATGAAAAAGTTGGCTACTCCCAGTTCAACCTTCCACCTCTACCCTTAAGCTCTTCCACAATACTGCCTCATTTTCCACCATGCTTATGACTGTGCTTGATGTTCATAAAACCAGACCTCATTCACCAGTATAGAAAGAGTGGGGATAGCAAACTGTGTGATCTACTAAAGCCTTCAGATGGGAAGGATGAAAGTGGTAAGAAACACAGAAGATGAGCACTAAAAAAGCTTGTTACGTCAATATCCAGTGCCAGCAAGGCAAACCAATTAAAGTTACAAAAATCGGTTTTATTTAATCAACAACTGCAAAAATAGCACAGCCAGAAAAGCTGGCCCCTTTAGAGTCATTCTCCTCTCCACCAAGTCCTCTGCTGCCAAATCCAGCTCTTAGGGTTCCCATCATTTACTTCTAGGAACAGTAAAGGACAAGCAGCAGGGTTTCAAAAGTCTGAACTGTGAATAGCAGCAGGAGCTGAAGAATCAAAACAGGATGTAACTGAAACTATTCCAATTCTAGCATAAACTTAAAGAATATGTTCCAGCAGCAGTTCTGGTGGGTGTTGCAGGAAGGAAAAGGAACACAGTCTATCCGTTTTTTAAAATGTGCTATTTACCCAGCCATGAGTCAATCTGTAGGTCTTAAACTTTTACAAATCCCTGAATTTAAAAAGGTTACCAGGATTCATTACAAGAGGAGGTTTGAAGTGTTAGGTGAGGTTTCTTTCTTTCTTTCTTTTTAATTAAAGATTTATTTATTTTAGAGGGAGAAAGAGAGGGAGAGAGGGAGGAAGAGAGAGAAAATCTGAAGCAGACTCCCCGCCGAGGGTGGAGCCTGACTCGGGGCTCAACTGCACGACCCTGAGATCGTGACCCAAGCCGAAACCAAGAGTCAGACACTTAACCAACTGAGCCATCCAGGTGCCCCAAGTTAGGGGAGTTTTTAAATGACATCTTTTTATGTCAATATAGACAGTATCCTGGTCATCAAAGCACACAAAATGTTAACAGAAGAAATAAATACCATTTCAGAAAGTCAGAAAAAAAAGCTGAAAATGAATGACAAGCAGGGTTAATGTTTTTGTAAAGTAATTATTTATTTATTTTTTATTTATTTTTTTAAAGATTTTATTTATTTATTTGAGAGAGAGAGAGAGAGAGAGAGAGAATGAGAGAAAGCACAAGAGGGAAGAGGGTCAGAGGGAGAAGCAGACTCCCTGCTGAGCAGGGAGCCCGATGCAGGACTCGATCCTGGGACTCCAGGGTCGTGACCTGAGCCGAAGGCAGTCGCTTAACCAACTGAGCCACCCAGGCGCCCTGTTTTTGTAAAGTGTAAACAATAAAGACAGAGAAGAAGTGGGATGGGAGCCAAGGAGGGCACGAAGTGAGACACGGTATCTCATACATACAACTTTATTATTATTATTATTATTATTAGACAACATCTTTTTTCCTTCTCCCCCTAATCAAATCTACTAAGCAATGCTAGTGGCTAGCAATGGCTCTCAATCTTGACTACACATTATAGAATGTGGGGAACTTTAAAAACTCTGCACACCCAGGCCACATCCCATACCAGTGAAATCAGGGTATCTCAGGTTGAGGGACCTGAACATTAGTATTGTTTTACATTTCCTTGGGTGATTCCAATGTGTAAGCAAAGTTGAAAGCCACTGACTAGTAGTTGATAAAATTAAGAAACTCACTATGGAGTTTTCCATATTGTTAAAGAAGAGCTTATTTACCCTTATATAACTCCAAATGACCAGAACAGGACAGATATGCTTACTTTCTAGAAATGTTTTGGTGCTCTTTGTTCCCTCCAGGCCACCACAGGGTGCCCTCCTCTATTTATTTTTTTTAAGAGTTTGAGTAATCTCTATGCTCAATGTGGGCCTCAAACTCACGACCCCAACGTCAAGAGTCGCATGCTCCAAGGACTGAGTCAGCCAGACTAAAAAAAAAAATTTTTTTTTTTTAAATCATTTCAGGGGTGCCTGGGTGGCTCAGTCGTTGGGCATCTGCCTTCAGCTAGGGTCATGATCCCAGCGTTCTGGGACTGAGCCCCACACTGGGCTCACTGCTCTGCGGGAAGCCTGCTTCTACCTCTCCCACTCGCCCTACTTGTGTTCCCTCTCTGAGTCTCTCTCTCTCTCTCGGTCCAATAAATAAAATCTTTAAAAAATAAAAATAAAAAAAATCATCTCAATCTTAAAAGTTGCAAGATTTGGGCACCTGTGTGGCTCAGTTGGTTAACTGTCTGACTCGATTTCAGCTCAGGCAACGATTTCCTGGGATTGAGCTAGAGCTGGGCTCCACACTCAGTGAGGAGTCCGCTTGAGGATTCTCCGCCTCTCCCTTTTCCTTTGCCCCTCCCCCTGCTCTCCCTTTCTCTCTCTCAATTAAAAGCTTAAAAAAAAAAGTTGCAAGGTTCCCCAAATGTTAACACTGTGCCACGTTTTCTTGATGATACTTTCTATATACTTACATGTTTTTTCCTGCAGTAAACTGCAGCCATCATGTCTCTTCAGCTCTAAATGTCAGTGTATAATTTCTAAGTATGATTATCTTACTAATCATAATGCAATGATCCAAATCAGGAAATTTAACATTGACACACCATCATCATCTAATCTATGAACTTTATTCAAAGGTTTTGGTAATATCCTCCATAGCAATTTTACCACCGTCCCCCTCAGGCCAGGATCCAATCCAGGATCATATGTTACATTTATTGTCATACCTTTTCAGTCTTCTTTAATCTGAAACAGTTCTTCAGCCTCTGTCTTTTAGGATACTGACATTTTTTAAAGGCACAGGCCAGTTACTTGATAGAATGCCCTCAGCGTTGGTTTATCACAGATGTTCCTTCATGATTACATTGAGGCAACGCATTTTGACAGGCATAATTCTTAGGGGATGTTATGTTCTTCTCAGTGCATGACGCCAAGAGACAAATAATGTTAATGTGTCCTATTACTGGTGATGTTAACATCAAACACTTGGTTAAGGTGATAAACACCAGGTCCTGACACTGTAAAGTTACTATTTTTTCCATTGTAATTAGTAATTTGTGAAAGGAAACTCTGAGACTATTTAAATGTCCTGTTCCTCATCAAACTTTCACCTGCTAGTCGTTTTAGCATTCACTGATGACTCTTGCCTGAATCAATGATAACTATGATTTATGTGTATATATGTATTATTCAGTGGGTTATAACCCACTACTATGACCACCTTTTTTACTGGTCAAATTATCTCAAATTTGGTGACTGGAAGCCCTTTCAAACTATGCGGGTCCTTGACATGTCGCACCATTTTTTAGCACTCCCTAGCTTTCTGGCATAAGATGTTCATGTTCATCTTGTACTTTCCCTGACCCACCCTGGAATCAGTTATTTCTCCAGAGAGTTCTGCTTCCTTTTAGTCTAATGATATTAAGTAACCAAACGGTACTAGGTGTCCTTTGCATCTACTCTGACTTGAAGGAAATTAGGGTACTTAATCAGAAACTCCGTTAGTGTTGAGAAAGCGTGACTCACACATAGCAGATGCTCAGTAAACATTTTCTGAATAAATAAATGAAATGAGTAAGTCAAGGGAGAAGGACTCTGTGTTCCTCAAGACCAAACTTTGTGAAGTCTGGAGACAGGAGGCTGAGGCTAGGAAACTACACTGAAAGAGAAACAAGAAAGATAAATTCCGGGGCAGAGAAGGTGTCCTATTTCAGCCACCGGAAGAGAGTAGAAAAGGTCCATCTGAGAAGGAAAGTTACTGGAGAGTAAGCAGGAGGATAGTTGGTGTCATCAGTAAATATAAGTAATATAAGTAATTTATCAGTAAATATAAGACTGCTAAATACAAAGCACAGAATTCTAACCCTGGAAATAAGTAAATCTCAGCTGAGGACACAACAGGCTGAGAAGAGCAAAACCTGTCTTTTTTGAAAGGAGGGCCATCTACAGCACTAAAAATGAGCTGTTATTTAGGAACAATTTTATAAAAGATGAGGAGGTTGGACTTTCCCAAGAAGAATCCTTAGTTCTTAGCCCCACAGCCATATGTAAAAACCAGTATTATCTTTTTTTAAAAAAAGATTTATTTTGAGAGAGCGCACGCACACGCACACAGGGAAGGGGGAAAGGAGAGAATACTCGAGCAGACTCCATGCTGAGTGCAGAGCCCAACACCAGACTTGATCTCATGACCCCAAGATCACGACCTGAGCCAAAAACAAGAGTCAGATGCTCAACCAACTGAGCCACCCAGGCACCCCATAAAACAGTATTATATTTCTGATTACAAAGACAATGGGGCTAATAAATTCAAAGCTATTTTCAATAATCCACAGTCTGTGACCTAAAAATCATGGATTTGACTCTAGAGGTTCCCTGTTTTAAGTACAAAGAATGTATTTAGACAATGCCCAAACAAAAGAATGAGGTAGATCTATATGGAGGGATATAAAAATACCAAGTCTCGGTGCGCCTGGGTGGCTCAGATGGTTAAGTGTCTGCCTTCAGCTCAGGTCATGATCCCAGGGTCCTGGGATTGAGCCCCACATTGGGCTCCTGGCTCAGCGGGGAGCCTGCTTCTCCCTCTCCCTCTCCCCCTGCTCATGCTCGTTCTATCTCTGTGTCTCAGAGATAGAAAATCTTTAAATAAAATCTTTAAAATAAGTTTCTATGCACTGTTGCATGACCTCTCTTTGTTAAAGATAAAAAACTGTTTAATCGTATGGATTAATACTTGCATTTATATGCATAGAAAAAGACTAAGGATATACCCCGAGTTCACCTCAGGAACCAGAATAAGGAGAAAGAGAACTTGCATTTTTACTTTTTACATGATCTGTATTGCTTTAATAGTACTCTTTGTTATAAAATATTTCCAAATTAAAAAAAGAGAATGAATGTGCTGCTTCTTCCTCTTCTGCCTTCCTCACATCTACCAATCTTCAATGATCAAAGTTGGATTTCATCCTCTTACCATAACAGAACCTTCAACTCAAAATGATGTGCAACACAGCCCTATCTTTACAAACCTATCCTTTAATAATTTATTCAAATACCCTTTTCTGTACAAATAATAGATCCCCAATGAGACAGTCTACAATATGCATATCTGAAGAGGTCAGGAACATTCTAGGTGGGACAATCTTACACTACAACTTTTGAAGAAACTCAAAAGAACTCAAAAGTTCTTTGATCAAGCTTTCGTACTTACCTTTTTTATTGGTTGTGAAGTACTTGGAGTCAGTCATGGTTTTGGATTTTTAATGTGCACCTACAAGAGAAAAAAAATTCCTTTATCCAAATTATTGAAATCCAGCAAGGCATTTGATTAAAGAACATTTATAAGAATTTCTGTACTAAAAAATGAATATTTTCTTCCTTACCACAATTACTGGTGATTCAAGAGATGCAAAGATAATAATTAAGAATGTTAACTCTTGCCTCAAGGAACTAACTGGGGCAAAATCCATAGGATAAATGGAATGAACTGATAATCTATTATGGCCTTGTGATTTTATCCATAATTGTCTCCTCAAAGCCTCCAAGACCTAAAGCTAGACATTTCTGCAAATACATCTTCAATGAGGTGCTCAAATATTTAAGATAAGAAAAAGTTTGTTTTGAAAGATTTCCCCATTACTTTCTATTCAGGAAAATCTGATTTACTCCCTACCTCAAGATGAAGTCATTCCAAAGTATGTATCCTGAAGCAATGGTAAGGCTGAAAGAGAAAACAACTGTGCCAACCTATTCACCAT
Source organism: Callorhinus ursinus (assembly GCF_003265705.2). Taxonomy (NCBI): domain Eukaryota; kingdom Metazoa; phylum Chordata; class Mammalia; order Carnivora; family Otariidae; genus Callorhinus; species Callorhinus ursinus. Next base: position 9,008,675 of record NW_027397096.1, on the reverse strand, counting down.
TACATGAAACTCTTGAAAAAAGGAATCTCTCTCAGAATAAAAAGCCTACATTAATAGGACAATATTCTTTCACAACATATCTAGAGGCAAACATGCCTCGTACGTGGATTTTTTAATTATAGTTTTCGTATTTCCAACACTCTAAGCCCAAAAGGATTCACAAATAAATATCACTTTACAGTTAAAAACAAGGCAAAAAAAAAAAGATATTTATTCCGTCACATTGCATACAAAAGAGAATCAGAACAGGCGTTAAAACTTAAAAGATCATGGATCCCAGCCTCGAGTTAATTGGAGAATTAATCCAACTGCCACATGGTTCCAGTAGTGAAACAAAAAGGGCATGGACTGGTCACATTTCTCCCCCAAATAATGAGACAATGTTTTCTGATTTAAGAAACTCTTAAGACTTTGTCCAAGGTACTTGATATCTTTAACTGTATTAAAATTTTCATTTAATAATATTCCTTCTGCACTCAAAAATGTGTATCTTCTTCCTCACCATCCTCATTAATAATAGTTATTACCAAATTTAGGACTGATGCCTGGCGCCTGCTCATTGTCAGGCCAAAACAACATGAGTGATAATACATTTGGCAAACAACAGTAAATATGGATCAGAGAGAAAAGACCTAAGCAATAAACAAATCAATGCAATTAGAAGAAGGAAAAAGAGCCAAATAAACATGAAATAATGAAACAAGCCTGGCTCAAATCTGATCTCTACAATGTGCTACTTAGCTAGCCTAAGGGAAATTAGACTCAGCTGAGATCTTTCCAAGTAGCTACTATTTACAGTCCTGATCCTAATGTAAGAGTGCTTTAGGTTGTACCAGAATTTCACTGAATTACCTTCTTTAAAGGTGTGAGCTAGAACTCACAAATATAGAATACAGAAATTCCTGTTTTGATAGTTGTTATAAATAAAAATTAGCCTGTGACAGGGGCTTGCCTTATGCAATATTTTCATAATGCCTTTCTAGCAAAAATTCAAAGAATGTTATAATCATTTAATCCATTCACAATGTACGCTAAATGTGAAATGGGCAAATTGAAGAAAGAAGTCCTTCATGTATAAGATCTGGAATAAATCTGAAGTTATCATGTAAGAACTTACACATACAAAGAGAGAAACCAGTATACAGAAATGATTACTAGAACCTGACAGGAGAGCCATAGCTCAAGGCCATTATGGTCTGTCTAGGATGTTATTATGCCATTTTAAATCCAACAGAATCCTCAAAACTTAAAACTTACTTAGGATTTAAAAACAAAATCTGCTTGGAATTTTTCACCCAGTTTCTTTGAAAAAGGGCACAAAAATTGTTGTTTGCTTAAGATCTCATACACATATACACATATTATTCTTAACAGGAGTCTAAACCACAGTCTGTTAAACATAAAATTAACCCAGTCTTAAATTCTACCTTTATTAGTGACCCACACATTTCACTATCTCCCTTAAACTTCATTGTTGAGGAATGTATTTCTCTCCTATTCATTGTGAGCACTGTGTTCTTAACTAAAGATTAATGTACCCACCCACAATATTTCAGGGAAGAGAGACAAGTAATCTTAGCTCCTAAATTAAGAATCCCTGCTTTTTTTTTTTTTTTTTTTTTTTTTAAGGATTTGACAGAGAGAGAGCGCGAGAGCAGGAACACAAGCAAGGGGAGAGGGAGAAGCAGGCTTCCCGCCAAGCAGGGAGCCCAATGCGGGGGTCAATCCCAGGACCCTGGGACCATGACCCAAGCCAAAGGCAGATGCCCAATGACTGAGCCACCCAGGGGCCCCAAGAATCCCTGCTCTTAAAGAAAGGGAAAAACCTATCACTCTTAGCTTCCACTGTTATAAACAATAGTATTAAAGTATCCCTTACCCGGATTGACAGGGAAACATTGTATTAAGTCAGTTCCTGACTTAAACCGAAAGAAAATTCTAAGAAAAATGAAAACAGTCTAAACAAAAACAAGTGGGAAGAGGCAGTAGTTGCACAACACTGTAAATGTGCTAAATGTAACTGAACTGTTAACTTTAAAATGGTTAATTTTATGTTATGTGAATTACACTTCAAAAAATTACATAGGGGGTGCCTGGGTGGCTCAGTTAAGCGTCTGCCTTCGCTTCAGGTCATGATCCCAGGGTCCTGGATGGAGCCCTGCGGAGGGCTCCCTGCTCAGCGGGGAGTCTGTTTCTCATTCTCCCTCTGCCCCTTCCCTCTACTCGTGCTCTCTCTCTCAAATAATCTTTTAAAAAATTACATTTGTATTTTTAATGAGATAATCACATGCCAAAGATGAACATAACCAGGGTCTCCAAAATGCAGGATGGTGAAAACTGTGGCCTGCATTGAGCCAAAGGAAAAGCAGCCAAGATAGACCTGAAAAAAATAAAAAGTCAAATATTCGCTGAAGAGCCTCAAAAACCAAGCTCCTCCTGGAAAAAATTTTCCTTGTTCCTACAGGAGAACCCCAGGAAAAAGTAAAGCCATCATGGAGCTTGAACTCACACCACCTTTCCACCTGACTGTTCTAGGACCTACAGCGTGGCCTCGGAATACTGCTAAACGATGAAGCACGCACGCACTCTTACCTGTCCTAGCCCGGTGTGCGATGTCACTGCATTTTTCAGAGAAATCCTCCCTGCACAGGATGATATATCTGGATTTAACACAACCTAGTTTCTACCAAATATAGGTTGTGAAAGACCCTTCTCTTCTATTCCTCCCTCCTTACAGTGCCCCTAAAGAAAATAAGGCCAAAAAAAAAATTAATAGGGTCTTGATTTCAAATGGCTCTCTGGGAAATGGCAGATAAATTAGACTTGGTGAGGCCACTAAATCCCTTCTTTGCACACAAAGTTGGCTTTACACAGTTTGGTGCTCATAGCGAAAAACTGGCTAGAGTTAACCCAATTATAGAGCAGAAAGACCAGACATCTTTTATTAAAAGGGTGAGGCACTGAGATTTCAAAATTTTTTTTTTAAGATTTTATTTGACAGAGCACGCGCACAAGCAAGGGGAGCAGGAGAGGGAGAAGCAGGCTCCCGGCTGAGCAGGGAGCCCCACACGGGGCTTGATCCCAGGACCCTTATATCATGACCTGAGCCGAAGGCAGACACTTAACCGACTGAGCCACCCAGGCGCCCTTCAAATATTTCCATAATTAGATATTTCAATGCAAATAGTGTCTTCCATTATCGTTTAGCTTATAAGAAATCACAAGACACCTAATTGCAACAGACACACCTGTGATTTTTTTTTAAGATTTTATTTATTTTAGAGAGATCATGTGGCGAGGAGCAGCAGAGGGAGAGGGACAAGCAGACACTGTGCTGAGCTCAGAGCCCAACATGGGGCTCCACCCCATGACCCTGAGGATCATGATCTGAGCAGAAATCAAGAGTTGGAGGCTCAAATGACTGAGCCACCGAGGTGCGCCCACACCTGTGATTTCTATTTATGTCAGACTACAAAGTAATTTGTTAATATTATATAGTAAGGGGCGCCTGGGTGGCTCAGATGGTTAAGTGTCTGCCTTTGGCTCAGGTCATGATCCCAGGGTCCTGGGATTGAGTCCCGCATCGGGCTCCCTGCTCCTTGGGAGCCTGCTTCTCCCTCTGCTTCTCTCTCTCCCTCCCTCTCTCCCTCTGTCTCTCATGAATAAATAAAATCTTAAAAAAATATACAGTAAGAAGTTCAAAGTTTTACATCCAACTTTTTAAAAAAGATTTTATTGAGCGAGAGAGAGAAAATGAGCGGGGGAAGGAGCACAGGCACAAGCAAACGCCCGCTGACCATGGAGCCAGACACAGGGCTCTATCCCAGGACCCCGAGACCATAACCCGAGTCGAAGTCAGACGCCCAACCCACTGAGCCACCCAGGCACCCCTAAAATGTAATATTTTTAAATATGGATGTTTGGGGCACCTGGGTGGCTCAGTTGGTTAAGCGACTGCCTTCGGCTCAGGTCATGATCCTGGAGTCCCGGGATCGAGTCCCACATCGGGCTCCCTGCTCAGCAGGGAGTCTGCTTCTCCCTCTGACCCTCTTCCCTCTCGTGCTGTCTCTCATTCTCTCTCTCTATCAAATAAATAAATAAAAATCTTTAAATATGGATGTTTAAGGGGTGGGGGGAGATGAAGAACCGGGCTTTCTTGAGTCTCAACTCACAGAATGTTAGCTTTGTGTTAATTTTACCACTCAACTTTCAGTGAGGCTGTTTGCAGAATACACTATCCTTTCTGCTTCCTTGGGAGTTTAAACTGTTAAAATACCTGCAAACAGTTCTCACCTTACCACCACGCTTAGTCATCATTGGAATGTGTTACACGTTTTCTTGCACAGCCGCATCTCCTTCATCTGCTGCTTTCTATTATTACTTTGTAAGTGTACCCTGAGGCTACGCAATACAGGCATACCAGAAAGGTCATTAATCATTTAAATTGTTCCTCATTCAGACCACTTTCTTGGTCATCCCGCCTTTTCTAAACTTACTGCATTTTATTTTTTTTTTAAATCACAATGATTATCATAACAGCATCTGGCATTTAAAACACACTTCTTTTAAAAATCAAAGTTTAATGAAGCATCAACACTTTATCCACACTGCTTCATAACGAAACAGCCAGGTGAGTTCAATAAAAGCCTCCCCCCAGGTAGAAGACTGCTCTGAAAACAAACAGCATGAATTATTTGGATTCAAAGAATACGGAAATAACAGGACATTCCAGTTTCTTTACCTCTGGTTTAGTCTACAGCCTTTCTCAAACCAGATCATTCCTGCTAAGCCCAGAAAGAAAAAATTCGGGGCTAAGATTTACCCCTACTTGCTTCCCCCTCCCCCCCAACATCGGGTCTGAAGGTTTCTTTTCCCTTCCCCCAAGTGTCAGGAATTCCTCCTCTGCCCCGGGTGGTCGAGATTCTAGGGATATATTCTTCCACTACGAGGTGGGAGAGAGGTGTCGCTTAACCTCAAATTACGGGAGACGGGCGAGTTTTGCCCATCAATGGACAAACCTGAGGGGGAATCCCTTTGCCCTTCTGCTTAGCTGGACATGTCCCAGCCTCTGAATGAACGACGCCAAGCGGGGAAGAAGGAAGGTTCTCCCGTTTGGCCTCCAGCCTCTACTGGCCACACCCCTGGCCTCTGGCCCCAACCCCCGACCTCGAACATACCTTACCTCCGGTGCCCCCCCAATTCCCAGCTGCCACACCCGAGAATTCCCTCGCCACGCCAGAGCGGTGGAGTCCCTTTCTCCAACCCTCCTCCTCACAACGGTCACACCCGACGGCTCACTTCATCCTCAACGGTCACGCTCCTAGGATTTCTTCTTCCCCCCACCAACCTCCAACTCAACCTGAGGTTCCCTTCCCATCAATGAGGGACACACCCCGAAGTTAGCCGCCTTGAACTCACCGGAGGCAAGGGTGGGGGTGGCGGGAGCAGCCAGAGAGCACGGCCCGAGTGGTGTTGTAATGGTTTCCTGCACGTCACGACTCCTCCAGGTCTAAGCCACTGCGCAAAACCCACTTTGCCAGGGACAAAGATGGTGGACAGGAAACTCTGACGTCAGAGAACCTCGCCGCGTCGCGTCATCCCCGGGCGCGGGAGAACTAGAAAGGCGGCTATCTCGGCCGCCTTGGAGACGGGCAGGTTGGTTTTTTGTTTTTTGTTTTTTTGCTTGGAAGCTGGCGACTGGCCCAAGAGGAAGTTCACTGGCTATGCAGAGGGATATATTAAACAAACTGACGTTCTCTGGATTTGTTTCCTCGCACAGGAGTTCTTTAGAACTCTCACAGAGAGAGGATGAAATATCCTGTTCCTTTTATTAAAAAAAAAATGTAAAAGCTCAGCTAATTTTGCAGGCCAGTTCAGGACTGTGGACAATGGTGATCCAGCCCAGGACTATCCATGGGCAGTGGGACCAGAGGAAAGTGGTGCAAGGAAAACAGGTTTAGACGGCATCAGATCTGAGTCCAAATCCCTGCCTTGAATATGACTGAGAAATCACTTAACATCTCCTTAACCTTAGTCTTATCTGTGAAATGAAGCCAATGATCTAACTCTCTCTGGCTTGTGAAGTTTAAATGGGATAATGTAGGTAAAGCATCCGGCTTATAATAGGAGTGCTTACACAAAAGTTACTTTTGGAAACCAAGGCCTAGAAATATCGGTACCTTTCCCTCAATTTTGTTGTGAACCTAAAACTGCTCTAAAAATACTAAGTCTTTAAAAAAAAAAATGTGGAGAGCGAGAGAGCCTGAGGCAGAAGTTGAGGAAACCAAAATGCAAAGGGGACTACAAAGTAGAAAGGGAGAAGGAAAGGCAAGTGGTTATAATGTTTAAGTATGTTTTTAGAGTTCTATGAAAGTAAGAACTATACCAATCTGTTCACTCCTCTATCTCTGACACCTAGCCCACCTCCCCAAAATTTGTTGAACGCATAAATGTATGAATGGTCAACAATTACAGTTGCTATAGAGAGGAGGAGGGAGGGCTGAAAAACGTCCAAGGATTTAGCAACATAAAGGTCTTTGATGTCAGGGTGCCTGGGCGGCTCAGTCGGTTAAGGGACCAACTCTTGATTACAGCTCAGGTCATGATCTCACAGTTGTGAGATCGAGCCCCGCATGGCTCCGCAAAGGGCATGGAGCCTGCTTAAGATTCTCTCTCCCCCTACTTATTATAAGTAAATAAATAGTCTTTGATGTCTTTGCTGGGACCATCAGTAGAGATATGAAGGCAAAAGCCACGCTGCAGAAGTTTGAGGATGAATGGGAGGTGAGGAAATGAAAACAGGAGTTATGGATAACTCCAAAGAAAATATGGCTGAAAAAAGCATATAGGATATTTGAGAGAAAATAGCAAGGATTTTTTTTTAAGTTCTATACTCATACATTTTTAGACTATCTTTTTAGCAACACCATGAGTTCAATGATTGTTCCTACCCATAGGACTCCTAAATCTCTTATCTCTAGCCTTGACCTATTCCCAACTTCACCACCAAATTACTAACCACACTGATGGAAAATTCTGTATTTATGGCCCACCCAAATTAAACAAATCATGAGATGAGGGAGGAGGGGTGTTGGAAAAGCTGGTTCCAGTTATAACTCCCAGGAATCAGAGGTGCATTTTGTAAAAGAGATGCTACCAGAAAAATTTTTATTGAAGGACTTTTTTTTTTAAGATTTTATTTATTTGACAGAGAGAGACAGCAAGAGAGGGAACACAAGCAGGGGGAGTGGGAGGAGAAGCAGGCTTCCCATGGAGCAGGCAGCCTGATGCGGGGCTTGATCCCAGGACCCTGGGATCATGACCTGAGCCGAAGGCAGACGCTTAACGACTGAGCCACCCAGCCGCCCCTGAAGGACTTTGATCCATATCCCTCTCCTATTCAAAACCTTTTAACAGCTCAATGCCTAAGTCCAAACCTATCCTTCCCTCAGTTTCTCCCTTCTCTATGCTCTTTAGTTTTCTCATCTGTAAAATGGGGAAATATTTATATCCAATCATAATATTGTTATAAGGATGAAGGGAATTAACACGTAAAGCACTTAGAACTATGGCTGCACATAGTATGACTATATAGCATTTGCTACAAGTGCGATTATCTCAATAAATTACACTAAATTGCTCAAGCTAGAAACCTGGACAGTCATTCTTGATTTCTCTCTCCCTTAATGGTCACATCCAAACCATTTTCAAGTTGTCAATCTACCTTCAAAATAAATCTTTAATTCATCCAATCCCGTTTCACCTCATTAATCTAAACCACCGCCTATTGCCTGCGCTACCAGAAACCTCAACTTTCCTCCCAACCATTATCCATACAGCAGCTGCTTTATATAGATACATTATCTCTAGTCCTTGAAATTCTGTAAGGCTTTTTTTTTAACTTTTATTTTTTTTAAAGATTTTTTTAATTTATTTTTTAACAGAGAGACAGCGAGAGAGGGAACACAAGCAGGAAGAGTGGGAGAGGGAGAAGCAGGCTTCCCGCCAAGCAGGGAGCCCGATGTGGGACTCGATCCCAGAACGCTGGGATCATGACCTGAGCCGAAGGCAGACGCTCAACGACTGAGCCACCAGGCGCCCCCTGTAAGGTAAAAGTCTTCTAGCAACGTGATTTTCGCTGGCAGGTTATTTGGTAGAGTAAAAAACACGTTTAGGACTGTAAGATTAACTTGCAAGATTTTATTGAAACAAACCCAAACTTTGTTTTTGAGGGTTCTCATTGTGCAAACCAATTGTCTTTATACCATAAGGTCCTGTAAGGCAGTAAATACCTTTTATTCCTATCCATTTAGCACAGCAGTGGGGAGGGGTTGGAGAGAAAGAGGAATGGTTGAACTTTAACTCATCGAAATTCAATAAACCTGTATAAGCAACTCAAACGCGGCAAAGTCGCACACAATGTAAAAGCCCTTTGCAAACCGTAAATTACGTTAATTTTCGTATACAAACAGTGAAAAGTACCATCTGCCAAGCGTCCCCTGTTCATTCTAGCTAGAACTCAAGATCCCTCCTTCTTGGCAATGTATTCATATCGCTATGACACATTCAAACGTGTACGATTGCAGGAACCATTTCATCGAGTGCGGCAAGTGCCTAGTTATGACTGAACATAACTACACGAAAGACAGTTAATCTACCAGCTAGAATGGAGTCATTGAAAGTCATCGTTCCCAGTTCTAACGAACTGCAGGAACCCAATTGGCAACAAAGCTAAAGGCTTCTATCCCCGGCTGCGTCGCTCCAAATCCTTTCTGGAAGGCGGCAGAATATAAACTAACCACCACCCCCGCCGTACGCACAGAGAACTTCCGTACTTCCATATTGTCTTTTGTCCCCCCCGACCCCTAACTAAATCGCCCAAGGGAACACAGGCCTCAGCAGCAGGCCCCAACTCTTGGCTCCGGTGTCAGACGTCGCCGCGGCGCCCCAAACACCTTGCCAAAAAGACCTCTGCAGAGGGAGATTCAGAGTTATGGCTTCCCACAGACGATGCGAAGCAAAACCAGCTAAGCAAAGCCTAAGAAACGAGCACAGGTTTACACTTTAAGCCAGGCCCCCAGTGACTTATTTCAGCGGGAGTGGAAGCGGAAGTCCCAGTGGGATCATAGAGTTCGCTAGTTCCGGTTCCCCGGCCACGTACGGGGCTAGAGCGCCTCCCCTCCGTCGGCCGTCCCAATCCCCGGCCGCTTCTATTTCCGGGTGCGGCTTCTGTCATAAAGCGGAGGCCTCTCCAAACGTGGCGTCGTGGGTCCTTCACGCCTCGCCCGGGGTCCGCGCTAAAAGATAGGCGCGGACACTTGGCAGCCAACAGCTGGAGCCAGTCCTCGCGTACCGGGTCCGCACTGGCACCTCTAGCACCTCAAAGCTGGCTGGCTTTTAAGCCCTCACGATTGAGATCCCGATTCGTAGCCTCCCGGACTACAGCTCCTGAAGGGAGCACTCCTTCGCCCATACCTGTGCCCCATAGGTATGCTCTGCCCTTGCAGGTGCATTTGATAAATCACCCCTACCCCACATTACCACTTTCACCTTAATTTCTGCCACGTCTGCCTTAATTTCGTTCTTAACCGCCTTAATTTAAGACACCCCCCGCCCCCGGCTCCAGAAGAGGTCTTCACCCGCCCCCCGCCCCCAGTTCTGTAAAAGAGGAGTTTTGGGTCTCTTGCAGAAAGATTACCTTTAAGACTGAGCACCCGTTTGATAACTAAAACAAGTTCATGCTTACTAAAGAGTTTGTGGGCAAAGCGAAACCCAGTGCACACAGGAAACTATGGCTGAACATGGGGCTCACATCACAACTGCTTCTGTGGCGGATGACCAGCCATCCATCTTTGAGGTGGTAGCACAGGACAGTTTAATGACAGCCGTGAGACCTGCTCTTCAGCATGTGGTCAAGGTAAGGTATTAATTCTCGGAAAGGTTTTAGGGACGACTGGGTAAAAACCAAACCAATAATTTGAGTTTATTTGGTTGCCTAGGCTTTGAAATTGCCAATTAGCGTATAATTCATATCCTATGATTTAACAGTTATTGAGTCCCTGTTATGTATAAAGCCCTGTACTGAATACCCAGCACTTCAGGGAGGACAGGGCAGACCCCCAAAAGAAGTGACTAGTTTAAACCGAATGTATCAGAATTCAGAGGAAAAAAAAGGAAATGTGAATACAATGCATAGTAATTATTAAATGGAATGAAATTCATTTATTAATTTACTCTGCTTTAGGTTCTCGCAGAATCAAATCCTGCCCACTATGGCTTCTTTTGGAGGTGGTTTGATGAAATCTTCACCCTGCTAGATCTTTTGCTCCAGCAGCATTATCTGTCTAAAACCAGTGCCTCATTTTCTGAAAATTTTTATGGCTTAAAGCGCATTGTAATGGGGGACACACACAAGCCTGAGAGATTGGCCAGTGCTGGTCTCCCAAAGAAGCAGCTTTGGAAGTCAATTATGCTCCTGGTTCTTCTTCCCTACCTGAAAGTGAAGCTGGAGAAGCTGGTATCTAGCCTGAGAGAAGAGGATGAATATTCTATCCACCCCCCTTCTTCCCGCTGGAAACAGTTTTATAGAGCCTTCCTGGCAGCCTACCCATTTGTTAACATGGCATGGGAAGGCTGGTTTTTTGTACAACAACTTCGATACATCCTAGGAAAGGCTCAGCATCACTCACCATTGCTGAGGCTGGCTGGAGTTCGGCTAGGTCGACTTACAATTCAGGATATACAAGCTCTGGAGCACAAAGCAGCTGAAGCCAGCATGATGCAGCAACCAGCCAGGAGGTAAGGCTTTAACATTTCCCAAAATCTTTCACAAAGAAATTCTAAAATCTTAACCTAATTTTATGAAACTCACCTTCCTCAGTGTACTTTGAGGTATTTCATAAATCACAGAAAAATTCTTGTGTCCGTAAAACAAGAGTTGCCATCCTGGTAACCTTCCTTATCACACTAGCTGCATTTTTATGCATGCTTGCTGTCTGCTTTACATACATTATCCCAATCCTCCTCACAACTCAGTGAAATAAATTCATTACCTTGTTTAACACCTGAGGAAACTAAGACCTAATAGCTAAGTACCTTGCCAAGACCACACAGCTAGAAGGTGGCAGAACTGAGATTCGAGCCAGATCAACAGTTCAAGACTTTCTAGTTAATGTTTGTGTTCTCCTACAAGTTCAAAAATATATTCCTCAATATTGCTATTTTTTGTTAAGTGAGTTGTCTTTTTTTCCGGACTTACTATCTTACACACACAAACACACATTTATCAACGTCTCACTAGTTTCTCAAAATGCAAAAACAAAACCCTCGTCATTAAATACAAAGTTTAGCTCCTATACTCCCAAAATACTGTAGGTCAGAAAAAGGAAAGAGTTTAGAATAGATACTAAAGGAGACAATGCCAATCTAGCAACTACTCAGTCTCCAAACTGAATCAGTGATTCTGATGAAAAGTTTAAGAGGTACATTTGTATTAGTCATTCTGTGATCATACCTAAATAAACAGTTTCTCCTTTGCCTCCTTGTTCTATTCCCCTACCAGTGTTGGTGAGAAGATAAAATCAGCTCTGAAGAAAGCTTTGGGAGGTGCTGCCTTATCCCTCTCTACTGGCCTTTCTGTGGGAGTATTCTTTTTGCAGTTCCTTGAGTGGTGGTACTCATCTGAAAATCAAGAAACCATCAAATCACTGACTGCCCTGCCTACTCCACCACCACCTGTACACCTAGATTACAATTCCGATTCTCCTCTGTTACCCAAAATGAAGACTGTGTGCCCATTGTGTCGCAAAACCCGGGTGAATGATACTGTTCTTGCCACCTCTGGCTATGTGTTTTGTTATCGCTGTGTATTTAATTATGTAAGGAGTCACCAAGCTTGTCCCATAACAGGTTATCCAACAGAAGTGCAACATCTAATTAAACTGTACTCCCCTGAGAACTGAAAGGGATTAGCATTTTATCTCACAACAAAATTATTGCACTATAAGGCTGAGAAACTGATTTTCAGCACAGTACATGGCACTATTTGAGTCTTCTCATCCCCAATTCGTAATTATATGAACTTTACACAACTAGAGTTGACCTTGAATGACATGTGTGTTAACGGTGCCAACACCACCCCCCCAGTAGAAAATTCACATATAACTTTTGACTCCCCCAAAACTTAACTACTAATAGCCTACTATTGACCGGAAGCCTTACTGCTAACATCAACAATCAGTTAACACATATTCTGTATGTTAGATTATATACTGTATTCTTGCAGTAAAGCTAAGGAAAAATTAAAGTAACAGAAAATTTATAGTACTGTACTGTAAAAAAAAATCCATATATAAGTGGACCCACACAATTCAAATCTGTGTTCAAGGGTCAGCTGTATATGGATTCTTTAAGAGGATATATCCATTGATCTAAACCTTTTAACTTGCTCTCTAGACTCCTACTTAAGAGTTTAGCAAGCTGGTTAGAATAAGAGAATCAGGATTGACAGGGGACATGAAGGTCAGTGTAGACGAAGTGGATGAAATAAGATAGTACAGAAGCTTTTCCTTGAAGAACAAGAGGTATAGAAGCTCTCAGGAAAAACCCAAGTTAGACCTTATAAAAGTGGGTGATGGGGAAGCAGCCCTTTTCTTGAGAAAAGAAAGCATTTATCTGCCTATGAGGAAGAACTTTATCAGTTTGCAAACAATGTGAAATATGGACCTGCTCTTTACAGAAATACTTAGAAACAGTTTAGAAAAACAAAGCACCTTCCATATACTGTGAGCCACTTGTTAAGTAGCATCTGCTATAGTGTATCAGCTTTTAAGTAAGATTCCTTTATGAGCCATACTTATCTTTTCTTGGGCAACTGGTTAAAGAAAAATAGGGGTTGAACGTATATATAGAGCAGTCTGAAGATATCAGTGTGAAACCAAAACAAATAAGCAAGAGATGACATAATATACTGATTTAACTTTGTGCAAAAGAATCTTAATAAGCTTTTCTTGCTGTTAAGAGTTTGCTAAATGGGCACGAATTATTCTGGCTATTACTAAGTTTCTATGAAACGCTTAAGTAAATTTTAAGAATAAATGTTTTTGGCAAAGAGTCATTCCAAGTTGTCATGATTAAGTGGAAACAAAGATTACTTGAGGTGGAGGTGCCTGGGTGGCTCAGCTGGTTAAGCAGTGTCCAACCTTGGTTTCGGCTCAGGTCATGATCTCAGGGTCATGAGATCAAGCCACACGGTGGGCTCGACCGCTCAGCGTGGAGTCGTTCTGGGATTCTCCCTCTCCCTCTGCCCCTCCCCCGGTTTGCCCTCACTCTCTAATAAATAAATCTTAAAAAAAAATTACTTGAGGTGTTTAAAGTACATTTTTCATTCAGACCACCTTTGACTTTGAGGTATTTTTGTATTGACATTTCGCTTTTTTTTTGCTAATCCAATACTTGGAGGAAAAAACCTCTACTGCAACAGCAAGAATTCAGCTTTGTGTGAAAGACCCTGTATTAGAAATACTACAGGAACATTTAAGGTGCTTATGTAGCAAAATTCATGCCACTGGATTGTCAGGTTGGTGAAAATATATGGGTAGAGGAAGGATGAAAATAAGTGCCTCTGCTGAGACAGGTGTTTTCTAATACTTTAACTCATTTAGCAATTGAAAGCATATTTTCTGATAGCGTAAAGTTGATAAAATTAAACTTTGAAATGGAATAACCCATGGATTTGAAAATATTAACATTTTTCTGTACCATAAGAAGAATATAATGGATATTTGTTAAAGTTCTGGTTAAATTGCAAGATTTTACCAAAACACCATAGTTAATTAAACAAACATTTTTAATACAGTAATAAGTCAATAAGAAAACTGAACCAGATTCAGGATTGAAATAAGGTAGTCCTCCACGAAGATATCAAAGCCAGATTTTTCACCTCAACCTAAGAAGGAAAACATGAAAGTATCAGCAACTCAAAAGACTATAAAAGAAACACTCTTATACATAATAAAATCAGTATCCAAATACATGAGAACATTCCAATCTGGGAAAACCACAACCAGAATCAGCTCAGAGAGAAGATTAAGGAATCATACCCTGGTCAGAGCCAGAACTGAGGCAATGGCAATACCAGGTCAGACTATACTTCACTCATCATCGCATCATTGCATTTCACATCCTTATATACCTAAGCGCAGTCCAACATTATTTTCACATCCAAGAAGACTTAGGTTAACCTATGAAAAAAATAAAGGCTTCTATATAGTTAAGTTTCAACCATGGACTTTCAATAAGCAGTTCATTTTCCACTATGCTTGCTTTAAAGACTCGGCTGTACAAGAAAGCAAACTTGAACAAGTTTTGGTTTGGAGGAGCTTGTTTTTGAAATACAGGAATGGAGAAGCATTTATGGTTCAAAAACTTCTTTTTTTAAAGATCCCAACATCATGCATGACAAAATTCCAGAGATGTCTGTGAAGGGATTTATAGTCTAATTCTAAAGCAAAAGCTTTAGAAAAGATTTTCTACTAAATTCCATTATAAACTCCTGTTCATTTAATATACAATTTGATTTACAATTCTGCCAATAAAGATAAAAAGTATAGTCATAAAGTTTTTATACTGGAATCTTCTATCTTTAAGAGTGCTAGACCCAGAGAGGCTATGTGTTGCCAAAGGTCCACAGCAAATTTACAGTAGAGCTGGAAAGAGAACAGAGGTCTGAATACCAGATTTATATTTTTCCACTACCAGCTAAATATGAGGTTTACTTTCATTTTTCTCCAGACCATTGGCAACATAACAGAAGCAATGCAGGGGCGCCTGGCTGGCTCAGTCAGTGGAGCATGGGGCTCTTGATCTTAGGGCTGTGAGTTTGATCCCCACGTTGGGTGTGGAGGTTATGTAAAATCTTAAAAAAAAAAAAAAAGGTAATGCAAAAGTCTAGATAATTCACAACCTGGATAATCGATTTCTGAATAAGAAAGTTGACTGCATTTCATTTATTCTAAATGACACTCTCTGGTGGTATGCTATCACCAACATGGAAAAGTACTTAGGTCACAATGTCATCCTCCCCAGCCTATCAGCATGGTATTGTCTGTATCTAAGTAACAATTCTGGAGACAGCATGTGCTTCCTTCAGCCATCTATAAATGTCAATAGATCGATACTCCTTAGTTAAAAACTGGCAGCTGTTGTTCTGTGTTGGCCATTCAGCAACTAAACTCCATAAAAAGAGAGAAACTAACAAAGTGCCTGTTTTACAGGGGTTATGATTGATCCGTTAGCTCATCACTCTCTACAGGTGAAGTACATGTTATAAATGAGGAAAACAGGGGCACTTGGGTGGCTCAGACGGATAAGCGTCTGCCTTCGGCTCAGGTCATGATCCCAGGGTCCTGGGATCGAGCCCGACGTTGGGCTCTCTGCTCAGTGGGCGCCTGCTTCTCCCTCTCCCTGCCTTCCCCCTGCTTGTGCTCTCCGTCAAATAAATAAATAAAATCTTAAAAAAAAAAAAAGAAGAAAACAGAGGCTGAGAGAAACTTAACTTTGTCTAAAAGCATGAAACTGTCTAAAAGCAGAGCTCCAAGTGAGCTCCCACCATACACAGCAAGCACACATCCCTAGTTCTCTTCCTCAGCACACTCTGCTCCAGCTGGAGTGCCTCCCCCAACCCTTGCCATATGGAGAACGCCTAAATTATATAACCCTACTCAAACGTCGCCTTCTCAGTAGAGTGGTCTCTAACCCCCAGTCGTCCTCTCTTCTGACTCCCACACCTCTTCTCCCCACCACAGCACGCATCACACGTCACTTATTCACCCATGCACATCCCCCACACCCCGTCTATCCCACCAGCCCCACGACACTGAGTTCCTACAGAACCAGGGCCGTGTCCTACTGGCCTTTGCATCCGTTACACTCAGAACGGTGCCTGGTACGGAGGACGAAGGTCAATAAATGAATGTTTAATTCAGCCAATGGGCGACCCTCCCTCCTAAACCTTACCTTCCTCGACTATAATATCAGCACAAAAATAAAGCCAACTTACCTCCAACACTGCAGGTGGGTAAGGAACATACCTCAAGCATCTCTAAGCCCTCCCTCCCCAAGCTTCTACCTCATGGCTGTCCCCACAGCGCCCGGCGCAGGACACCCAGTGCTTACATACAGTGGACCCTCAACAAAATAATGATAATAAAGTCCAACCCCCAACTTCAGCAAAGACTGAGAGGAGCCGTTCTTGCGGGGAAATACGAGTAAGGCCGAAGCCAGGGCATAAACCAAAGTCCCAGACAGGAGTCCACAGCCCGCTTTCTGAACTCCTCAAGCTCCTTCGCCCTATCTCAGGAGGCCTGCAAACACTGATGGCAAGCCGACCCTCGGCCTTTTGGTCCCCGGCTACACCCGGTCCCGGTCCTGCTTCCCGCTTCCCGCTTCTCGCTGGCCTCGGCCTTGCTGCCCCGCCGGCGTCCGCTAGCCCAGTAAAGCCCTCATGGAGCAACCAATCCTACGGCCGCCAGCGGGTCACGTGGGCAACAGCCTTTGTCGGGAGGGGTGAGAGGAGCAGCCAATCGGAGGGCGAGGCTGACATCAGGGGGTGGAACGGGCCGGGAGGCGGAAGGGCCTTTCGCGTTGCTTCCTCGCGTGGGGTCTTTGTCCACAGGCTAGTTGGTTTCCAGGCTCTGAGCGGCTCCTGCCTGCCTCCAAGCTCCCTCCCTTGGACCTGGGACGTGTGTGGCCCGTTGCCGGCGCTTTGCTTCACAACTGCAAAGGGCATCCGAGAGAGTTGTGCCTTGGCTTTCCGGGAAGAATTACCGATTCAGATAGTGATCCAACGGGATTTACTGCGCGTGTTCTATTCCCGCGGGAGGGCTAGGGATTAGGGTGTACGGTGGAGGAATATGTCCCTCTCGGTCCAGGGAACTCTTTGGCTGGCCGGGCGCTTGGACGCTTCCTAAATAAGCAGGAGGTGCCGCAAGAAAAGTGCAGCTAAATACCAAAGAAATGCGCAGGAAAGACTTCCTGGGAGAGGTGGCATTTGATCTGAGTCTTGAAAGATGAATAGGTTTTAAAAATCAGGAGATTCTGGAAGAAGGAATAATTTAACGCCCGAATTAAATGGGAAAGAGTGGGGAACTTACAAATTTAGGGAAAGTCGAAAAAGTGTGTTTCAAACTTCGGTGAGTTAGAAACACCAGGAGGAAATTTAACAATGTATGTGTCCTCTAGCATCAAAGACAACAAAAACCCAAAAATGCCAGGGGCACAGCTCAGACATACTGAATCAGATATTCTGGGTTTGGACCCCAGGCAGATGTATTTTTAAGAGATGCCCCAGGGAGGGCGCCTGGGTGGCTCAGTTGGTTGAGCGACTGCCTTCGGCTCAGGTCATGATCCTGGAGTCCCGGAATCGAGTCCCGCATCGGGCTCCCTGCTCGGCGGGGAGTCTGCTTCTCCCTCTGACCCTCTTCCCTCTCATGCTCTCTATCTCTCATTCTCTCTCTCAAATAAATAAATAAAATCTTTAAAAAAAAAAAAAAAAAAGAGATGTCCCAGGGATGATTCTGATTTACACCGAAGTCTGAGGACCACTATTAGTGTTAAAGAAAGGGGGTGGCGTCAGAATGGCTAAAATTAACAAGTCAGGGAACGACAGATGTTGGCGGGGATGTGGAGAAAGGGGAACCCTCCTACACTGTTGGTGGGAATGCAAGCTGGTGCAACCCCTCTGGAAAACAGTATGGAGGTTTCTCAAACAGTTGAAATTAGAGCTACCGTTCGATCCAGCAATTGCACTACTGGGTATTTACCACAAAGATACAAATGTAGGGACCCGAAGGGGTACATGTACCCCAATGTTT
Organism: Callorhinus ursinus; assembly: GCF_003265705.2. Classification (NCBI taxonomy): domain Eukaryota; kingdom Metazoa; phylum Chordata; class Mammalia; order Carnivora; family Otariidae; genus Callorhinus; species Callorhinus ursinus. The sequence goes on along the minus strand of NW_027397096.1, from coordinate 8,990,805 downwards.
ATAGCAGCAATGTCCACAATAGCCAAACTGTGGAAAGAGCCAAGATGCCCATCGACAGATGAATGGATAAAGAAGTTGTGGTATATATACACAATGGAATATTATGCAGCCATCAAAAGGAATGAGATCTTGCCATTTGCAACGACGTGGATGGAACTGGAGGGTGTTATGCTGAGTGAAATAAGTCAATCAGAGAAAGACATGTATCACATGACCTCACTGATATGAGGAATTCTTAATCTCAGGAAACAAACTGAGTGTTACTGGAGTGGTTGGGGGTGGGAGGGATGGGATGGCTGGGTGATAGACATTGGGGTGGGTATGTGCTACGGTGAGCGCTGTGAATTGTGCAAGACTGTTGAATCACAGATCTGTACTTCTGAAACAAATAACGCAACATATTTTAAGAAAAAAGGAAAAGAAGAAGATAACAGGAGAGGAAGAAAAGGGGAGTATGTCAGAGGGGGAGACAAACCATGAGAGATGATGGACTCTGAAAAACTGAGGGTTCTAGAGGGTAGGGGGGTGGGGGGATGGGTTAGCCTGGTGATAGGTATTGAGGAGGGCACGTTTTGCATGGTGCACTGGGTGTTATGAACAAACAATGAATCATGGAACACTGCATCAAAAACTAATGATGTAATATATGGTGATTAACATAACAATAAAAAAATTAAAAAAAAAAGAAAGGGGGTGGTAGGAGATTTGAAAGACAAATCAGGACTTTGTCAAGGATGGTGGCTTGCTGGCTGTGTAGATTACTCTGGTGGAAATGGGAGATTTGAAGATTTCAGAGTCAGAGGAGATCGGTGGTCAGAGCTCTGCTTTAGGAAATTATATGCAACTGTGTTTTTAAATAGATCAAAGGAAGCAAAATGGAAGAACGGGAGCTATTGCAGGTGATTGCAATGATCTAGGTTGAGAGCTAGGTGGCCTATGAAAGGCAGGTGAGGAATGTGATGAGTGTCAGCTAGGGATGGGTAGAAGGTGTCAACCTAAATAGGGAAACTGAGGCAAGGTCAAAATTGTCAAAAAGATGAGTTTATTCAGGAATAGCAGAGGAGTTGCAGTTCAAGACACCCAAACTGTAGCAAACTACAGTGAGTCCCTTGAGGGTTTGGGGTAGGCTGTATTTATGGGCAGGGAATGCAAGGAAGAGAGAGCTCAGTTAGAGTCTGTTAAAATAAAAAACAAAGGGAGACCAGCTTTGAAAACTCACCAAGCAGACAAAACCAGTCTGGTCATACAAACAAAACTCAATCCAGCTCATTTTACAAGGCCAACCCCACCTGGGTCATTTCTTGTTCAGACCTCTGGAAACCACAAGCAAAACTTCCTAAGGTTGATATGAGGCAACCCCTGACCAACTCCCTATCATTGAAGAAAATTCCAATATCAGTTTTCTGTAAACCACACATCTATGGGAAATGAGTTTCTCAGTCCTTAAGTTTTATTTTCCTGAAGGCACACGTGTGAGATTCTTCATTTTATATCTTCCCGTTCCATTTTAGATGCAATTCTTTCACAAAGGACATGAAGAAATACAAGAGAAGAATGGAGAAAAATGGAGCGTCTTCTGTAGCAGACCTATAAAGGATTTCCATTGTACTTTAGAGACATGGGAGGTTAGACAGTGAAGATAATGGTCTTTGCATTTGCTATTTTTTTCTCCCTGGTTTTCCCTTCCTTCCCCATCTCTCCCTCTCAACCAGGTACATTCTTTTTTTTTTTTTTAAGATTTTATTTATTTATTTGAGAGAGAGAGAATGAGAGATAGAGAGCACGAGAGGGAAGAGGGTCAGAGGGAGAAGCAGACTCCCTGCTGAGCAGGGAGCCCGATGTGGGACTCGATCCCGGGACTCCAGGATCGTGACCTGAGCCGAAGGCAGTCGCTTAGCCAACTGAACCCCCCAGGCACCCTCAACCAGGTACATTCTTACTTGCGGGTTCCAGCCCACATACCATCACATTTATGAAATCTTATTCTCACACGCATAGTTATTGTCACTCCTCAGAACACCTGGAGCACCCTGTTCATCTGTTGTTAGTGCTCCAGAGTGGCACTAGGGTATAGTGGCCATGCATGTGGACTACATTTGCAAGCTGTTCTAAGAGTTGAATGAGCACATAGAGAATGCATGGCACATAGAGTACTCACCTGATGTTATTATATATGTCACACTGCAATGAGTTAATACATGTTTTCCCTCTCTAGATTGTGAGCAGGACATGTGTCTCATTCTGGCTAACAGTAAGGCTGCATAGCAGAGTGATGGTAAATGAGATTTGGAATTAGATCGACAGGGGTTCAAATCCCAGCTCTGTTACTTACTAGGTGTGTAGTCTTGAGCTTTACTTCCCTGAATTCAGTTTGTTCATTTATAAGATGGTGAAAATAATGCATGTCTTACAAGTTGTTATGGGGACAATTTGAGACAATCACAGCTACAAATCTGGCCCAAAGAATGCAGTCACTAAATGGCAGGTTTTATTGTGATGTGTAGCCCCAGAGCATAGTGTCACGTACAGAACACAGCAAGTGCTTCATAATTGCTTATCAAATGAAAAATTGCCATTAAATGCCAGGCACCACACTAAGCTCTTTATGTACATCATCTCATTTCATTCTCACAAGAACTGTACAGAGAAGGCATTATTATCATTTCCAATTTACACAGAAGTCATCTGAGGCTTAGATTTGCATAACCAAGGTCTCAAAGCCGGTAAGTGTCAGAGTAAGGGTTTCAACATCTTTGGTGATCAAAAAAAAAAAAAAAAAAATAGCCGATTGAATGAGAGAATGAAAGTTAAGAGACTTACCCAGAGTCAGTTAGTGGTGAGGGAGAGCCAGCACCATTGCTCTTGGTCAGTGTGCTCTCCATAGTCTTGGAACCATCTCTGTGAATGAACTGAGAGTAGATGGAGGCCGGTATTTGGCAGTTTGTGTCTAGTATGTGCAAAGGCTACGTCCTAACTACCCCTGTTGATAAACTGAAGCGCTTAGTGAATAAACACATCTTAAATAAATCGGAGGCTCTAGTGTTTAGCCAATTGGCAACAGCACGACCAGATCTCCCAAGACCTAAGAAAAAGTACTGTCCAAGCTACTGATTTCAAGTTGTTTTGTATCATGGACATTTGCATTGAGGTTATTAGAGTCAGGATGTGAGATCCTCTCTGGCATGATAACCTAACCATTCGCATCCAGGGGGCTTAACTAAGGAAATTCAAAGAAGAAGGAAGAGAAACTCACTGTGCTCATTGTTCACATTTTCCCTCCTCCCAGTTTGGTTCCCCAAAGTGCACTGAAAAAGAAGGAAGAGGAAGAGTAGGAGGAGAAGAAGGGGGGCAGGGAGGAGGAGGAGACAATCCGGTTCCTAGTTTTTCTGCCCAGATAATGTTCTTCTTGTTCAATGGGAAGGAAAAGGGAAATGTTCAGGTAGATTTCTGATTTTGAAGACTCCTAAACAATCCCAAATCCCAGACTTGAAAGGCAGCAGGAGTATGAGCTTTTGTAGTAGGCAGATCTGGCTTTAAACCCCCACTCTTCCACTTACTGGCCGTGTAATCTTAGTCTCCGTGTGGTATGCCACACTCCCTTCCTGACCCCTCGCACCCCAAAGCACATGTCCAGTAAATGACGGTCATTATTATCTTTCTAAGCATAAGTAACATCAGAAGGATTTCAGTGTGAGAGAGAGGCTGAGAGTTAAGGCAGGTGACAGAACTAAAAGTGAGACTGAATTTGGAGGTGAAGTGAGTGAAAAGCCGAAAGGACTTTGGAGTTTATTATGTTGCCGTGCTGATGATACATCATAGCATCTGTTCTGTGTCGTGTCCTGGAACCTCTATTCAGCCAAACAGGTACAAAGGGTAATGCCAGCAAAGCAGAAGCTGGTAGGAACAGTAACCTCAGTTAATTTAAAAAACTAGGAACGTCCAGAAACCTACATGAGAATGCCACGGCGCGATAAACAAACCGAAACAGACACACAAAGTTGTTTGATGGTATGATTTAGAGCGAGGGAAGTATATTCGTTTCCCTTGGCTGTTGTAACAAATTATCACAGGCTTGGTTGCGCAAAACAACAGAAATGTATTCTTTCACAGCCAGAAGTTTGACATCAGTTTCACAGGGCAGAAATCAAGGTGCTGGCAGGGCTGTGCTCCCGCCAGAGGCTCTAGGGGAGAATCCACTTTGCGCCTCTTGCAGCTTTCAGTGGCTGCTGGTCTTCCTTCTCTTGTGGCCACATCGCTCGCTGGACTCTCTGTCTCTTTGGTCACGTTGCCGCCTCCTCCTTTGTGTGCATCACATCCCTTCTGCCTCTGTCTTAGGAGAACACTGAGCTGAACGTAGGGTCCACCCAAATGATCAAGGGTAATTCCCTCATCTCAAGATCCTCACTTAATCACATTTACAAAGACCTCTTTTGCTTGCAAGTTAAGACTTACAGGTTCATAGGGCGCCTGGGTGGCTCAGTTGGTTAAGTGACTGCCTTCGGCTCAGGTCATGATCCTGGAGTCCCTGGATCGAGTCCCGCATCGGGCTCCCTGCCTCAGCAGGGAGTCTGCTTCTCCCTCTGACCCTCTTCCCTCTCGTGCTCTCTATCTCTCATTCTCTCTCTCTCAAACAAATAAATAAAATCTTTAAAAAAAAAAAAAGACTTACAGGTTCATAATCATCATCTTTGGTTGCTGTTATTCAGCCTACTACAAGAAGCTTGCTCTAATTTTTTTTTACATTTTATTTTTAAAGATTTTATTTATTTATTTATTTATTTGAGAGAGACAGACAGAGACAACGAGAGAGAGCACAAGCTGGGAGGAGAAGGAGAAGCAGACTCCCTGCCAAGCAGGGAGCCCAACTCTGGGCTCGATCTCAGGACCCCCCGGGATCATGACCTGAGCCGAAGGCAGATGCTTAACCACTGAGTCACCCAGGCGCGCGCCCCAGAAGCTTGCTCCAATTTAACCAGCATCCCCAAATGGGATAACTCTCTCATCTGTTTGTTTGTTTTCATTTAATTCGGTTGTTTTAATTATAAAAACAATTATGTTCAGTGTACACATTTGGGAATACAAAAAAAAGTTAAAGAAAAACAAAAAGGAAAGGAAAAGAAATTAGATAAAAAAATCATGTGTACTCTTCTCACCCAGGAAAAGCCAGCCCCTCACCAATGAGCATTTTTCTAGGCTGGGTCTTATACCCAACAAAAAAGGAAGAACAGGAAAAAGAAGGTAAAGGTAAATACGATAGAACAAGTGATTTGGAGGCTAATGGAATAGGCTGGTAATTCTCATAACGGATATATACAGGGGAGCCTAATTTAAAATAAATGTAGAACTACGAAATGATGAAATGACATTACCTGGGGCTGGAGAGGCCTAAGTGCAGATGTGTGGACGTGACACTCCGCTCTTCAGAGGTGGGAAGTTTAGCTTTGGCCTCTCACTCTAAAACCCCTGAATGTGTCCATTACCACTTCATTCACTCCCAGAGGTCAGAGCCTGGCTTGCTAATCTGCCCTGTCATAGGCTTTTCTCGAGTCCTTATCAGCCTTCCTCAGTGTGTCAATGTTATGAAGACTAGGGGAGTCTGGCAGAGTCCCTGCTCCTCCCAGGCTGATATCAAAGGGCAGCAGGAGCTATGACAGAAGGCAAATATTTAGACCAGAGCCAGATGTGGAACTGAAACAGCAAGAGGAAAAGCAAGAGTATCAGGTAAAAAAAAATTTTTTTTTTTAATCTCATCCATCTCATCTTTGGGGTAATTTATGTCTGAGAACACAAAGGGCTTAGTAAAAGAGTAGCTAACTTGTAAACTTGTAAAGGACAGTGGGTGATAAATTTGGGGAAGTTTAGAAAGGATGTTTGTATGGAGCTAGAATCTCAGAAAACTTTGTATCTATCATAGTCCTTATCAGCATCCAAGTGACATCAATGAGACTTGGTAGTCCAGAGAGTATAGGTCTGCTAGTTCAAAAGCAGTTTGATTTGTTCTGTGGGCCCCAGCCAGTGGAAATTTTAGGGAGACAAATTATAGTTGAAAAATCAGGAAGCCATTTCTAACAACTGACAGAAAATAGGAGGGTCTAATTTGAGAAGTACTGAGTTACTGGTTGCTGGAGGTGTTCAAGCAGTTGCTGGAAAGCAATTTGTTGGGAGTTGGGAATATTATAGAGAGGACTTAAGAATCAGACAAATGGGGGCACCTGGCTGGCTCAGTCGGAGGAGTGTGTGACTCTTAATCTCGGGGTCATGAGTTCAAGCCCTATGTTGAGTATAGAAATTACTTTAAATAATTCTTAAAAAGAGAATGAGATAAATGGTTAGGCCAGAAGATCTTTAAAGTTCCTTCCAACACTTCTGTGATCCTATTATATCAATAGAATGTTATCAGAAATTTCTCTAAGAGCCATACTTTTACATTTACCTAGAGAAGATGCTCCTGTATGAAAAAAAACAATTCATCAGGTTGATTCTGGTTTGCCTGGAGGGAGTGAGAAGGCAACCAAGAGCAAACTAAGGGCAGAGGAGGGTAGCCATCCTGTGGGATGCCTGCTTTTTTCCCCTTGGCGGGTACAAAGAACACCCACATGGCCTCTGCTTGGCGAAAATCAACAGAAGAAATGGCTCTCTTTTCCTAGAGGAAGAATTTTGATTTGGGTTAGTAAATATTTTGTTTTGCAATTAACAAAAGCTCCGGGGGTTGTTTCTGAAACATTTGCTGCAGAGCCCTGATTTCAATTTGGGTGGCTGTTCTCTGGTCTGTGAAGCAAAAAGGAGATTGACCTCAGTTTAATGACTATGTCCCAAAGTCTCAGTTCTCTTCCAAGTCTTAGAGGTTCCCATGGCCCAGGGCAGAACTATTGAGGAGGGAAAGAAAAGATGGAGCCCCGCATCAGGCTCCCTACTTACCGGGAAGCCTGCTTCTCCCTCTCCCACTCCCCCTGCTTGTGTTCCCTCTCTCGATATGTCTCTCTCTGTCAAATAAATAAATAAAATCTTAAATATATATATATACATATATGAAGAAGCGTTGAGGAGCCACACTGATTTCTGCGTTTGGTATCAATAGACATTCTTTCAGGAGTAAAATTTTTTAATTGTATAAAATAGGGCATAAGGAAAACAAGTTTTGTGTTTGTTTTTATAGCAAGATCTTCTACTTCACATATACTCCAGGACTATCCTCCCTTAGTTCTCTATTGCTTTCCTTCCTTTCCTCTTTGAATTATAAATAGGAGCATCTTCTGGTTTCAACCTCTGTTTCTGCATATTCTCTAATAACTTGCTTTGGCTCCCATGCCAACCCATGCCCTTTAGATCCGGGCTCACTGTTGCCGCTTCCTGATTTTAAATAAAAAATGACTAAAAACTTCAGCAATGTAATTTTCCATGATGGCAAAATATTAAACATTCATCTTCATCTATGCCTGTTCATGCTGGAAAGGCTTGGAGCCTTGCAAAGTTGTTAGAGAACAGTAATATCAGAGATTATCTCCAATACTGAAATGTATCTCCAATAATTTATGACTTCGAAGAAATTATTGTAATCTCTGGGATACTTGTTAATGTAGAAACCACGTTTCTGTCCAGGTTATTTACTGGAACCTCTTCTGTGTTACCATTTGGAGCACAGAGGGGCTGCTAGGATGGCCGGCCTCCACACCGACATGGAAATGCTCTACCCTGAGACAGTTGTACGCGTGGGCAGGGTGACTTTTGGAGAAGAGAACAGGAAGAAGATGACCAATAGCTATCTGAAAAGAACCGAGAATAAGAAAATCATCCAGGCCACGTGTGCCCTGTTAAACTCTGGAGGGGGTGTAATCAAAGCAGAGATTGATGATAAAACCTACAGTTACCGATGCCATGGGCTGGGACAGGATCTGGAAACTTCTTTCCAAAAGCTCCTTCCTTCCGGTTCACAGAAATACCTTGACTACATGCAGCAGGGGCACAATCTCCTGATTTTTGTGAAGTCCTGGAGCCCAGATGTTTTCAGCCTCCCCCTCCGGATCTGCAGCTTGCACTCCAATCTCTACCGGAGAGCTGTGACCTCCACGGTCAACCTGAACACCGGCAGTGCTCTGGAGCTCCTCAGAGAGAAGCAGTCTAGAGCCCAGAGAGGGAGCTTGGGGGTGAAGGAACTGAGTTCTCAGAAAGTTCCTGACAGGGACATTCAGGAAGAGGAAGACATGAGGATTTCTGCCTCAGACTTGTTTCAAAAGGACAAGCTCACGTATAAGGAGAAACTCAATTTTACCGAGTCAACCCATGTGGAGTTTAAAAGGTTCACCACCAAAAAGATTGTCCCCCGGATTAAAGAAATGCTGCCTCATTATGTTTCTGCATTTGCCAACACCCTCGGGGGATACCTCATTTTTGGGGTCGATGATAAGAGCAAAGAAGTGTTTGGATGTAAGAAAGAAAAAGTGAATCCTGACTTGCTGAAAAAGGAAATAGAAAACTGTATAGAAAAGTTGCCAACATTCCACTTCTGCTGTGAGAAGCCACAGGTGCATTTCACTACCAAAATCTTGAATGTGTACCAGAAAGATGTCCTGTATGGCTACGTCTGTGTGGTTCAAGTAGAGCCCTTCTGCTGTGTTGTATTCTCAGAGACCCCGGATTCCTGGATCATGAGGGACAATTCTGTCACAAGGCTGACGGTGGAGCACTGGGTGGCCATGATGCTGGGTGTTCAGTCAGGTAAAACAGAAGGGAAGTCGTGATCCCCTCTGCAGGGAGGAGCCCCTTCTATGTCCTCTGTGGCTGTTCCGTCAGGTATTTTAGTTGAAGCAGATAAGCTATTTTGCTTATAAATATTCTCCCATTACAGGGTTTTTTTAAAAAAATATTTTCAGTTCCAGGGTGCCTGGCTGGCTCAGTCGGTGGAGCGTGCAACTCTTGATCTTGGGGTTGTGAGTTTGAGCCCCACATTGGGTGTAGGGATTACTTTAAAATCAAATCTCAAAAAAATATATGTTTTCGGTTCCAAAGACTCAGAATATGAACTCTCTGAGGTCAAGAAATGCTTGGGTGTTAGTCCACTTTGGGAAAGTTTTCCCATCAGCCACGAGTTAGTGAAAGTTCCCTTTTATTCACGGTAACTGCCTGTTGAAAGAATTTTGCAGGCTGATATCCCTAGTCAAAAATGTGCACCGACAGTGTCACTCTAAAAATGGTGTTTGAGAGAAACACTGTTTAAGGATGACTCCACTAATTCTTTCGAGGGAAGCTTGTTGACAAACTTGAATGGTTCTTGTGACATTAGGAGCTAACACCTTTAACCAGTGGGCTTAGGGCACCACCAAGTGGGGGGAAAAAACGATGCAAAAAGGAGATGCTGGGCAGGGGTGGGGGTGGGGGAGGTCGACTCCTAGCGGTTTCACTTACCTTGCAGTCTGGATGGAATCAGCCCTGGTGATTTCTAATCAATCCATAAAGGACTTACAGGCTGAACAAAGCTTATCAGTTTGCCTTTACGGTCAATATGTTTCAAATTTGATAAATGAAGCTGGGATCAAGACTTGAGTGATTTTGCTGGATCATTCTCCTGTCCTCAATTGGAGTTTACTTTTCTCATATACACACACCCCAAACTACTTTTCTCATATACACACACCCCTACCATTTTCTGTTCCATCTAAACCTTGAATGGGGGCTTAAACACACTATAACAATATAAAAAAATACTGTGCTTAACTTTTTCTGATTCTGCCCCCCTCGCCCACTCTAAGCCTTTCCTCTTAGGGATGACTGGGAATCAGAATATCAGAGTTAGAAGGAAATGTAAGGGTCACCAGCTCACTTTGGCACCGGAGAGAAGATAAATGACTTGCCCAAGATGAGTCACACAGTGACTTAGAAGATGGGTGACCCTGCTGGAGTCCCCAGGCTTCCTTTCCTAACCTATGTGAACTGTTTGAGGCATAGAAAGTGTGAGTGTCTCAGGCACGATGCACATATCATGTCAACAGTAGTAAAAGCAATAGAACGAGTTTTCTGGGGCACCTGGGTGGAGTCGGTTAAGTGTCTGACTCTTGATTTCGGCTCAGGTCATGATCTCAGGGTTATGAGATTGAGCCCCGTGTGGGCCTCGGTGCTGGGCGTGGAGCCTGCTTAAGATTCTCTCTCTCCTCCCCCTCTTTAAAAAAAAAGAAGAGTTTTCTTTTTTGTCTGAAACAACGTGCCGTGTATTTGCTTAGCAACTTCCAGTCTGACCACCGACTCCAGCTTTCCCATGAGTGCACCAGCTCCATCAGCACTGGGAAGCCCATCATCTCCCATTAAAGTCCTGGAATTGAAGGGGCCTCTACAACAACGTCTGTTTCCAGGTATTCCCTCTTGATTTCAGCTGAAGGGACTGTTTTCTAAAATTCATTTGGGGTGCACCTGACTGGCTCAGTCGGTACAGCCTGTGATTTGATCTCCGGGTTGTGAGTTTGAGCCCCACGTTGGGCATAGAGTTGATTAATAATAAGTTGGGAGGAATTGGTAGCAATTAGTCCAAGGCTTTCTCCTTAGAGGAGGTCAAATGTAGGATTTAGCAGACATAATGATCCTGAAATAATAAATATAATGACCCTTGCTTCTCAGTTGTTGTATCCACACTACATTTTTGTGTGCTTTGGGGTTTCCAGTCACATATGGCTTTTGTTCTCCAAATTTGAGAGAATTTAATCTAAATTCCTTAAGTCTATACCATAAGAGAACTGCCCCCAGGCTTTCCAATGAGAAGGAGGTGAGCCATGGGGTCACCTGGACTCTTCCTAAAGCAGAGCTTCTCAAACTGAGCACTATTGACATTCGAGCTGGACAGTTCTTTGTTGAGAGGGGCTGCCCTGGAGGGGAAGAATGAAGGGGACTAAATCGGAGGGGGAGACGAACCATGAGAGACGATGGACTCTGAAAAACAAACTGAGGGTTCTAGAGGGGAGGGGGGTGGGGGGATGGGTTAGCCTGGTGATGGGTATTAAAGAGGGCACGTTCTGCGTGGAGCACTGGGTGATATGCGCAAACAATGAATCATGGAACACTACATCAAAAACTAATGATGTAATGTATGGTGACTAACATAACAAAAAAAATTTAATGAAAAAAAAAGAGGGGCTGCCCTGTGAACTGTTGGATGTTAAGCAGCATTCCTGCCCTCTACTCACTATAGATGCCCGTAGCACCTCTCCAGCTATGACAAAAAATATTCCAAACATTGCCATAGGCCCCCCCAGGGGGCAAAATTGCCACAGGTTAAGAATCAATGTTCTGAAGGCAAGTTCTTACTTCCCTAAAGCATCAGGTTCACACACACACACAGAAAAACCCTTAGCAGGAAGGAATACCTTCCTCGCAGGAGTGGACCTCTTCCGGTTGAGGAGGGGGTGCTAGCAGGCTTTTCTGTGCAGACTCCTCCCTGCTGCCTTCCCCTGTACGAGAGCTGCCAGAAATGGGAACTTCAGAGTCCTGGCCTGTGAAGAGGGGATACTTTCTTTTTAAGAAAATATTAATTAATTTTTAATTTTAATTCCATTATAGTTAACATACAATGTTATATTAGTTTCAGGTATACAATACAGTAATTCAGCAGTTCCATATATTACTCAGTGCTCATCAAGATAAGTGTACTCTTAATCCCCTTCACCTAATTTATCCATTCCCCCCCCGCCCACCTCCTCTCTGATAACCATTTGATTATTTATAGTTAAGAGTCCATTTTTTGGTTTATGTCTTTTTTTCCTCCTTTGTTCATTTGTTTTGTTTCTTAAATTCCACATATGAGTGAAATCATATGGTATTTGTCTTTCTTGGACCGACTTATCTCTCTTAGCATTATACTCTCTAGATCGATCCATGTCATTGCAAATGGCAAGGTTTCATTCTTTTATATGGCCGAATAATATTCCATTGTATATATGTACCACATCTCTATCCCTTCATCTATCGGTGGAGACCTGGGCTGCTTTCATAGTTTGGCTATTGTAAGTAAAGCTACAATAAACAGGGGTGCCTATATCCCTTCCTATTAGCGTTTTCGTGTTCTTCGGGTAAATACCCAGTTTTGTGGTTACTGTATCTCTCTAGATATGTCTCCTGAGGCAAGGGAAACAAAAGCAAAAACAAATTATTGGGACTACATCAAAATAAAGAGGGGGTGCTTTCTTTGTACCCAAGGAAACCCACAGTTCCATGGCTAGATTCATTTCTTCCTCTGATGTTGCAGGAATACTTACAATATGCTTTTGTAAATTTTAGTTAGTAACTTCTGTCTCTTGCATTTTCAGTGACATGGGAAGAGATACAGTTTAAACCAGAATCCCTCTGTAAGAAGCTCTTCTCAGATCATAAAGGACTCGAGGAATTAATGAAGACACAGATATATCCTTGTTCTCAGGGGATTGTGATATTTTCTAGAAGCTGGGCTAGTGATGTTGGCTTAAGGAAAGAGCAGGACGTCCTGTGTGATGCTCTCCTCATAGCGGTGAACAGTCCCCTGGTACTCTATACAATCTTAATAAACCCTGGTTGGAATGGAGGGCTTGAGTATGCGCAAAATACTGCTCATCAGTTAAAGCAGAAACTGGGAACGCTTGGTGGTTACACAGGGAAAGTGTGTGTTATCCCGAGGGTGATGTACCTGCCCAGCACACAGCAGAGCACTGGTGAAATGCTCGTGCACTACCCCCAGTCCTACAGGCTTGCCACCAAGGATGAAATGGAAGACTTGTTGCAGGCCCTTATTGTAGTCTCACTGGGTTCTCGATCTCTTCTGAGTGACCAGCTGGGCTGTGAATTTTTCAACTTGCTCATAGAGGAGCAGTGTGAGTTGCTTTCAGAGAGCCTTCAGGAGACACGAGAATTGTTCATCCACTGCTTTCCGGGAACCAGGAAGACAGCCCTGGCCATAAAGATCATGGAGAAAATTAAGGATTTGTTCCAGTGCAAACCAAAAGAGATCCTTTATGTTTGTGAAAGTGACTCCTTAAAGGATTATGTGACGTAAGAATTCCACTAACTCAACACAATAAATATTTTTAGTCAGTCTTTTCCCCAGTATCACAAAAGTTTAATTTGTGTTTTTAGTTTTAAGACTTTGCAATGCCTTAGCTGCATAAATGTGAGACCCCAAACTGTATACACATTTCCAAATGATCAGGTAGTTGAGCTATAAATGGGTACTTTGCAATGCCCGGGCTTAAACATCTCATTACAAATTAGCCAACTATACATCACCTTACGTTTCTCTAACTAGAAACATTTTTTTTTCCCCTACAATCTCTGGCCTTCACTTTAAGAAAAGACGAAATAAACTTATCTTGCTTTATATATACTTTTTGCTTGATATTTAATGCTTTAAAGTCAAAGAGTATTTTAGTTCATTAGACATGATACCTAACAGGAGCTTGAATTTAAATACCATATGATTTTGTTTAGAAAATATTTTCATTCGTTTGACTTCTTCTGAACCAACAATTTCAGAAAACATGCAAATCTGCCTCTGATTTAAATCTTCACCTTTCAATTTAGTAAAAGAAATGGCTGTTATACAAATCCAACAAATGAGGGCAAACGCGTTTTAATTTTTGGTTTGGTTTACCTATTTATTCAATAAATCTTTTCTGGGTACCACTTATATGCTAAGAATGTGTACATTTAGTGTTAGTGGGTGAAAAACATATTGAAGACCTGGCCATAAAGCCTAATAAAGGAGACAAAGAAAAAAATAAGCAATGTGAGTGTTGTGCAATTAGTATGATAATAAAGATATGCTTATCTTAACTTAGGCTGGAGGTTGGTTAATAAATAGTCACTAGGGAAGGAGATCCTTGGGCATACTCTTAAGAAGTCAGTAGAAGTGGATAAAATGAGGGCTTTTTAAGCAAAGGGCACACAGCAAATGCAAAGGCACATGAGAGAATCAGAATGGTGGGTCTGACTAGGCCAGTGGGGTGGGGCGGAATGTGGCAGGTGATGAAGTTGGAAAGGAGGTAGATGCCAAATTGTGGAGGATCTCATAAACTGTGCTAATGACTATGCATTACAGGTAAGTTTAAAAATATCCCAGTCAAAATGCAGATTCAACAAGTATCTGTTGAAGCCCAGGAGGAGGGGGCTAAGAACAGTGCTTCTCTTCAAGAAGTCTACACAGTCTAAACTGGGAGAGAACGTGAGTAGGTGTGATTCAAGGCATAGGGAGTAAAACCCCAAGGACTGTATATGTAAAGTCAGGAAATCTGTAGGAATGAGTGATATTAGTTGGATCCAAATTAGAGGAGGCAAGAAACAGCCAAGTTATATAGCCAAGTTATATAAATATATAAGTTTTTTAACAAACTTGGTTATATATACTTATAAATTTATATATATTTATTATATATATATTAAACATGGTTATTTCCCGTCTCCTCTAATATGCTGAAACATACTCTAAAGGAAAATTGAGCTAAGGAAACACGGTAGCAGTTCCAGAGAGGCAAAGCCCAGTAGATTTGTTACCCTCTTGACATGTCCCAGAACTCAGCAACCTCCTGATGTTTTCCTTACAAAAATCTAGAGAGGCTTTGGTTTTTACTACAAGTAAGTGGGGGAAATAGGACTTGCTTTAGAGGAATTTGTACTAGTTCCTACCTCTTTTGCACATAAAATTATGTCTCTAGGGACCTGTTCTCCAGTTCTAAAAAGGCCAGAAAGTTAAGTAATGGTAGTAACAGGCATAAATTATTTTTGAGATTTCCTTTACATGTAATAAGCTTGTCTTCAGGGTTTGCCAAACAGCAGAAATAGACTAGTAATAGAAATAAAATCTCCTACCTGGGTTCATTTCAAAAAGTTTCACATGCAGATTTAGTTAGATAACCCCAAAGAGTAAGGTTTGCAATTATGTATTATTCCCTCTGTCAGGTCACTTGTAAGTAGAATGGTTTTGTTGTGTTCATGAATCCACTGAATCAGTGAACGAGCCTCTAGATGAGAACTAGACTCTGATTCCAATCCACGTAGGAATGAATACACGGTATTCCCTTTGCTTACATGCCTGAAACCTTATTCTCTCTGGCATCCTTACAGCCAACAAACCACCTGTCAAGCTGTGACCCGGAAGACCTTCTTACAAGGGGAGTTCCTAAAGATTAAGCATATAGTGATGGATGAGACTGAGAATTTCTGCAGCAAATATGGAGACTGGTACTTGAAGGCCAAGAGCATCACGCATCCAAAGGTGAGGGGAGCTGGAAGTGAAAACCTTCATCGTGGGATTCTCTGGATTTTTCTGGACCCTTTCCAAGTCCGTCATGCAGATATTAATGGCCTCCCACCTCCATCTGCTCAGTTTCCTCGAAAGACAATCACCAATGGGATCCACTGTGCTCTAGAAATAGCAATGGTCATGAAAGAAGAAATGAAGAGGATCAAAGCCAATCCACCCTCCAGCATGTCCCTAGACACACTGTCCTTGTTCAGGGAAGCTGCCTACGAGGAAGCAATGTGTGCCCAGGCCCTGCCTGGGGTGTGTGAGACTGAGACTAACCTGACTATGGAACAGATTGTAAAACGGGTGGCAGAAAGGTGTTACGACCTGTTCCAATGTGGCTATCGGCCCAAAGACATTGCAATTCTGTGCAGGAAAGGGGAGGACAGAGGACGCTACGAACTTGCCCTGCTAAAAGCAATGGAATTATTTGAAGCCCATGGAGCAACAAAGGTTGCGTTCAGCCAGGCCTCTGGTGTTTGGGGCAGTCGCATCATTTTCGACAGTATTCAGCAGTTTTCAGGTCTGGAGAGGAATATTGTATTTGGGCTTAGTCCAGAATGCGCCCTGTCAGAAGAAGCTCATAAGCTCTGCTTTGCCTCACGAGCCATTAAACATCTTTACCTGCTCTATGAAAAGAGGGCAGCTTTCTGAAAATTATTTTAACAATAGTCAGCCAGAAAGAGCAGAGTCCCTTCTCCCAGGCACCTTTTCACGTATTATCAGTGGGGAGATCAAGGCACAGTAAGTATGGCGTGGAGCCACAGAAATGTCTTTCGGGAGTGACCCTTCCCTTCTATGTGCTGTCACTGTTCTCTTCCCTGTAAAATCCTAGCAGATTGATTGAGCCTCTGGTTTTCCTAGTCCAGTCCATCTTTCAGGGACCAGAGGTTCCCCTTCGATAGAGAACGGAGTGTGTGACATCCCCTGCCAATGTATCTGCAGTGAGTCCCCAAAGTCTTCAAGCCAAACCAATTTCCAAGGCTTTGCATGCTACACCCTGACTTACTCCCCTAACACATCCTTTGTTCTATCTCCTCTCCCAGGATGTCTAAGGCACCCCAACCTTGCTGGCGTATGTTGGGAGTGGTAGGTAGGATGACTTCCCGGCTACTAACTTGGGGTATCTGAAGGGCAACACCTTGGTTAGCACCTCCTACTGGCTATGGGTCTCAAGCTTAATGGGCCTAGAACTTGATTTCCTCTTTGTGCTAAGTATGGCTTAATCTCTTGGGGATGGATTTCTGCTAATCAAGCTCACAAAAGACCAATGCGCAGATGAAAATCTCACTCTGCTAATTTACAGTGAGGATTGTAGTAATAGGTGGGCCAGAAGCTTTTGCTAATCAGCATATTCACTAGTAACACAGGAGGCCAAATTATATAAGCATAGCTTTGCAGCGATGGTAATCTCATTCAAATGAATGAAGACTCAAAGCATTGTTAGACTATTGCGATCATCTCTAAAATAGGAATATTTTGACCACAAGAACTAGACAGGTCAGGTTTACAAAATAAAGCAAGTTTAGAAGGCAAAGGGTGACTAGGTATTCCATATCCTCTGCCTCAGCTGAAATTGCTCTTCTCTCCTAGTTTCTAAACTTTCCAGGTTGACCACCAGCCTTCTTCCTCACTCCTCTCAACACACACACACACACACACACACGCACACACACACACACACACACACGCACACACACACACACACATTTTGCTCCCATTCATTCTCCACCTGTTGATACATTCACATAGGCTCAAAAGTGCTTATACTCTGCTGCTGGCCTGGGAAGTGGTCTGTCTCTAAGAGGCCTTTGCGCATCCCTGAGCTCTTCTGTTATGATTTGGTGTTAATGTTACTCTAATTCTGAGTTTCCAGGGAGCCTGGAAGGCAACTCTACCACCTACACACCCCCCCACCCCTGTACACACTCCTGGCTACTTGCTGTGCTCTCTTATCAGCCTTCAAACTCTTGTCTGCCCCGCTACCTGCTGAAATCCTTGCTTGCCAGTCAAGTCCTTGTTCAAATGCCCAACTCCTCAAGTAAACTTTCACCACCCCCTACCTTAAATTTGGTCTCCCCTTTTGCAGCCATTCTGTGGCTTAAAAGACTTCTGATGATAGTGCCAAACTCATTCTGAATTGTGCCAGAGAAGTAGCTGTTGGCATCATCAGATCTTTGCAATATCTTCCTATCACGTCTTCTTTCCAATGTATGGGAAATAGAAATAAAAATCAAAGTTCCCTTTCTCTAGTCAGCTCCCCAAATAGCGAAGCCAATGCTGTGCTTGCTCTTCAACACAATCTCACTGTCCTGTCTGTAATGATTGTTACGTTGCTTTGGAAATACTCTGATTTCCAGATTGTTTTTAATTCTGGAAAGGTTTAGGACAACCTTATTGATACTGGAGAGGCATGAATGCAAAAGAGAGTGTGGAAGTAGTCCTCTGGCTATAATTTCAGATAAAACCTATCAGCTTTCCAAGGGGTGGGAGAGCAGGCAGGGCTTGGAAAAGCATTCCTAGCAGCCTTTTTAATTGCCCAGGCCACCAGATAGGCCAGTCTGAACCTATGGGCCAGCTGTCTTGGCGAATGGATTGAACAGAAGAACTTGTCCCCTGACTCTTGCTGCTTCAATTACTTGACATTTCCTCCTTTGTACCTTTCCTTGGGGTTTTGGGAGTACTTTGGGTGGGAGAAATAAAGTTCAACAATTAATTAGCTTCTGATGAAGGAAAGATACCAGTGCATGAACATTTGGATAATGGGAGATGTGTGAATTCTCTAAAAATAAAGAGTCAAAAGTGGAGAGGGATTAGGGGAATAGAAAACAGGGGCCCCTGGGTGGCTCAGTCGTTAAGCGTCTGCCTTCGGCTCAGGTCGTGATCCCAGGGTCCTGGGATCGAGCCCCGCATCGGGCTCCCTGCTCTGCGGGAAGCCTGCTTCTCCCTCTCCCACTCCCCCTGCTTGTGTTCCCTCTCTCACTGTGTCTCCCTCTGTCAAATAAATAAATAAAATCTTAGAAAAAAAAGAAAGAAAGAAAACAGGGAATTGCTATATTTTAGTCATAAGCCTCAGTACCATTCAACTTTTTAAAACAATATGTATATGTTATATAATTTGATGAAATAATTCATTTTTAAAAGAATTGTTTTATGTATCGAATTGGAGGGTCTATCAGTTCTTAGTCTCCTCCAACAGCTCAGTTTGGCATAAAGTAGAAAGCCTAACTCAGTGGTTCTCAACCCTGGCTACTCATTAAAATCATCTGCCCTATGGCACAGAGGCTTTAAAAAAATACCTGTGATCTGGGGTGTGGGGGTGGTGCAGATGGTACAGTTGACTGAGCGCCTGACTCTTGATTTCAGCTCAGGTCTGGATCTCAGGGTCGTCATTTAAAGCCCTGTGTTGGGCTCCACACTGGGTGTGGAGCCTACTTAAACAAACAAAAAAAAACCCAGTGATCAGACCAAACAGTCAACCAATTAAATAAGCATCTCTGGGCATCAGCTTGAGCAACTATATTTATTAAAAGTCATCCAGATGATTCTAATATACCACCAGGTTGAGAACTATTGAGCCCAAGTCTGTTCTTTTTGTCCTCAAATAGATGTATACACATATTTCTCTTCCCATCAGACCTTGAGAGTAAGGATGGTCACTTATACATTTTTATTTCCCCAAATGCTACTAGTGCAGTGCCTCAAATATGGTGAGTCCTCAGTAATTATTTGTTGAATGGACTTGCTGCTTTCAGAAAATCAGAATCTGCTAGGGACAATGCCTCTATTCACTGATGTGGATATCTAATTTTGGAGCCTTCAAAGAAGTCAGTGTGGAGAATAATCAGCACTGAAACAATGAAGAATAAGAGAATGAAGGAATTTAAACTGTTTTTAGGCAAGGGGTAAAATTAAAGGTCCATGTTGCTGGAAGTTCATTAGATTTGAGTTTGAGAGTTGGAACTGGTGGGGACTGAGAATAATTGACTTAGAAATCTACTTTTCTACAGACTCTTAATATACTGCATAAAACAATTCGTTTGATGAAATAACTTACTGTTATAAGCATCTAAAACTTACTTTAAAAAAGAAGGGTGGTATATAATTCTATTGTGTAAGTTTAAGAAATGGACAAAGACAAAATTAAAAGTTCTTATGTTATCCAGGCATACCTTTTTTTTATTTTTGCTTATTTATTTCCATTCTTCATTGATATACAAAAAATGATCAAGTTATACAATTTTATATCCTGTGTGCATTTTCTCCATTGAACCTTTTTGTGAAGCATTGTTGTAGATTGCATTATTGTTCCTAATACTTCATCACTCTCCGTGCTATACTCTTTGTAGTTCCTAATATTAGAGTGGGAGGATATCCCCACCCCACCCCGTGATGTGGGCGTGGCCATGTGACTTTATTTGGCTGATGAAATGTCAGTTGTGATGTGCACAGATGCTTTACCATTTCAGCAGTACGCCTGTTCTCCGGGCTTCTGTTCCTGCCATGCAAAGATAGGTCTCAGGCAGCCCACCAGTCACTGATGAGTGACAGACGTGAAACGGGCTTGCACTCAGCTCTCAGCCTGAAGCCAAGTTCGACCGATCCTGACTAGGTTAGCCAAAACCCAGCTGACCTACAGATGCATATGTGAGAAATGCCTGCTTAGTATCGTCCACCTGAGATTTCAAGGTTTTTGCAGCATAATATTCCAGGAGATTATAATTTTACACTATCGAAATTGAGCCAGGCACATAGGCATACAGCCTTTTCTTTCTTTGGTATGTATAAATCCCCAGAGATGAGATTCCTGGATCAAAAAGGTGGCCTAGATAAAAGATTCACCTCATTTATGTAGTGTTCTGATGGGAAGTGGATAGGAAAGGCCCAAGGACTGTACCTGACCATGCAGATGTGTTGCCTTAAATAAAAGACCAAGATGCTGACATCAGATTTGATGACAAAAGGGCACTGGTGTCTCAGAAACAGGTGCATGGAGAATAAAACCAAGGCTCATCACCCTAGCCCAGGACCTAAGAGGAAGATCTTAACTTGGAGAATTACAGATGGGAACATTGTACAACCTTAACATGATATGGAAAAAATACTCTGGTCACTTAAAACCTATGTAGGGTACTATCTCAGAGAAAAGACAAGATAGGATGTCTCTGACCATAAATAGGACTTTTTTTCTGAAGAGAAACTGTAGCATGGAGAACACCATTTAGGAAAAGAGGAGGAAGTGGAGAGGTAAACTAGATTTGCTAAGAAGCTGAGCTGCCTCAGTTCCCCCAAGGTTTTGGGGAGACTGAACATTAAATTGTTTTCGAGAAACTTCAATTGGAAATAAGTACAAAATTTAAAATAACTGTATGTTACTATTAATCAAGCTCTTACTACATACAACTAGCAACTAATGCTGATTGCGAATGCTTTGCCTACATTCTCACAGTCTCTGAGGTAGCTACACATTATCTCCACTTTAGAGATGATAAAACTGAGGCACAGAGAATTTAACTTCCTCAAAGGTACATGTTTGGTAAGTGCTCAAGCTGGGTAAATAGACTCTTTGATATGATAATCTTAACTTGAGGACATATAAATACTCTGAAAATACTCTGGAGGCAAAAAATACTCATATTTGCTATCAGGATCCTCTGTCAAGCTCTCATCTCTAGAAATCATTGGTCTCCATCGTAAGGGAAATAGCTGACTAGTCTATACTGTTTCCTATATTCAACATCTGTCACTTTTCCCAGAGGCTCTGGATGATTCTGGAAAAATCTGAATTTCTTCTTCTGTAAAGCTAAGGATTAGATTCAGGTCATATTCCTGACGCATCTAAGGTCAGGCACTCCTAACAGGGACTGCTGTTGTATCTTGTCTTCTCGTACTGTGACACTGGAGGTGATTTAGAATGTAAAGTCCCCACCTTCCTTTAAAATCCCTTAGAATATATTTATATCCATTTCTGTCTATCTATCTATCTATCTATCTATCTATCTATCTATCTATCTATCATCTATAAGAGTAGATCTTGCTGGTTATCAAATGAAATGGGCATTTCAAAAGTTTCAGGAACAGTGTTTTCCCTCTGAATCTACCTCCCCCATAAAGGGAAGAGGAGCCTTGAGCTGCCTACTCAATATCTTCAGTTGACAGAGGCAACATGATTTCGGAATAAATTTTCAATAAATAAGCTTCAAAGAAATAAGTTTTCAATTTTGTTCCTTCTTTCATCTCTGCCTAAAATGGAAGTGAAGAGCGAGGAATTAGGACATAGCTACTATGTGCTTTCTCTTCTTATTGTTTACGGCTTTAGAATTATCTCAGGCTATTTGCATTTAAAATCCACCTTCAGGGGTGCCTGGGTGGCTCAGTCAGTTAAGCATCCAACTTGATTTCAGTCAAGTCCTGATCTCAGGGTCCTGGGATCAAGCCTTGCATCAGGCTCTCTGCTCAGCGGGGAGTCTGCTTCTCCCTCTCCCTCTGCCCTTCCCACCACTCATACTCTCTCTCTCTCTCTCAAATAAATAAATAAAATCTTAAAAAAAATAGAATAAAACAGGGCACCTGGGTGGCTCAGTTGGTTAAACGTCTGCCTTCAGGTCATGATCCCAGGGTCCTGGGATCGAGCCCCACATTGTGCTCCCTGCTCAGTGGGGAGTCTGCCCTTCCCTCTCCCTCTGCCCTGCTCTCCTGCTCGTGCTCTCTCTCTCTCAAAATAATACATTTAAAAAAATAGAATAAAATAAAATCCACCTTCAGGGGCTCCTGGGGGGGCTCAGTCAATTAAGCGTCTGACTCTTGATTTCCACTCATGTCATGATCTCAGGGTTGCGGAATTGGGCTCCAAGGTGGGCGTGGAGCCTGCTTAAGATGTTCTCTCCCTCTGCCCCCATGCCCAGCTCACTCGTGCTCTCTCTTCTCTCTCTAAAAATAAATAAATAAAATATTTAAAATCCACCTTCACCCCTGCTTTAATCAGGGAAGGCTATCTTCTTGGCCCAATTATACAGCTTGGAAGAGGCATGTGTTGGGTAGGGCTAGGGTAGGGGTAGTGAGGGATCCAGGGGCTTACTTCCAAAACAGCTTGATATGACAAATACACACCATCAGCCAATGGCTTATCCATCAAAATACTTCTACAGCTCCATTCCTGTATCCTCTACTCTACAAGATTATAGCTAACCTACAATAAGTACTATGTCTCAGATGCTGTGCAAAATGTTTTAAATATTGTATCTTTTATTCTCCCAGCCACTGTTGAATTATATATAGCAGCCCCAGGTAAGGTAGCATAAGGTGGTGTTCAGGGCATGAGTGCTAAGGGTCAGCTTGACCCTGGCTTTGTATTCCAACTCTAAATTGGCTAGGTGACCTCAGGCAAGTTAATTTCCCCCTTTAAGACTCCACTTTCCTGGGCGCCTGGGTGGCTCAGTTGGTTAAGCGACTGCCTTTGGCTCAGGTCATGATCCTGGAGTCCCGGGATCGAGTCCCGCATCGGGCTCCCTGCTCAGCGGGGAGTCTGCTTCTCCCTCTGACCCTCTTCCCTCTCGTGCTCTCTCCCATTCTCTCTCTCTCAAATAAATAAATAAAAAATCTTAAAAAAAAGGACTCCACTTTCCCATCTGTAAAACAAGGATGAAATTCATACCTGTGCCTTAGATAAAGATGAGGATCGAAATAAATAATACATTTAAATAAATGTGACCAATGGGTAGAAAGCTCTTGATAAATTTTGGCCCTGATTAGATTTAATTTAGCTGAGGAAGCTGTGACTTAAAGGTAAATACCTTGCCCAAGATCACAGACCTAGTAGATTCTGAACCCAAGATCTGAACCCATGCCCACCTGACTCCAAAGTCCATTTTAGCCTCTATGCTCTTCTGCCTTCCTGTACAGCAAAGCCAAAGGCATGAGTCTCCATATTGACAGGAATTTATTTGATTTGAAACTGAGACGAGGATTGGGTATATTTAGAATATTTGTGATATTAAGCAACAGGGTGATTCTCCTAGATTTTTTCCTACAAAATCAATATGATACCTAAAATGACTTACATAATGGACATGTTCAGAGAAAAGCACCTTCCACACTAATAAACTTCAGAACTATACCTTTCCTTACTAGGTCTGTATAGTGACATTACAGAAAGATTCAAAGTAGAGAGGGACAAAAGAAAAGTCATCTCCATTCCTCCCATCGTGTCACACAGCTGTTCTCGTTTCTGCTTATTCATTTCCAGTGTCAGTCGGTGGCAGATATGTTTTAACAGAGTTGTAATCACAGTACACATTCCATTTTGTATCCTGTTTGGCTTGATTGCTTGCACGCCCTCCTCATTCTGCGGTCTCCCTGCAGTAAGTGCAACAGTTTCCACGTTGCAGCTGAGGGAGGGGCGACTCTCAGCGCAGCAGAGACCCTCAGGTGTCCCTGTGGGTTTCTTGGCCCCGTCTACCTGAACCTCTGCCCACCGAGAGGAATATGATGACCAGCCAGTAAAAGATGCAAAAGCTCTTGAGCAAACTCCGTAAGATACTGGGGTGGGAGTGAAGGGCAGACATTTGAGGGAACTCCGCAACGGAGTAACACAATTAGGACAGAAGCATTCTTCTTCCTTCCTTTGCCCACAGGTCACTGTGGGAACCTGGCTTGGGGGGTTGTGCCCTCCCCAAAGAGCGGCAGTTGCCAGGTACACTGCTCAGGAGGTCTATAAAACCAAACTCTGTTTGGCCAAAGGTACTTAAACAGTGCTTTCCAAATTTGCCTGACAAGAATCACCTGGTGTGATTGTTAAAATTCCAGATTCCCTGCCCCCCACCCCCATATCCCCTCAGCTCTAGGGCAGGTGCCTAAGCATCTGTACTTTGGAGACCATTTGGGAAGCATTGTATTGAATGTTGAAACGCATGTGGCCAATGCCTGGATGACCGGAAGAACACCACCCATTAAAATTGCTCCACAGGAATGACTACAGTTTGCATGGGGCTGAGCTTTAAGGCATTCATGTACTTGTGTGGATTTCAGAGTCAGATGTGACAAGGCTCAAATATGGACTCAAGCACCCAAGTGTAATCTGGGCAGGTTAACTGATTTTTTTTATATAAAATGGAAAAAATAACATTATATACTTCAGATGGTTGTTATAAAGATTATGTGCTTTTGTGTGTGTGTGCTTGGCACAAACCCAAGTGTCAAAAACAGTAGCATTAAACCACTACTAAATTTCCAGAGCCTTGCATATGGTCAAACTGTGACTAGGAGAAGTTATTTTATCAACAATGTTACTTCACCCTTCTGAAGGGCTTAGTTCCTTCCCAGGTATAAGGAGGAAATATGAAATGCTTATTAGCACAGGGTTTGGCCCAACACTAATCCTCTGTGAACAGTGGCTATTAAGACATCCCCTGGACTCTGCTGGGTTTTTCTCAGTGGACGCTTTTCAATTATGATTTTTTAAAAGGCTGTGTGTCTCTCAGCTAATTTGTGGGTTGGAATACTTTTGTGCAATCAGATAATTACCCACTCTGTTTGCCACATGTAGGCAATGTCATGAAGTGATAACCCTGGCCAGATTTGGTACAAATTGTATTTGGGTGGCAATCTATAATACTAGTAATTGCTATGACAGTCCACCATGAATAGTAAGCCAATAGACAGTGATAATAAGAGATAGGAAATAGGAGTCTAGCAGTTCCTGAACATGGCTGACCATACAATCACCTGGGCATCTTAAAAATACTATTGATTCAGGGGTGCCTGGGTGGCTTAGTCGTTAAGCGTCTGCCTTTGGCTCGGGTCATGATCCCAGGGTCTTGAGATCGAGCCCCGCATTGGGCTCCCTGCTCTGCGGGAAGCCTGCTTCCCCCTCTCCCACTCCTCCTGCGTGTGTTCCCTCTCTCGCTGTGTCTCTCTCTCTGTCAAATAAATAAAATCTTAAAAAATAAATAAATAAATAAACTGCTTTATTAAAAAAATACTATTGATTCAGGGGCGCCTGACCCTCCTCCCTCTCATACTGTCTCTCATTCTCTCTCTCTCAAATAAATAAATAAAATCTTTAAAAAAATATTATTGATTCATTATTTGATTCTACATGTCTGAGAGAGGAGCCCTAGAATCTGCATTTTTTTAAAAGATTTTTTAAATTTATTCATGAGAGACAGAGAGAGAGGCAGAGGGAGAAGTAGACCCCCTGCTGAGCAGAGAGCCCAATGTGGGACTCGATCCCAGGACCCCAGGATCATGACCTGAGCCGAAGGCAGACACTCAACCGACTGAGCCACCCAGGTGCCCCCTAGAATCTGCATTTTTAAAAAAGTGTTGTGAAAGGTTCTGACGGGCAGCCAAGATTGGGAATTAATGATCTAGCTCATGACATCTCAAACTCAATTCCCTCTATGCACGACACCTTTTCTCATAGTTAAAAATCCATATTGTAATATTCTCGCAATCTCTAAGGATGGACACCCAAAAGAAACCAAACAAACCAAACAAAAGTTCAAGGGAGCTGTGACTTGTATGGACTGTGGAAGGAAGTTGCAGATCGAAGTGGTAAGCAGAAGAAATTTAATCAAAACAATTTTAACAGCATCAGCAGCCAAATCAATAAAAGGAAATCCAGAAATTTCAATGGGGTTTAACTACAACTGTTGGAATTATAGAAGCTACTAGAAAAAGTAAGTGAGAAAGTCAATGAAATGCACTGTTTAATTCCCTATCTGGCTCTAGCATTGCTTTTCTTGTTGCATGAAAAATTTCTTGAGTAACTTGGGCTTATTTTACAAAATAAAAATTCCTCTCTCCCACTCTATTTCTTCCTCTCCAATTCCACTCCCCAGGGATTCCTCCTTAATAACAGTTTGGTGTGTAATCCAAACAGGCTTTTCTGTGGCATCGTTCTCCTTGTGATAAACAGTTCCTTTAGAGTCAAACCAGAACTAACTATACTTATTAAAAATGGTGAATTTCTATTAACAGGAAACAGCTTTCTTTTCTTCTTGAGATGGGGAAGGCAGGCATTAAGAGGTAAGACCATTCTAATTTAATTTTCCGGGATATTGAAACCTGAAAGACAGGAACATGTCTAGCCTAGTTTTCCAAGAAATTGAAACTTTAAAAAGAAGGGAATTTTCTGGGCCCCTGGGTGGCTCAGTTGGTTAAGCAACTGCCTTTGGCTCAGGTCATGATCCCAGAGTCCTGGGGTTGAGTCCCACATCAGGCTCCCGGCTCAACAGGGAGCCTGCTTCTCCCTCTGACCTTCTCCCCTCTCATGCTGTTTCTCTCTCTCTCTTAAATAAATAAATAAATAAATAAATAAATAAATAAATAAAATCTTCAAAAAAAAAGGAATATTCTAGTTTGGTTTTTCAGAGAAATCAAAACTGGACACTCCTCCTGGACTTACTTTTGTCCTGGGGCTCAGGTTTACTATCCATTTCTTCTCTTCTCCCTTGTCAAGCTGCAGACACCCAAACAGATCAGATGTCCAGGAGCTTTCTCTTCAACACCCCGACTCTGAAGAATCTTCTTATTACCGAGGTAAGTACAGACTGCCTGGAGAGACCTGAGCCATGCCTTTTCCACAGAAAGAATGGTCACTAAAAGGGACCACAAAACTCTAAGATGAAAATCCAAGGGCACCTGGGTGGCTCAGTCAGTTGAGCAACAAACTCTTGATTTTGGTTCAGGTCATGATCTCAGGGTTGTGAGATGGAGCCCCCCTTCGGGTCCATACTGATCGTGGACCCTGCTTAAGATTCTCTCTCTCCCTCTCCCTCTGCTTCCCACGCCCCACCGCCCTATCACTGCTTGCACTCCCTCTTAAAAAAAAAAAAAAAGGAAAAGAAAAGAAGAAGAAAAAAGAAAAGAAAAAAAAATCCACTTTGTGGCTATAGACCCTTCTAGATACATCCACTTTAGGCAAGAGAGGCTGCGATGAGCATGTTACAGCCACACTTTTCCTGAATGACTAAAACAGACAGTGAGGGGCGGAGTAAGATGGCGGAGGAGTAGGAGACCTGGGTTTCCTCTGGTCTCAGGAATTCAGCTGAATAGGGATCAAACCATTCTGAACACCTACGAACTCAACAGGAGATCGAAGAGGAGAGTAGCAACAACTCTCTGAACAGAGAAATGACCACTTTCTGGAAGGTAGGACGTGCGGAGAAGTGAATCCGAGGCGATATTCGGGAGGATAGACGGCGGGGGAGGGGCCTCCGTCGGCCGCTTCTGGCAAGTGCTAGAGCTGCGGAGCACAAAATCGGACCTTTTAGAAACCGGCTCCGCTGAGGGACGTCGCTCCAGTGGCTAAGCGGGGGGTGGAACCCTCGCGGGACAGTGTGGTCTCAGGACCCTCGGGGTCACAGAAAGACCGGGGGTGCCTGAGTGCGGCAGAGCTCCCGGGTATCGGAGCGGGGAAGCCGGCTGCAGAGACGGAGCTGAGGCACGGGCTCACAGCTCGGGGTTGCCATAAACTGATCCGCGGCCCAGTCGGGCCACTGCTCCTCCAGCAGGGACCCAACAAGTGGCAGAGCCGGGGAGACTCCCCTTCCTCCCCTGGGAGGAGCGGCGCGGGAGCGCACCACAGGGATCTGCTGGGTTTGGAGACTCCACACGGGGTCGGGTGCCACAGATAGAAACGCTCGGTCACAGGCCGGGTGAGCACGGAGTGCGGCCAGAGACCGGGGACGAGGGAGTGACTGACTGTTTTTCTCTGGGGGCGCACTGAGGAGCGGGGCCCAAGTTCTCGGCTCCTCTGGGCGGAGATTGGGAGGCCACCATTTTCACTCTCGTCCGCCAAAGCTGTACGGAGAGCTTGCAGGGAACAAAATCTCCGGAGAGCAAACCCGAGCAGCTTGCTTAGCCTGGACCAGCAAGGGCGGGGCAATTCCACCTCCAGCAAAGACATTTGGGAACCACGGCAACAGACCCCTCCCCCAGAAGATCAGCACGAACAGCCAGCAAGCCAAGACCAAGTTTACCGATCAAGGAGAACGGGAGAACTCCAGAGCTAGGGGAATACTGCACATAGAATTCATGGCTTTTCCCCCATGATTCTTTAGTCTTTCAATGTTAATTTTTTTAACTTTTTCTTTTTTTGAATTTTTCTTTTTCCCTTTTTCAACCAACATCTTATCAATCCCTTTTTAAAATTTTTTTTTTATTTTTCATTTTTAGAGTCGTATTCTATCCCTTCATAGCAGTTACCCTTATTTTTGGCATATATATATAAGTTGTTCTCTCTTTAAAATTCTGAGATACAGTTTCTTCTAACAGATCAAAATATACCCTAAATCTTTAGTGTATGGCTTTGTTCTAGTATCCTTTCCGATCACATTCTCTCCCTTTTTTTCTTTTTTTTATATCTTCTTTCTTTTTTAAAACAACTTATCTTATCAATTCCTTTTATAAAATCTTTTATACTTTTCATCTTTACAGTCATATTCCATCCCTTCATTGTATCAACCCTTATTTTGTACATATGTAAGTCTTTTTTTCTTTAAAATTTTGGGAGGCACTGTCTTCTAACAGACCAAAATACATCCAAAATCCAGTGTGTGGCACTGATCTAAGCACCAGCCTTATCATATTCGATCATATTCTGTTTTTTTGTTCTGTTTTTGTTTGTTTTTATCTTTTTCTTTTTTTTTCTCTTTCTTTTTTCTTTCTTTCCCTTTCTTTCCCCCTGGTTTCAGATCTTTTCTGATTTGTTTAGAGTATATTTGCTGGGGACGTTGTTAACCTGTTAGCATTTTGTTCTCTCATTCATCTATTGTCCTCTGGACAAAATGACAAGATGAAAAAAATCACCTCAACAAAAAGAACAAGAGGTAGTACCGTCTGCCAGGGACCTACTCAATACGGACATTAGTACGATGTCAGACCTAGAGTTCAGAATCATGATTTTAAAGATACTAGCTGGGCCTGAAAAAAGCTTGGAAGTTATTAGAGAAACCCTTTCTGGAGAAATAAAAAACTAAAATCTAACCAAGTCGAAATCAAAAAGCTTAATGAGGTGCAATAAAAAAATGGGGGCACTACTGCTAGGATAAATGAGGCAGAAGAGAGAATCAGCGATATAGAAGACCAAATGGTGGAAAATAAAGAAGCTGAGAAAAAGAGATAAACAACTACAGGATCACAAGGGCAGAATTCGAGAGATAAGCGATACGATAAGACGAAACAACATTAGAATAATTGGGATCTCAGAAGAAGAAGAAAGAGAGAGAGGGGCAGAAGGTATATTGGAGCAAATTATAACAGAGAACTTCCCTAATGTGGGGAAGGAAACAGGCATCAAAATCCAGGAGGCACAGAGAACCCCTCTCAAAATCAATAAAAATAGGTCAACACCCCGACATCTAATAGTAAAACTTACAAGTCTCGGAGACAAAGAGAAAATCCTGAAAGCAGCTCGGGAGAAGAGATATGTAACCTATAATGGTAGAAATATTAGATTGGCAACAGACCTATCCACAGAGACCTGGCAGGCCAGAAAGGACTGGCATGATATCTTCAGAGCACTAAACAAGAAAAATATGCAGCCAAGAATACTATATCCCGCTAGGCTGTCATTGAAAATAGAAGGGGAGGGCGCCTGGGTGGCTCAGATGGTTAAGCGTCTGCTTTCGGCTCAGGTCATGATCCCAGGGTCCTGGGATCGAGTCCCGCATTGGGCTCCCTGCTCCTTGGGAGCCTGCTTCTCCCTCTGCCTCTCTCTCTCTCTGTCTCTCATGAATAAATAAATAAAATCTTAAAAAAAAAAAAAAAAGAACCCTTCATCATTTAAAAAAAAAAAAAAAAGAAAATAGAAGGGGAGATAAAAGGCTTCCAGGACAAACAAAAACTAAGGAATTTGCAAACACGAAACCAGCCCTACAAGAAATATTGAAAGGGGTCCTCTAAGCAAAGAGAGAGCCTAAAAACAGCATAGACCAGAAAGGATCACCGACAATATACAGTCATAGTCACCTTACAGGCAATACAATGGCACTAAATTCCTATCTTTCAATAGTTACCCTGAATGTAAATGGGCTCAATGCCCCAATCAAAAGACACAGGCTATCATATTGGATTAAAAAACAAGACCCATCAACATGCTGTCTGCAAGAGACTCATTTTAGACCCAAAGACACCCCCTGATTGAAAGTGAAGGGGTAGAAAAGCATTTACCATGCTAATGGACACCAAAAGAAAGCTGGGGTGGCAATCCTTATATCAGACACATTAGATTTTAAACCAAAGAGATGAAACCAATAAGAGATGAAGAAGGACACTATATCCTACTTAAAGGGTCTATCCAACAAGAAGATCTAACAATCGTAAATATCTATGCCCCGAACATGGGAGCAGCCAATTATATAAGGCAATTAATAACAAAAGCAAAGAAACACATTGACAACAATACAATAATATGGGGGACGTTAACACCCCCGTAACTGAAATGGACAGATTATCTAAGCAAAAGATCAACAGGAAATAAAGACTTTAAATGACACACTGGACCAAATGGACTTCACAGACATATTCAGAACATTCCATCCCAAAGCAATGGCATACACATTCTTCTCTAGTGCCCATGGAACATTCTCCAGAATAGATCACATCCTAGGTCACAAATCAGGTCTCCACTGGTACCAAAAGATTGGGATAATTTCCTGCATATTTTCAGACCACAATGCTTTGAAACTAGAACTCAATCACAAGAGGAAAGTTGGAAAGAACTCAAATCCATGGAGGCTAAAGAGCATCCTACTAAAGAATGAATGGGTCAACCAGGAAATTAAAGAAGAATTTAAAAAATTCATGGAAACCAATGAAAATGAAAACACAACTGTTCAAAATCTTTGGGATGCAGCAAAGGCAGTCCTGAGAGGAAAGTATATAGCAATACAAGCCTTTCTCAAGAAACAAGAAAGGTCTCAAATACACAAACTAACCCTACACCTAAAGGAGCTGGAGAAAAAACAGCAAATGAAGCCTAAACCCAGCAGGAGAAGAGAAATAATAAAGATCAGAACAGAAATCAATGAAATAGAAACCAAAAGAACAGTAGAACAGATCAATGAAACTAGGAGCTGCTTCTTTGAAAGAATTAGCAAGATTGATAAACCCCTGGCCAGACTTATCAAGAAGAAAAGAGAAATGACCCAAATGAACAAAATCATGAATGAAAGAGGAGTGATCACAACCAACACCAAAGAAATACAAACAATTATATGAACATATTGTGAGCAACTCTATGCCAGCAAATTAGATAACCTGGAAGAAATGGAGGCATTCCTAGGGATGTATAAACTACCAAAACTGAACCAGGAATAAATAGAAAACCTGAACAGACCTATAACCACTAAGGAAATTGAAGCAGTCGTCAAAAATCTCCCAACAAACAAAAGCCCAGGGCCAGATGGCTTCCCAGGGGAATTCTACCAAACATTTAAAGAAGAATTAATACCTATTCTTCTGAAACTGTTCCAAAAAATAGAAATGGAAGGAAAACTTCCAAACTCGTTTTATGAGGCCACCATTACCTTGATCCCCAAACCAGACAAAGACCCCATCAAACAGGAGATTTACAGACCAATATCCTTGATGAACATGGATGCAAAAATTCTCACCCAAATACTGGCCAATAGGATCCAACAGTACATTAAAAGAATTATTCTCATGACCAAGTGGGATTTATCCCTGGGCTGCAAGGTTGGTTCAACATCCGCAAATCAATCAATTTGATACGATACATTAACAAAAGAAAGAACAAGAATTATATGATCTTCTCAATAGACGCAGAAAAAGCGTTTGACAAAGTACAGCATCCTTTCTTGATCAAAACTCTTTAGCGTATAGGGATAGAGGCTACGTACATCAGTATCATAAAAGCCATCTATGAGAAACCTACAGCGAATATCATTCTCAATGGGGAAAAACTGAGAGCTTTCCCCCTAAGGTCAGGAACGCGGAAGGGATGTCCACTATCACCACTGCTATTCAACATGGTATTAGAAGTCCTAGCCTCAGCAATCAGACAACAAAAAGAAATCAAAGGCATCCAAATCGGCAAAGAGGAAGTCAAACTCTCACTCTTTGCAGATGATATGATACTGTATGTGGAAAACCCAAAAGACTCCACCCCAAAACTGCTAGAACTCATACAGAAATTCAGTAAAGTGGCAGGATATAAAATCAATGCACAGAAATCAGTGGCATTCCTATACACCAACAACAAGACAGAAGAGAGCCAAATCAAGGAGTCGATCCCATTTACAATTGCACCCAAAACCATTAGATACCTAGGAATAAATCTAACCAAAGAGGCAAAGGATCTGTACTCAGAAAACTATAAAATACTCATGAAAGAAATTGAAGAAGACACAAAGAAATGGAAAAACGTTCCATGCTCATGGATTGGGAGAATCAACATTGTGAAGATGTCAATGCTACCTAGAGCAATCTACACATTCAATGCAATCCCCATCAAAATACCATCCACTTTTTTCAAAGAAATGGAACAAATAATCCTAAAATTTGTATGGAACCAGAAGAGACCCCGAATAGCCAGAGGAATACTGAAAAAGAAAAGCAAAGCTGGCGGCATCACAATTCCGGACTTCCAGCTCTATTACAAAGCTGTCATCATCAAGACAGTATGGTACTGGCACAAAAACAGACGCATAGATCAATGGAACAGAATCGAGAGCCCAGAAATGGACCCTCAACTCTATGGTCAACTTATTTTTGACAAAGCAGGAAAGAATGTCCAATGGCAAAAAGACAGTCTCTTCAACAAATGGTGTTGGGAAAATTGGACAGCCACATGCAGAAGAATGAAACTGGACCATTTCCTTACACCTCACACAAAAATAGACTCCAAATGGTTGAAAGACCTAAACGTGAGACAGGAGTCCATCCAAATCCTAAAGGAGAACACAGGTAGCAACCTTTTCGACCTTAGCCGCAGCAACTTCTTCCTAGAAACATCGCCAAAGGCACGGGAAGCCAGGGCAAAAATGAACTATTGGGATTTCATCAAGATAAAAAGCTTCTGCACAGCAAAAGAAACAGTCCACAAAACCAAAAGACAACCGACAGAATGGGAGAAAATATTTGCAAA
>NW_027397096.1:8928087-8957433 GCF_003265705.2 Callorhinus ursinus | reverse complement strand
GAGGGATGGGGTGGCTGGGTGATAGACATTGGGGAGGGTATGTGCTATGGTGAGCGCTGTGAATTGTGCAAGTCTGTTGAATCACAGATCTGTACCTCTGAAACAAATAATGCAATGTATGTTAAGAAAAAAAAAAAAGAAGATAGCAGGAGGGGAAGAATGAAAGGGGGTAAATCGGAGGGGGAGATGAACCATTAGAGACGATGGACTCTGTAAAACAAACTGAGGGTTCTAGAGGGGAGGGGGTTGGGGGGATGGGTTAGCCTGGTGATGGGTATTAAAGAGGGCACATTCTGCGTAGAGCACTGGATGTTATGCACAAACAATGAATCATGGAACACTACATCAAAAACTAATGATGTAATGTATGGTGATTAACATAACAAAAAATTAAAAAATAAAACAAAAATAAAACAGACAGGAGAACTGGGACTCACCTTTCAGCTGAGGCCAGGGGTGCAGGATGCAGGATGCAGGATTCCAGTCCAGACAATCTGGCAGAGGTCTGAGACAGACAGTGTTGTAGAGGGTAAGAGAGCTGACAGATCAAAGATCTGGGGAACAAACTTTCCCGTGGGATGGGACGGAGTTAGTGCACTTGCGGAAGCAAAGGGTGTTAAGATTCTTGTCAGTTACCCAACTGTTTGATCTCTATGGGAAAGGTTTCCTTGTTTTTCCTAATGTATACACTGTTTCACTTTCAGGAGGCACTTAAGCCATATTCACCTGGGAGGCTCTGACCTAGGTGGATTTTTCCAGGTTGTTTTTGCAAGTGTGTCAAAATACATTTGGCTAGGGGTGCCTGGGTGGTTCAGTCGGTTAAGCGTCTGCCTTAGGCTCAGGTCATGAAACAGGGTTCTGGGATCGAGTCCTGCATCGGGCTCCCTGCTCAGTGGAGAGCCTGCTTCTCCCTCTGCCCCTTCCTGCACTCGTGCATGCATTCGCGCTCTCTCTCTTGCTTTCAATCCCTCTATCTCAAATAAATAAAATCTTAAAAAAAAATACATTTGGCTCTTTTGTTCCCCAACATTAATTAAACACACTGGAAAGTGAATTTGCCCAACTTTATCGAGTTCTTTCTTTAAATCCTATTGGAAATGGGGCACAAATGAATATATAATTACAAATAATTCAGCAGGTGGAGAGTAAAGAAATATTTCCTCTGTAATAGGAATATAATCATCTGAAACAACAGATATTTATTTTACTAGAGGCAGGCAACACCTACCTATATTCTGGGTATTTTCTCTAGACATCCATCAACATACTCATTTTTACAACACAAATATGCTTTTCTTACTTCAGCCATAAATGTAAGATGATTTTTAGACCCACGTCAAACGAACTATTTCAATATGTGTGTGAACAACAAACTGCTGGAGACCATAATTAGAGCATTGAGGTGGGAGAAATAAAGAAATCAGAGGAGGTCATCTATTACTGTTTGTATTTCTGATCAGGCATAAGTTTTCTGACTTGTGTCTTCATCTGTGAAATATAAGACAGTATAGCATGATGCTGGGGAGCAGAGCCAGGTCTAAAGATGTGGGTTTCCTCTATCCAGTGTCTTTGTGGATTGCAGTGTTCTCAGAGTCCCTCATAACCCTACTTCCCCTCACCACAGACCACTCCTTACATTACCATTTCCAAACCGCACACTCATTCAGACGCACAAACACTCTCTCTGGCTCCCACAACTCAACCCACTTGCGTGGCCCTAAAACCAGAGCCCAGGGGTGTATGTGTGTGTAGACTGATGTTGCCTCAAGTCTTTTTCAAATTAAAACAAAACAAAACAAAACCTTCCTGTTACTATCCTAAAATAATGCTTCTCTAGAACACTTTGTGAATATTATCAAACAGATTTTTGTATTTGAGACAATTTTGACTTTCTATTAATTGTTCATGTGATATTTTATATTAATTAATGGTTTTCTTGTACAATCTTG
Source organism: Callorhinus ursinus (assembly GCF_003265705.2). Taxonomy (NCBI): domain Eukaryota; kingdom Metazoa; phylum Chordata; class Mammalia; order Carnivora; family Otariidae; genus Callorhinus; species Callorhinus ursinus. Next base: position 8,955,484 of record NW_027397096.1, on the reverse strand, counting down.
TATCCTGGGATAAACCCAATTTGGGTTTGTGTGGTGTATGTTTAATAATAGTGATGAAAATAAACTTATATAGGTACAAAGCTATATGACAAACACTTCTTTTGTTACCCCAGATTTTTGTTACCCCCTTGCCCCAAATTGACAGTTGCTGGCATTTTGCCATAGTTACTTCAAGCCTTTTTAAGATTCAATAAATAAAATACTGTAGATAAATTTGAGGCCCTTTTTGCCTCCCATCTCCAGTTTATTTTTCTCTCCTTTTCTCAGAGGTAACCAATATTCTGAGTTTACTGCATATTTTATGGTCTTTTTCACACACACTGTTTTACACACACCTATCCAGGAACAATATGTAACATTGTTGTGTGTGCATGTTTAGCTGATTAAGATGGTATAATTCTATATGTATACTTCTGTAACTTGATTTTTTAACTCTATATTTTTTTTTGTTTCTCACATCTATGTCAATGTGTGTTTAGTTTATTCTCTTAAAGTTATTCCTAATATTCCCTCCAATAAATATTAGGGCATTTTGGGGTACCTGGTTGGCTCAGTCATTAAGGGTCTGCCTTCAGCTCAGGTCATGGTTCCAGGGTCCTGGGATCAAGCCCTATATCGGGCTCCCTGCTCCATGGGAAGCCTGCTTCTCCCTCTCCCACTCGCCCTGCTTGTGTTCCTCTCTCGCTGTGTCTCTCAAATAAATAAATAAAATTTTTTAAAAAAATAAGAATTTGGGGCACCTGGGTGGCTCAGTTGGTTAAGCAACTGCCTTTGGCTCAGGTCATGATCCTGGAGTCCAGGGATTGAGTCCCGCATCAGGCTCCCTGCTCGGTGGGGAGTCTGCTTCTGCTTCTGACCCTCTCTCCTCCCGTGTTCTCTTTCATTCTCAGATAAATAAATAAAGTCTTTAAAAAATAAATAAAAAATAAGAATTTAAAAATAAATAAATAAATATTAGGGCATTTTATTTCTCCATTCCATTATTGATGGACAGTTAAGCTATTTCCAAAATTTGGTATTCCAAAAAGTGCTAAAATGACTATTCTTGTCTCCTTGTACACATTATTACTTTTTTTTTTTTTTTTTTACTAAAGTACAAACCAAAATGTGGAATTGATGGGTCAAGGTTATGTAGATTTCCAGTTGTAGTATAAATTACCAAATTTTCTCCACAATGTTGCACCATTTTATACTGCTACCAATAATGAATCAGAGTTCCAATTTTCCTGCATCTTGGTCAATACCTCATATTGTCAGGTTTACAAAGGTCTCCAGTCTGAAAGGAATGAAATGATAACTCCTCAGTCTTCCTTTACATTTCTCCAGTTACTCTGAAGCTGAGCATCTTCTCTTGTATTTATTGACCAGTTATGTTTCTGCTTCAGTCCTTTTCAATTATTTTCTCATGTTCCTATTAGATTGTTTAATTTTTTTTATTTGTAGACATTCTTTGTATATTCCGATGCTAATACTGTCATTTATGTGTTGCATTTATATCCTTTCAACCTATATTTGTTTCTTTTAAGAAACTTTTTATTTTGGAGGCACCTGGGTGGCCCAGTTGGTTAAGTGTCTGACTCTGGATTTTGGCTCAGGTCATGATCTCAGGGTCCTGGGACTGAGCCTCACATTGGGCTCATGCCAATTGTGGTGCCTCCTTGAGATTCTGTCTCCCTCTCCCTCTAAACTACAGCCCCCCTGCTCACATGCAAGCATGAGCTCTCTCTAAAAAAAAAACAACAACAGGGTGCCTGGGTGGCTCAGTTGGTTAAACAACTGCCTTCAGCTCAGGTCATGATCATGGAGTCCCGGGATCGAGTCCCACATCAGGCTCCCTGCTCAGCGGGGGGTCTGCTTCTCCCTCTGACCCTCTTCCCTCTCGTGCTCTCTGTCTCTCATTCTCTCTCTCTCAAATAAATAAATAAAATCTTAAAAAAAATAAAAAACACAAAACGCACACACACACAAAAAAACCCTTTTTATTTTGAAATAATTATATATTCACAGGAAGTTTCAAAGATATTGGAGAGAAGTCCTGTGTACCTTTTAGTTTCATCCAATAGTTACATCTTATGTAATTATAGTACAATATCAAAACCAGAAAATTGACATTGATACAAGGGTACAGTTTTATTTTAAATATGTGTACCTACCACCCTAATCTAGAACAATTCCATCACAAAGATCTCCCTTTTGTTACTCCTTTAGAGTTATATACATGCATCTCCCTCCACCACCGTCCTAACCCCTGGCAACCACTAATCTTTATTCTAGCTCCATAATTTTCTAATTTCAAGAATGTTATATAAATGAAATCATAAAATATGTGACTTTTTGAAATTGGTTCTTCTCACTCCGTATAATGCCTTTAGGATTTATCCAGTTGTTGTATCTATCAATGGTTTATTCCTTTTTATTTCTGAGTGGTATTTCATGGTAAGGATGTGCCAGGGTTTGCTGAACTATTCATCTATTGAGGGACACTTTGGATGCTTCCAGTTTGCAGCTATTACAAATAAAGCTGCTATAAATAATTATGTACAGGTGTTGGGTTTGCATAGATTTTCATTTCTCTGGAAAAAATGCCTGGGAGCGCAATTCCTGGGTCATATGGTAAGTGCATATTTCCTTTTTTAAGAAACTTTTCCAAGGATGCCTGGGTGGCTCAGATGGTTAAGCATCTGCCTTTGGCTCAGGTCATGATCTCCAGGTCGTGGGAATGAGCCCCACGTTGGGCTCCCTGCTCAGCAGGGAGTCTGCTTCTCCCTCTCCCTCTGCCACTCCCCCTGCTTGTGCCTCTCTCTCTCTCTCTCTGTGTGTCAAATAAATAAAAATATCATCTTAAAAAAAAAAAAGAAACTTTTCCAGAGTGGCTATACCATTTCACATTCTCATGAGCAATCTATGAGAGATCCAGTATCTCTGCATCTTCACTAGCATTTGGTGTTGTTGCTCTTTCTTTTAGCCATTCTTATAGGTGTCTAGTGACATCTAACCATGGTCTTAATTTGCATTTCCCAGTGGTTAGCGATGTTGAATGTCTTTTCATGTGCTTATTTGCCATGTATATCTTCTTTGATGAAATGTCTCTTCATATCTCGTTTATTTTCTAATTGGATTTTCAAAAATTAACACTTTCTTTTTCTTTTTTAAAATTTTTTATTGTTATGTTAATCACCGTACATTACATCATTAGTTTTTGATGTAGTGTTCCATGATTCATTGTTTGTGCATAACACCCAGTGCTCCACGCAGAACGTGCCCTCTTTAATACCCACCACCATGCTAACCCATCACCCCACCCCCCTCCCCCTAGAACCCTCAGTTTGTTTTTCAGAGTCCATCATCTCTCATGGTTCGTCTCCCCCTCCGATTTTCCCCCCTTCATTATTCCCCTCCTGCTATGTGGGAAACAGAACGCCACAACAACCACTGGTGCATGTTCGCTCAGACTCCAAGATCTCTGAGAAAACTCGAGATTGCAGGGTTAAAAATAACCCGAAAGGATCAGAGTGAAATGCCCTTGGAACATGTGTGGTCAGTTCTAACGTACGCAGCAGAAGATGTTTAGTAGATAGGAAGCCAGCTGTAAACGGCACACTGGGCACTCCCCTCTTTGTTCCTTTATTCTGTTTTAAAGATTCTTATGTGCTTGACTAATCCTGGGTACGTGGAGGAATGTGCCTTACTACGCCCCTGCTGTAAATCATTATAGATCTATGTCGCTGTAGAAGGTATATAAGAGTATGGAAAATAAACCTCGGCACCTCGGGTTGTTTGCTCCAGGTCCCCTGTGCCTCGCTCTACTGTCTTCTCTCATCTCTTTTTCTCAGTTCCTTCGCCGCCCCAGGTCCCCAACTCTCAGAGGTCGACAAGTGGCACCGGAACAGGGACCTGAAGCCCCCGTCGAGGAGTGATTGGCCAGCAATAGGAACCCTACAGAAGGTGGTAAGTAGGAAAGTTTATTGCAGGGTTATGGGGCAAACAAATTAAAAAACATCAGGTTTTGCTGCATCGATACATCATTTTCTTAAAGAATACGGAGCTAAAGTTACTAAGCAGCGCATAGAAAAATGTTTGGAAACAGTAGTTGAATATAATCCTTGGTTTCCGGAAGAAGGCTCCTTAGATGAGGAGACTTGGGTCCGAGTAAAAAATAATGTCTTGAGGGCTATGAGACAGGGTGAAACGATTCCCCTTTGATTTCTGGCCCATTTGGGCTTTAGTACGAGTGGTGATCAATACTATGGAAACTGGGGATAAGTTATCCCTGGCTAGGTTGCTAAGGAAACCACCAACTCTTTACATACATATGAACTAGACGATGAGACTTTAGAAAAGGCTAAGACTTTTTTTTGGGGGGGGGGGAAATCGGAGGGGGAGACGAACCATGAGAGATGATGGACTCTGAAAAACAAACAGGGTTCTAGAGGGGAGGGGGGAGGGAGGATGGGTTAGCCTGGTGATGGGTATTAAAGAGGGTAGGTATTGCATGGAGGCCTGGGTGTTAATACACAAACAATGAATCATGGAACACCACATCAAAAACTAATGATGTAATGTATGGTGATTAACATAACAATAAAAATTAAAAAAAAAAAGAAAAAAAAGTTTCCAGGAAAAAAAAAAAAGAAGGCTAAGACTGAAAGTAAAAAAATTTTCGCGGCTTCACAGTCCCGGCCGTCACCCACGGCCCCTCTGCTTTTAATGGAGGACCCCACCGAGGATGATCAACCTCCCTCCACAGTAGATTATTCCCTCTTAAACGACCCTCTCTAGCTCTCTCACCTCTTGAAAAGGAACTCCCAACGGCAAAGGGCTAATGATCTATTTATGGCTTTCCCCATAGACTGAACAGAGGCTGTTGGTCCTGTCTATGAGGGATTAGATTTAAATACCTTAAGGGAACTAAAGAAGGCTTGCCACTTGTATGGACCCACAGCCCCTTATACTATAGAGATTTTGAAAGCGTGGGCAAATTCTGGAGAGTGGATCCCTTATGATTATGGGATTAATGCCCGTGCTTATGGTTGCACGGGCTTGCCTTAAGTCAACCACAGGATTTATTACAATGGAAAATGTGGTTATTGGATGCCGCCTATATGAAAGCTCGGGCGAATCGGGCTAACCCAGCCATGCATCATGTTTCTTTTGAAATGCTCACTGGCTCTGGCCCCTTTGCAGATGTTCGAGAGCAGTTGGTCAACACTCCACCTGCAGCTACAGCGCAGGGATCTGAAATTGCCCTCACAGCTTGGGAAAAGCTAACCCCTCAGGGGAAGTGGGGCAAAGTTGTATAAAAATTGTGCAAGGCCCTACAGAAGCATATACTGATTTTATTTCTCGGCCTGAAATGGCTATTGACCGCCAAGTCGATAGTAAACCTGCCAAAGAGCACTTGCTAAGACAGCTTGCTTTTTGAAAATGCTAAGGAGGACTGCCAAGCAGCCATCCGGCCACATAGAGAAACAGGAGGCATTCTCGATTATCTTTGTCTATGTAGAAATATTGGCACTCCTACGCATCAAGCTCGGATAGCCTCCCTTCAGCTCACGGCCCCTTCCGATAGAAAAATTGCAGGCCTTAGAACAAATTGTTCAAGAGCAACTGCAGACAGGACACACAGAGCCTTCGCAATCTTCTTGGAACTCTCCAGTCTTTGTTATCAGAAAAAAATCAGGTAAGTGGAGGCTCTTAATACACCTTCAGAATGTTAATGCCGTCATGGAGCCTCTGGGTGCCTTGCAGCCTGGGTTACCTACTCCTACAGCCGTTCCCAAACAATGGCCATTGATAATAATAGATCTTAAGGATTGTTTCTATACCATAGCCATTCACCCTGAGGATAGGGAGAAATTTTGCCTTTTCTATTCTAAGCACTAACAACAAGGAACCGATGAAATGATATCACTGGACAGTTTTGCCACAGGGTATGACTAATTCTCCTACCATGTGTCAGTATTATGTTGTCCAGGTCCTCATAAGAGATCATTATCCTCGATCCTATATCATTCATTATATGGATGATATTTTGCTGATGTCACAAACTGAAACTGAATTACAAAATGTGTATCAGGCCACTTCCCAACATCTGACTTCCGCCGGTCTCATAATAGCCCCGGGGAAAATCCAAACTACTCCGGCATCTTATCTAGGCACTGTGGTAGATAGAACCACAGTGAAACCTCAAACAATGCAAATTCGTAGGGATACCCTCCTTACTCTTAAGGATTTTCAGAAACTCCTAGGAGACAGTAATTGGATTCACCCTCTTCTGGGGATTCCAACTTATAAAATACAAAATTTATTTAACACTTTACAAGGTGACTCTGCTTTAGATAGTCCTCGCACTCTATCTTCAGAGACGGAGGCCGAATTACAGTTTGTTGAGGAGCGATTAAAAACTGCCTTTGCTTACAGGTATAATGATTCTCTCCCCTGCTTCTTCTTACTTTCCCTACCCCTCATTCTCCGACTGGTGTCTTAGAGCAAGAAGACAAACCTCTCGAATGGGTGACTTTACATACAAAAACGTCTCGAACTGTTACTCCATATCTATCTCTTGTCGCTTCACTCATTCTCCAAAAGCGTTCTATTCAAATTCTTGGTTTTGACCCAGTGCTCATTGTTTTACCTAACTCTTCCACATCTTTTAAGGAAGTCCTTCCCTTCTCTGCTGATCTGCAAATAACTCTTGCTGATTATACTGGGCGCATAGGTTGCCACTATCCATCAGGTAAACTATGGGACTTCCTAAAGCGCACTACCTGGGTTATAAATCGCATGGTTCCTAACATTCCAATCCCCTCAGCTCCTACATACTTTATTGATGGCTCTTCCTCCGGGCACGCCGGAGTCTGGGGCCCTGCTATTCAGCGCTCCATAAAAACCCCTTACACTTCTGCTCAACAAGTCCAACTTGCAGCTTGATTGTTCTTATCACAGAATGTTCATCATCCTATAAATATCATATCTGATTCCACTTACGTAGTTGGCAGTGTTGCGCCTTTGGAAACAGCTCTTATTTCCCCAACTCATTCCATCATTAACCCTCTGCTTCAAGAACCATAATTAGAAATTCAATCTCGAACTCACCCTTTGTTCATTACTCATATCCGCTCTCATTCTAACCTCCCTAGACCTCTTACACAAGGGAATCACTCTGCTTATTTACTGGCTACTCCTATCTTTGAAACTCCACAGGCAGAACATGCCCATCTTCATACCAACGCCAACCGCCCTCATTCGCACTATAAAATACCCTTGCGTTCTGCCAGGCAGATTGTCTCTTCTGTCCTGTTTGTCGACCTCTACATTTAACTGAGCATCCAGAGGGTGTCAATCCCAGAGGCACAGCTCCTGATTGTATTTGGCAAATGGACGTTACTCATTTCCCACCTTTCGGACGTCTCTCGTATATTCATGTTACAATAGACACCTTTTCAGGATTTCTTCATGCTACTCCATTGATGGGAGAAAAGGCTGGGCACGTTATCTCTCATTTGCTTGAATGTTTCGCTATTATGGGGTTACCTACTTGTATCAAGACAGATAATGGCCCAGCATATACTAGCAAAAAAGTACGAGAATTCCTTAAAGAATGGCAAATACAGCATATCACAGGTATTCCTTATAATCCTCAGGTACAAGCTGTAGTGGAAAGGGCACATGCCACCATTAAGAAACAACTGCGTAAAACTATTTCTAAAATGAAAGGGGGAATCTCCCCCCCCGAGACGTCATGGCACAAACCTTATTTATTTTAAATTTTTTAAACTTACCCCAAGGAGAACCATATACTAGAGCTGACAAACATTTCTCGCCAGCCTCAGTCTGAACTCAGGACACACCCATGTGGATAAAAAATGAGGAAGATAATTGGTTGCCCGGGAAATTAATTACCCGAGGCCCTGGTTATGCTTGTGTCATTCCAGATGGATCCAGTTGAGCAATTTGGATACCTCTTCGGAAAGTCCGGCCTAGGACCGGTGATGAAGACAACCCTCAAAAAACAAACGAGTGCCCAAAATCTCTATCACAGAGTGCTTATGACAGCTGCTAATTTGAAAAAAAGAAAGGGGGAGCTGTGGAAGCAGAACACCACAACGACCACTGGTGCATGTTCGCTCAGACTCCAAGATCTCTGAGAAAACTCGAGATTGCAGGGTTAAAAATAACCTGAAAGGATCGAGTGAAATGCCCTTGGAACATGTGTGGTCAGTTCTAAAGTACTCAGCAGAAGATGTTTAGTAGATAAGAAGCCAGCTGTAAACAGCACACTGGGCACTCCCCTCTTTGTTCCTTTATTCTGTTTTCTTACGTGCTTGACTAATCCTGGGTACGTGGAGGAATGTGCCTTACTACGCCCCTGCTGTAAATCATTATAGATCTATGTCGCTGTAGAAGGTATATAAGAGTATGGAAAATAAACCTCGGCACCTCGGGCTGTTAGCTTGGGGTCCCCTGTGCCTCGCTCTACTGTCATCTCTCGTCTCTTTTTCTCAGTTCCTTCGCCGCCCCAGGTCCCCGACTCTCAGGTCGACACTGCTATCTTCTTCTTCTTTTTAACATATAATGTATTTTTTGTTTCAGAGGTACAGGTCTGTCTGTGGTTCAGCAGTCTTGCACAATTCACAGTGCTCACCATAGCATATACCCTCCCCAATGTCCATCACACAGCCACCCCATCCCTCCCACCCCCCCACTCCAGCAACCCTCCGTTTGTTTCGTGAGATTTAAGAATTCCTCCTATCAGTAACACTTTATTTTTCAAAGTAGTTCTAGGTTTACAGAAAAATTGAGCAGAAAGTATAGAGTTCCGGTATACTTCCTTATTCCCCTTCCAATCTCCCGTTATTAATATCTTGCCTTAGTGTGGAATTTGGTATAATTGATGAACCAATATTGATTCATTCTTATTTATTAAAGTCCAAAGTTTACATTAGAGTCCACTCTTTGGGTGATACATTCTGTGGGTTTTTGACAAATGTATAATGATATGTATCCACCATGGTAGTATCATGCAGAACAGTTGCACTGTCCTCAAAATCCCTGTGCTCAACCTAGTCTTCCTTACAGCACTCCCTCCTTCCCGAACTGAGGACAACCACTGATCTTTTTACTGTCTCCATCATTTTGCCTTTTCCAAAATGTCATACAGTTGGAATCACACAGTATGTATTTCTATCCCTTTAAGTATTTCCATGTTTAATCAGATCAAAGTGAGGGAGTGTCTTGCTTTAAGATAATTGTGACCTGATGGACTGAGATTTCCTATACTGCTTAGTGAACTGAAGTCGATGCCCCAGTTGGGATCCCAGTACTTCTGATGCTGAAGTAATATAGTTCAAAAAGCTGTTTGCTTCTTGTGAGGTGGTAAGGATATGCTAAGGGTAACTAAGGGAAGTAGTTGCCTTTGAAAAATAGCCTATCTTCAGAAGATATTAGAAAATAAAGACAGGAGGGCACCTGGCTGGCTCAGTCAGTTGAGCATCCGCCTTCAGCTCTGGTCATGATCCCAGGGTCCTGTTCAGCAGGGAGCCTGCTTCTCCCTCTCGTCTCTGCTCGTGCTCTCTCTTTCTTTCTCTCACGATCTCTCTTTCTCAAATAAATAAATAAAATCTTAAAAAAAAAGAAAAGAAAGAAATGAATGTCTCTCAAATCCTATGGTTATATTGATCAGTTTCAACATACAACTAAGAGCTCATATGAATCTGATAGAGGGCACTCTCTAAGATTTCCAGGGGAAAAAAAAGAAATTAAGGGGTGCCTGGGTGGCTCAGTCATTAAGCATCTGCCTTCAGCTCAGGTCATGGTCCCAGGGTACTGGGATTGAGCCCTGCATCGGGCTCCCTGCTGGGCAGGAGGCCTGCTTCTCCCTCTGCCACTCCTCCTGCTTGTGTTCCCTCTCTCACCATGCCTCTCTGTGTCAAATAAATAAATAAACTCTTCAAAAAAAGAAATTAAGCCAAAATCTCTAATCCTTTAAATATATCAGCACTTTAATAAACACTCTCCACACATGGAGAAAAAAAGAATATAAGCTCAGTGGTCACCCTATAAACAGGACTCTTCAAAACTTGCACAAACACATTAAATGCATTAACAAATTTAATTTTCAGAAGCATGAATTTTATGTTTTCTACTTGAAAAAAATTAAAATTGAGAAACAAAATACTTAAAGGTAAATACTACACTCGAGAATAAACATGAAAATTAATGCAAAAACAAGAAATAAAACTTAAACAATATTCCATCTTTCTAATATAAACCATCACTCTCTCTAAAAATTTTTGAATTGAGGAATAGGAAAAGTTGACTTCGAAGTATGGTCTTATTGCTGATAAAGAAACAGTATAGGGACACCTGGGTGGCTCAGGCGTTAAGCGTCTGCCTTCTGCTCGGGTCATGATCCCAGAGTCCTGGGATCGAGCCCCGCATCGGGCTCCCTGCTCCGCGGGAAGCCTGCTACTGCCCCTCCCTCTGCTTGTGTTCTCTCTCTCTGTCAAATAAATAAATAAAATCTTTAAAAAAAGAAACAGTATATTTAAATCAACTTTAGGCCAGAAATTAGTAGTACTTTAAAAATTTAAGAATCCCTTCTTTACTAATACTTTTTCTTTTAATCCTCTACACAGAACTTTATTAAGGGGGAGGGTAGTGGTAAGAGAAGGTCCCTGCGTTGAACAGATTACATCGTGCAGTGCTAGAGCGTAGAGGGTGGCGCTGGGGAGTTCAGGGAGATTTTAGAGAGCGGTCCTGGCCAGGAACAGTTGGACCTGTCAGGGATGGAGGTCAAGGGAACCAGGGTCTCAGAAGCGGCCATACCGGTGGTCTGGGGAAAGTCCTTGGTTTCCTTCTCGGGGACAGTGGCTAGTATGCGACCGCGGGGGGTGACTAGAGTTCCTGGGTGGCATCAGGGCAGGTGCACAGGGACTGATCTCCGGATTGGAGATCCAGACTGGTCTTGGGTTTGGGGGTTTAGAGTTCCGGTTGATTTTGGACTTAAGACTTAAGCGCTGGTTTCGGGACAGTGTTCAGGTCTCGTCAGCGCCCGGGGGCTTGCACACACAACTGATGTCGGAGGTTCCAGAAGAGGGACCGCGGATGTATGAAGTTGCAGAGGCCACCGCGGGTACATTCGTCCACTGCCGACAGCCTGGCTCCGGGTAGTCTCGACAGGAGACCGCTCAGCATGACAAACAGTCCGCCCAGCTGAGTTCGGCCGCGGCTTGCTCTGCACGCTCCCTGCGCTGAAACTTGACAGGGACATTGCCCACGAGGTTGTCGCACACATTCATCTCTTCAATCTCTCCGTACTTTATCTGCAGCTCCGCGAGTCATCGCAGTGTTCCCGCACCTCCCCGTCGCTCATGTGACAATGCGGTCCGTGCGCGGTCTGGGCGGTGTTTTTGGATTCCCGTGCGGGTGGAAGTCCGTTCGTTGTGAAGCCGGGAGCATCGGCCCCGGTGCTGGCAGGCCCCGATTTGTCCTTCTCAGTCCCGAATATCGAAGCTAAACACCCTCCAACTCTGTCTTACTAATACTTTTAGTGGAGATTTCGAGGACTTTATTATTATTTGGTAAAATGAATACAAGGGAATTAAATTTAGTGCTTTTAACTAAGGTATCCCCTTTGTTACAATTGTTCCTGAATTCAAGGTATACAAAAGGATCATATATCCTCTCCTTGATTTTCCATGGTGTGAACTGAAGAAGCGAAGAAGTCATTCTCAAGACTTTTGGATTGCTTTGGAATTTCCAAAATAACTCCACTTGGTTCCAGCTCAGATGATTGTATTAACTCTACTAAATAAAAAGGGTAGTTTGTAAATGGACAAAGGAGGGAGAGGAGGGGAGATCGAAACGAGAAGGTGGGGGGAGGGAGGGAATATACCGGACTCTTCAGTTGTAGAAATGTTTCGTTTACTACGGTGGGAAGTAGATACGCGGGTGGTGGTATGCCTTTTTGTACGTCTGAAATATTTCATAATAAAAACGTAACGAATCATTCTTAACTTCATTCCCCCACCCCCCAGGGGTGACCACACGTGGTATCGCTCGGTCTATTTCGGGGAACTGGACGTACCTACAGTTCGCCCCGCCGTCCCCCTTTCCCTCGGTGACCGCTACTCGGGGGGTGGGGCGACCTACGCCTCCTGCGGGGGGCGGGGTCTGCGCTTCCGGTAAAGGGCGGGGCCCCAGACTTGCCTCCGCTTCTCCACTGGGAATCGAAATGCACGGGGCAGGGGCCTGGGTGGCTCAGTCCTTAAGCGGCTGCCTTCCGCTGGGCTCATGATCCCAGAGTCCTGGGATCAAGCCCTATGTCGCCTGCTTCTCCCTCTCCCACTCCCCCTGCTTGTGTTCCCTCTCTCGCTGGGTCTCTCTGTCAAACAAATAAATAAAATCTTAAAAAAAAAATGTACTCGGGCTCTGCATTTCCGGACCATTCCCGCCGGCCAGGAAATGGTGGGTGGGCACCAATCTGTAGCAGGGCGAGCCCCAGCGCAGCCCCCTGCGGAGTCTTGCGTGCGCGGGGACTTTCAGGTCCCTGACACCAAGGGCCATGCGTTGGGTGGGGGTTGGGGGTTGACTTGCCCTTCTGGGTTTTGGTGCGCCAATCTCAGCGGGAAGAACGCGACTTCAGGGAAAGTTCGCCCACAATGAGCTTACAGTCTATTTCTTAATATGTTTGCTTTTTAAAAAACAGGTGTCTTGAAAAAGAATTTTTTAAAAAAGCTGTCTTGACGTATAATTAGCATACATTAAACTGCACATGTTTAAAGCAAACAGTTTGATGAATTTTGACATATGTCTAAACCCTTGAAACCGTCATCGTAACCACATTTAAGACAAGGAACAAAGCGGAGCTGGCTGGCGGAAGGAGATTGAAGCACTCTTCTCCCGCATAAAATTTAAGGACGCACAATTCCTCTCCACGACCTCTCTGCTCCCCCAAAAAACCTCTCAGTAATCAGGATAAACACTATTGTGGGGCGCCTGGGTGGCTCAGATGGCTAAGCGTGTGTCTTCCGCTCAAGTCATGATCTCAGGTCCAGGGATGGAGCTGCACATCGGGCTCCCAGCTCTCCTCCCCTCTGCCTGCCGCTCCCCCTGCTTGTGCTCTCTCTCCGTCTCTCTTTCTCAAATGAATAAATAAAATCTTTAAAAAAAGATAAACACTATTTTAAAAATCAAAATTCATGCAAAATTCACAATGAACAAAATATCAAAACTTTATTTTTTAAAAATATTTATTTATTTGACAGAGCGAGGGCGAGAGCGAGCACAAGCGGGGGTTGGGGAGCGGCAGGCAGAGGGAGAGGGAGAAACAGGCTCCCCACTGAACAGGGAGCCTGATGGGGGCTGGCAGACTGAGCCACCCACGCACCCCATAATATCAAAACTTTAAATACAGGATCCAACCCTGCAATTGCACATGGCTGCCTCACTCGCTCCACCCTAGTCCTGGTCTGTATCAGTTCTCTCCCTCTTCCACCTCTCTCTCTTTCTGTGTCCTACATCAGGTGACTGTGAATTGTCTGCTTCTGGATTCTCTTGTCTCCTTGATCTGTGGGTCTTCTGCATGTCACAGTGTCTTAATATTAGAGCTTTATTGTTCTTCAAGATTGTTTGGCTATTCTTGCCTTACCGCACTGAGGTCTCCAGTACAATGTTGAATAGAAGTAAAAATAAAGATCACCCTTGTCTTTTTTCTTTTTCTTAAATATTTTATTTATTTATTTGAGAGAGAGAGAGAGAAACAGTATGAGAGGGGAGAAGGTCAGAGGGAGAAGCAGGCTCCCCGCTGAGCGGGGAGCCTGATGTGGGACTTGATCCCAGGACTCCAGGATCATGACCTGAGCCGAAGGCAGTCGCTTAACCAACCGAGCCACCCAGGCGCCCAAGATCACCCTTGTCTAATTCCGAAACTCTAGAGGAGGGTTTTCAATATTTCCTCACTGGGTGTGATTTTTAATAGTTTTTATTTTGTAAGTCATCTTTATCGGATTAAGGAAATTTCTTCTTCTTCCTAATTGACTAACAGTTCTTGTTGAATCTTTGTCCCACTTTAGAACATGAGATACTGGGGTAAACTGTAATATTGTTCAGCAAGATTGGTACCCCTCTCCAGAAGCAGATTATAGTTCTCTGACCCATTGGCATTAGGATCGTCAATGTGACTTGTTTTGACCAAGGAAATAAGAGATGTAATGTGTATTATTTCTAAACAGAAGTTTAAGATGATTTTTCTGCATCTGTTGAGATTACCATATGCTGTTCTTTTGTTCTATTAATGTAGTGAATAGGCTGATTGATTTGCAAATATAAATCACTCTTGGATACCTAGAGTAAACCTTTATTTGTCTTGATGTAATATACTTTTTATATATAGCTGTATTCATTTTCCTTACATTTGATTAACATTTTTTTAAAACTTTATGTTTAGGAGAGAGGTTGGTCTGTAATTTTCCTTTAACATCCTTATCAAGTTTTGAAATCAAGGTTAACTGGTCTTGTGAAAAGAGCTAGAAATTGTTCTCTTTTCTATTCTCCAAAAGAGTTTGTGTAAGATTGGTGTTACCTGTTTATGAGAGAGGTTGGTCTGTAATTTTCCTTTCTTTTAACATCCTTATCAAGTTTTGAAATCAAGGTTAACTGGTCTTGTAAAAAGAGCTAAAAAGTGTTCTCTATTCTATTCTCCAAAAGAGTTTGTGTAAGATTGGTGTTATCTCTTGAATAGTGTTCAGAGTAAATTCTCCCAGTAAAAGACAAACAAAAAACAAATAAAAAACAACTACATGGACACCCAGGTAAAAACTACATTGCTGTGATGTTGAGCCATTAGCTATGGCTTGTTCCCAAGATCTGGCGAGTGGGCTATGATTGGAAATTATGTGTGTAATTTTCGCATTGTGCCCTTAAAAAGAAAGTGTGACTCTACCTTCTCTCTTTCCTGCTAGCTGAACTGTGGACAAGATACCAGAAGCTGGGCAGGCATCTTGGGGCACGGTGTGGTAAACTGTAATATTTTCAACAAGGTTCGTGTCCCTATCCAGAAGTAGATCATATTCTCTGCCCCACTGGGGTCAGGGCTGGTAATGTGATTGGCTCTGAACAATGAAATATGAGCAGACATAATGTGTATTAGCTCTAAGCAGAATTCTTAAGAGTCATTGAGTGGTTCTGTCATGTTCTTTTTCTTCTGACATAAAATGGGCAATATTCCAGATTCAGCCTGGGTTGTGAAATGAAAAAAGAAAGAAAGGAAGGAAGGAAGGAAGGAAGGAAGGAAGGAAGGAAGGAAGGAAGGAAGGGAAGAAGGAAAGAAAGAAAGAAAAGAAAGAAAGAAAGAAAAAGAAAGAAAGAAAGAAAGAAAGAAAGAAAGAAAGAAAGAAAGAAAGAAAGAAAGAAAAAAGAAAGAAATTAACATTTGTTGTTTTAAGTCACTGAGACTTTTGGGATAACTTGTTACTACAGCAAAACCTGGCCTGCTCTGATACAGAAATGGGTGCTTAGGGGGAACACTGCTAAACAACAACAAAATGTATTTTAGTAATGCGTGGCTTTGTTTCCAGGGCCAAACAGTGTGCAATGAAAAAGTATTACTGGACGCTGGGATGGCAACCTATGTTATGCAGTAGTTAAATATTTGACAAAACAATCACCTTTAATACCTTCGAATGAAGATAATGTGTTAAGTGAGCCTGTGAATTTTGAGTAAGCGATCAGGAAACAGGTGTTAGTAATTCACCTTGGTTGCTATTTAATAAGATAATACGGAAGGAAAAAAAAAACCCTGATGTTCTTAGAAAAGCATTTACTTGTTTGCAAGCAAGAAGGAAAGATAATAGAGTATAAACCCTTTTGAACTGTTTAGGGTAGAAAGTTGCAAATATGTTTCATCTCCAACTAATAAAAGAAATCTAGGAAGGTCTTGTGGTGACAAAGACAAATTCAAACTCAGCCTCCTGGCAAAGATGCAGTTAATGAAGTGGCCATTAAGCCTCTCATTGAAACCTCTGAATCAATTAAGTTGGCAGCAAATAAATTCTTTCAGTGGACAAAACAGCTTGAGAAAAGAGCCTGAATGCATGGGTCTCCTATGGAAGGCTGTTAAGCTCAAGGTACATGTAATTAAATCTACAGAGAGAAGTGTAACTCAAAAAGAATTATAGGTATTGGTACATGGAGTAAATTGGAGCCAAAGAGATTCAAACAACAACAACAAATATGTTTTTGATAAAGGTAAATTGCCAAAGAGCCATAATCTGGACTGAAAAAACAAAAACTCTGACTCTGTGACATTAGACCCATTCTGCGGGTAAATGGTGTGTTGAGAAAGGTGCTCAGCATCCCAGGAGGGCATAGTTCTCAACTCCCTCTTTAAATGTGAAGAAGATGTTGGGAAAGGAGGAACTCCTTGAGGGTAAAATCAAGAACCATAGGGAATAATGGAAGGAGGAACCACTTACTGAGAGTAAAATGGATCAGGGAACACTCCCCACCCCAGGTAGGAAGTCTTCACAATTTCTCCTCAGAAGGATTTGCGAATTTCTGTGGACCAGTGACTATTCTGCCCCTCCCACCCTTCCCCTGCCCAGATTGGAGGCGGGGGACTGAGGTTATCCCATTACCGTTCCGGCCAACTAGAATTGGAGTTGGCTGTAGATTATCATCACTCATATCTAGATGAAAAACTTCTAAACAAAATTTTAGCAAACCAAATCCACCAATATGTAAAATGATAATACATCATGACCAGGATGGCTTAAATTAGGAATTTATGTCGATTCTAGCATTAGAAGATCAGTGTAATTCATGACAGATTGAAGGATCAAAAGAGAAAAATCATATAATCATCCAAATAAGATGGTGGAAAAGCTTTTGATAAAGTTCTGTATACTCCTTCAGTAAACACAAGTGAATTTTCACCTACGTTAACATTACGTTTTTGCAGCTTTAGGTTTGTTTGATGTTTTCTTACAAGCAAAATTGTTAACTATAAACCCATTGTTTATCTGAGAGAGAGATATATATACACATACATAAATAGAGCATAAAGTACTCAGCAGGGCTAGTTACTTGGATTTCTTGCACAACTATTTAGCTTTTTGGGGGCGCCTGGGTGGCTCAGTTGGTTAAGCGACTGCCTTGGGCTCAGGTCATGATCCTGGAGTCCCGTGATCCCGGGACTCCAGGATCAAGTCCTGCATCGGGCTCCCTGCTGAGCAGGGAGTCAGCTTCTCCCTCTGACCCTCCCCCCTCTCATGTGCTCTCTCTCTCTCATTCTCTGTCTTTCAAATAAATAAATAAATAATCTTAAAAAAAAACTATTTAGCTTTTTTTCAAGTTTAACATGTAACGTTTAAAGGCAAATATGGAGAGACCTATGTGTTTGAAATATAAATTATATGTGGATTAGCATGCACGTGTGTATTATTAAACACGCAATGAACTGACTGGTAAGTGATATCTAATTGTATGGCTAGCAATGTAATTTATTTAGATTATATTTTGGTACAGAGTAGTGCACGCTAACCTATGCCTCTGGGTCCTCTTTAATGCCTAAAACTGCCTAGAAATTTCATCTGTCTTAAAAAAATATATATATTTGTACTGTCTATGCACCGTATCTCTACTGCTGTCCTATATTTATTATTTTTAAATATGTGTCATATTTACTACTTAAGTATGAATCCATGGTATTCTGGTTATTTGTTCTTACAATCCTCTGGGGAAAACCTGCTTATCACTTCAGTGGTTTTGGAGTTTGCAGTTTCATAATCGGTTCTTTATTTCATGATTTTTGTAGCTGACATGAAGTTATCCAAGTGGAAAAAATGAAAATAAAAGTGATTTCACTGAAAAAAATAGTTTGATACCCACTCGTGATAAAAACTCTTAGCAAGGGCACCTGGGTGACTCAGTTGATTAAACAACTGCTCAGGTCATGATACTGGAGTCCTGGTATCAGAGTCCCACATTGGGCTACCCCTGCTCTGCGGGGAGCCCGCTTCTCCCTCTGCCTCTGCCTGCCACTCCCCCTCCTTGTGCTCTCTCTCTGTCAAATAAATAAATAAATAAATCATTTTAAAAAAACGCTTAGCAAATTAGAAATATTAACAAACTTTTGGAAATCGACAAAGAGGATTTACAACAAAAACATACAGCAAACATTTTTCATAGTTAAAAAAATCAGAAAACCAGAGACGTCCCCTTAAGATAAAGAACATAATTAAAGTGACTACTATCATCACTTCTATTTAGTGTTGCCCTAGAGGTCTTAGCTAATCCATTTGTGCAAAAAAAAATTTTTTTTTAAGGGTATAAGATTTTGAAAGGAAGGTGATTTGATTGGCTATGGTAAAATAAAAAGTGCAGAAAAATCATTAGAACAATGAGAAAATGTGTCAATTTGTTGGATCCCGAGATCTATGAGTGGAAAACAATTGTATTTATATTATCGAACAGGTAGAAAGAAATTTTTTAAAGACACCATTTAAAACTGCCTCAAAAATTACGAATTTAAGAATATCTAGGGAACGACTGTAAGATCCTTACAGATAACTGTATATAACTTCATTGTAAGACGTTGAAGAAAATGTAAATAAATATGGAGATATAGGTATATATTTTAAAAGATTTTATTTACTTATTTGACAGAGTGAGACACAGCGAGAAAAGGAACACAAGCGGGGGGAGTGGGAGAGGGAGAGGCAGGCTTCCCGTCGAGCAGGGAGCCCGATGTGGGGCTCGATCCCAGGACCCTGGGACCATGACCTGAGCTGAAGGCAGATGCTTAACGGCTGAGCCACCCTGGCGCCCAAATGCGGAGATATATTATGTTCATGGACTAGAAATCGTAATCTCATAGAGATGCCGTTGTCTCCAAGCTGATCCATAGATATTTGCAGCAAATGTAGCCAAAAAATTGTAAAAACCATAATGATCAATAAAAATTAAAAGTCTGAAAATATCGGGGCTGCCTTCGGCTCAGGTCATGATCCCAGCATCGTGGGATCGAGCCCCGCATCGGGCTCCCTGCTCCGTGGGAACTCTGCTTCTCCCTTTCCCAACCCCCCTGCTTATGTTCCTGCTCTCTCTCTCTCTGTCAAATAAATAAAATCTTTTTCTAAAAAGTCTAAAAATATTAAATTTGAGAAGTACTTAGAGAAGGAGAGCACGTATACGCTCTGTGACATAATTGGATCTGGGAGATGACACTTGAATTCAAAACCTTAGCTAGCCCTTCCTACTGAGGAGTCTGAATCTCAGGAACATAATGTTGATGGGAAAAGACAGTCCCAAAAAGAGGTCCGAGAAGACAAATTATCCCGAAATTCAAGTTGCATAAACAAACAACCGTTCATTATACTCGTGTAACCTGAGGGTCCGGAAGGAGGACAGGGCACAGTGGGGGAGGCTTATTTATGCTTCTTCATTCACTTTCAGCTTGGGGTGGCTTGAAGGTTGGGACTGGCATCGTCTGGAACACATGTCTGCAGTTGAGGGTAGGGAGATTTCAGCAGCTGAGGGTTCCTCCGGCATCTCTCCCTATCTTTCCCCCCCCCCCCCCCACCCCTCTCTCTCTTTCTGTCTGTTTCGCCGATCCTGTTTTAAAACCTGGCTTCCGTGCATTTCAGAAGCTGTGGATTCTGGCGACAGGTCTTGGACGTGTTGAGCTGGAGAAACATGTATTACCATAATTACCATAAAAAGGGACCTGAGAAAAGCAAAGTGGCGGGAGGGCTGTATCTCCTCAGAGAAGGCATTGGAGCCGGGTTTGGACTAATCTCCGATGGCCCCAAAGTGCTCTTTACACCTCTAGAGATGTGTGCGTCGGAATACGCCTCCCGCGGAGCAGCCAGCTCTTTGCCCCTTCGTCCTCTCTGCGCTTTAACCGCAGCTCTAGGCCGGTCCCCAGCGGCAACTGCGCTTTTAGGCGAGGGGACAGTATTTGCTGCTCCGGGACAGTGTTTGCTGCTCCGGGGTTGCGAGGAAAGCTGGAAAGGTCCGAGTACAATCACCCCGTTAGGAGGAGGACACTTCGTCAGTGGTGATGAAACAAATAACACTCGTGCTAAAGCAAGAGGCTCGCTCTACTTTGCACGCGCTGGTGGGCAAACCTGTAACGTTGATTGGTGAACACACAGCCGACTCTGCAAATTTCCGGGATAGCCGCGCCAAGGGCTGGAAGGGAACCGGCGCTCCATGCAAATTTGCGCCATGATCGGGCCCACTCAGCAAGTGACCAAAGATAGGGACGACAGCGCGGGCCTCGAGGATGTCTTTTTTTTTGTTTTTAACTGGTC
Organism: Callorhinus ursinus; assembly: GCF_003265705.2. Taxonomy (NCBI): domain Eukaryota; kingdom Metazoa; phylum Chordata; class Mammalia; order Carnivora; family Otariidae; genus Callorhinus; species Callorhinus ursinus. The sequence goes on along the minus strand of NW_027397096.1, from coordinate 8,935,169 downwards.
TTTTTTTCTTACCATACAGAATGTAGAAAATACAGATAAGTGGCGCCTGGGTGGCTCAGTTGGTTAAGCAGTGCCTTCGGCTCAGGTCATGATCTCATGTGGTCCTGGGATCGAGCCCCATCAGGGCTCCCTACTCAGTGAGGAGTCCGCTTTTCCGACCCCCACAACCCCAGCTCATGCTCTCTCTCACTCTCTCTCTCTCAAATAAATAAATAAAATCTTTTAAAAAGAGAGAGAGAAAATACAGATAAGCAAATAGGAAAGGAGAAATCTGTCTTCTTTCCGAGATAGTCACGGGCTTTTTTTATTTTTTTAAGTAATCTCTACACCCAAAGTAGGGCTTGAATTAACAAGCCCCATATCAAGAGTCACGTGATCCTCCGACTGAGCCAGCTGAGTAGAGCACCTAAAGTCACTAGGATCTCAAAAGTCCTAGCAACTAGTAGGCCGTTTGGAGAGGCTGAGGGGCGTTGCCATTCGCTGGGTGCACCGCCTTAAAGCGCGCTGCCGAGTCTCTCGCTCACAGACCTGCGGGCTCTCCAACTTGTGAGGAGGCGGGCAGCCCCTGAGCGGCGCGAGCGGGTAAGTTAGCTCCCCTCCACTGTCAAATATTCAAACCTCAACTTCTTCTCTCCCTGGGGTCTAGTCGGCTGGCTCCGGGAAAAGGTGGGCGCAACCAGCACAAACCCCTCCCACACCCCGCCACCTCCCCGGGGGCTTCCCGGCTGGTTTTTCTTTCTTTCTTTTTTTTTTTTTTTTTAAGATTTTATTTATTTATTTGATAGAGCGAGAGAGAGCACAAGTAGGAAGGGCAGCAGAAGGAGAGGGAGAAGCAGGCTCCCCGCTGAGCAGGGAGACCGATGCGGGGCTGGATCCCAGGACCCCGGGATCATAACCCGAGCGGAAGGCAGACGCTCAACCATCTGAGGCGTCCCTCGGCTGGTTTTTCTCCCGTCTGGCGATCTTGGCTCCCGTCTCGGTAGCAACTTCTACTAAAAACTGCCGGCCCTTAAGGACTGGGGAGCCGGGCTTTTCTCAACGGGTGGTCGGCGCAGGAAGTTAGTCCGGGAAAAGGCGGGATAAAAAGCCTTGGGCGGGGCCGCGGGGCCGGGAAGCCAGGGTTCTGTGGTGCTTTTCTCAGCCGGTGATCGGGGCAGGACGTTAGTTCCCGAAAGGGCCGGATAAAAAGCCTTGGGCCGGGCCGCGGGGCAGAGAAGCCAGTAGGCTGATTCCCTATGCTCAGAGAATGCCCAGCTAATCAGCGAAGGACTTTCCTGGCATAGAACCAGTCTACAAAACTGGAACAGGTGGCTGTTTTTTCAGATGACTGATTTTCAACAAAAACTCACAAGGTATAGAAAGAAACAGGAAACATGGCCAGTGCAAAAGAAGAAAATAAAATGGCAAAACCTGTCCCTGAGAAGCCTGGATGTTAGACGTACTAGATGAAGGCTTTAGGAAAACTCTTAAGTATACTCAAAGAGCTACAGGGGGAAAAAAAGACAAAGAGCTAAAGAAATCAGGAAAACAGTATATGAACAAAATGAGAATATCAACAAAAATAATAGAAATTATAAAAAGAAAGAAATTTTGGAGCTGAAACATTCCATAGCTGAATTGAAAAAAATCATTAGAGGTGTTCAACAGCAGATTTGAGAAGGCATAAGAAAAAAGTCAGTGAACTTTTTTCAGGACAATTGAAATTATCAAAGTTGAAGAGGAGAAAGAAAAGAATAAAGCAAAGACTTGGAGACTTGTGGGATACTACCAAATGGACCAATATACCCTTTATGGGAGTCCAGAGAGAGAAAGGAACAGAGAGATTATTAGAAGAAATAATGGCTGAAAGTTTTCCAAATTTGATGAAATATGTGAATCTACAGATCAGAGAGCTCAATAAATTCCAAGTATAATAAACCCAAAGAGACACACCCACATCAAGACACATTATAATCAAACTGTCAAAAGCCAAAGCCAAAGTGAATCTTGAAAGCAGCAAGAGAGAAGCAACTCATTATGTGCAAGGGATCTTCAATAAGATTAATAGCCAGTATTTCAGCAGAAACACCGGAGGCCAGAAGGCAGTGGGATGATATATTTAAAGTGCTAAAAGAAAAAATTGTCAACTGAGAATTCTATATTTGGCAAAACTGTCTTTCAAAAATAAAGAAATTAAGATATGCCCAATCAAAAGCTGAGGGAGTTCATTATCAGTAGACCTGCCCTACAAGAAATGCTAAGGGGAAGTCTTCAGTTTGAAATGAAAGGATGTTTGGCAATAATTCTAAGCCATGGAAATATAAGTCTTTGGTAAAGGAAATACATGGACAAATATTTTTTAAAGTATCATTGTAATTTTGGTTTGTAGCTCCATTTTTAAATTTTCTACAAGATTTAAAAGACAAATGCATAAAAATTATAAATCTGTGTTAGTGGTACATGGTATATAAAGATATAATTTGTGACGTTAATAACATAAAGTGAGGGATGAGTTGTAAAGGAGTAGTTTTTCTATGCAATTGAAACTGGTATCAATTTAAGAGAGATTGTTATAACTTTAGGATGTTATATGTAATTCCTACGGTGACCACACACACACACACACACACACACACACACACACACACACCCCTATAGAAGATACAGAAAATGAAATGAGAAGGGAACTGAGACATGTAACTACAAAAATCAATTCACCAAGAAAGACCATATTCTGGGCCCTAAGGCACATCTTAACAAATCTAAAAGAAGAGAAATCATGCAATGTCTGTTCTCAGGCTATAGTGGAATTAAACTAGAAATAACAGTATAATTGGAAAATCCCCAAATATGTGGAAATTAAATAGAATACTTCAAAGTTACACATGGGTCAAAGAAGATATCTCAAGATAAATTAAAAAATTATTTTGAAGTAAATGAAAATGAAAATACAACTTACCAAAATTTGTGAGATGCAATGAAAGCAATGCTTAGAGGTAAATTTAAAGCATTTAATGTAAGAAAAGAATAAAGATCTAAAATCAATCGTCTTAGTTTTCACTGTAGGAAACTAGAAAAAGGTCAAATTATATCCAAAGTAAGCAGAAGAAAAGAAATAATAAGAATTAGAGCTGAAATCAATGAAATTGAAAACAGGAAATCAATAGACAAAAGCAACAAAACCAAAAGCTGGTTCTTTGAAAAGCTCCATATAATGGATAAGCCTCTAGCCAGGCTGAGAAAAAAAGAGGACACAAGTTATGACTCTCAGAAATGAAAGAGGGGACATTACTATAGATTCCATGGAATCAAGAAATACTATGAACATCTCTATGCCCATAAGTTTGATAACCTAGATGAAATAGACCAACTCCTTGAAAGACTCAGTCTGTCAAAACTCACACAAAAGAAATAGACAATCTAATAGGTGTATATGTACATTAAAGAAATTTAATCAACAGACAGACCCAGTTGGGTTCATTGATTAATTCTACCAAACATTTAAGGAAGAAATTGTACCAATAGAAGCAGAGGGAATACTTTCTGATTTGTTCTGTGAAACCAGCATTACCCTAATGTCAAAACCAGAAAATGACATTACAAGAAGAGAAATCTACAGACCAATATCCAAAAATTTAATTGATCATATAATCCATTACATAACAGGCAAAGGAGAAAAATCACATGAGCATATTAGTAGATGCCAAAAAAAACATTTGACAAAATCCAACACCTATTTATGATGATAAAAACTCTCAGTAAACTAGGAACAGAGGGGAACTTCCTCAATTTGATAAGGAATAGCTACAAAAAGCTTACAACTAACATCATGCTTAACGGTGAGAAACTTGAAACTTTTCCACTAAGATCAAGTATGAGGCAAAGATGTTCCCTCTCACCAGTCTTTTTCAACATTGTATGGGAAGTCCTTGCTAATGAAACAAAACAAGAAAAGAGGACAAAAATATACACATTGGAAAGGAAGAAATAAAATTGTCTTTGTTTACAGACAACACAATCCTGGAACTCCTGGAACTAATAATTTAGTAATAATTATAGCAAGGTTGTAGGATACAAGGTTAAATGCAAAAGTCAATCACTTTCCTATATACCAGCAATGAACAAGTGGAATTTGAAATTCAAAATATAATACCATTTACATTAGCACCTCCCCAAAATGAAATATTTAGGTATAAATCTAACAAAATATGTAAAAGATCTATATGAAGAAGACACAAAACTCTGATGAAAGAAATCAAAGAGCTAAAAAAAAAAAAAGCAATATTCCATGTTCATGGATAGAAAGACTCAATATTGTCAAAATCTCAATTCTTCCCAACTTGATCTGTATATCCAATGCAATCCCAATCAAAATCCCAGAAAAGTATTTTGTGGCTATCAACAGACTGATTCTAAAGTTCATATGGAGAGGGAAATGACCCAGAATAGCCAACACAATATTGAAAGGGAAGAACAAAGGTGGAGGACTGACACTACCTGACTTCAAGAAAGTATTGTAGCTTTAGTAAAATTACAGTTGTCAAGGCAGCATGGTAGTGGTAAAAGAATAGAAATAGATCAGTGGAATGAATGGAGAACCTGGAAACAGACACATATAAATATGATCAACTGATCTTTGATAATACAATGGAGCAAAGATAGTCTTTTCAGCAAAATTGTGCTAGAACTACTAGACATCCACATGTAAAAAAAAATTAATCTAGACATGGACCTTATACACTTCATAAAAATTAACTCAAAATGGATCACAGACCTAAATGTAAAATTCGAAGTTATGAAACTCATAGAAAATAATGTAAGAGAAAACTTAGATGACCTTGGGTATGGTGATGACTTTTTAGATACAACACCAAGGGCATAGTCTATTAAATAAAGAATTTTTAATCCATTAAAATTAAAAATTTCTGCTCTGGAAAAGACAATGTTAATAGAGTGATAAAACAAGGCAAAGAGTAGGAGAGAATGTTTGCAAAAGGCATATCTGATAAAGTACTGTTGTCTAAAATACACAAAGAACTCTTAAAATTCAACAATAAGAAAATAACCAACCCCATTTAAAAATGAGCTGAAGACATTAATGTCTCACTAAAGGAGATATACGGATGGAAATAAGCATATGAAAAGATGTCCTACATCATATGTCATCAATGAAATGCAAATTAAAACAATGGGATACCACTACATACCTATTAGAATGGCTAAAATCCAGAACGCTGACAACACCAGAAGTTGACAAGGATATAGAGCAGCAAGAACTCTTATTCATTGTGGGTGGGAATGTAAAATGGTATAGCCACTTTGCAAGACAGTTTGTCAGTTTCTTATAAAACTAAACATACTGTTATTATGCAATCCCTCAATCTTGATCCTTGGTATTTACCCAAAGGAGTTAAAATCTTATATCCACACAAAATCTGCACATGGATGTTTTAGCAGCTCTATTCATAATTGCCAAAATTTGGGAGTAATCAAGATGTTCTTCCACAGGTGAATGGCTAAATAAACTGTAGTACATCAAGACAAAGGAATATTATTCAGCACTATAAAGGAATGAGACATCAAGCTATGAAAAGACATGGAAGAAACTTAAATGCATATTACTAAGTGAAAGAAGCCAGTTTGAAAAGGCTACATACTGTGTGATTCCAATATGTGACACTCTGGAAAAGACAAAACTATGAAGACAGTAAAAAAAAAAAAAATCAATAGTTGTCAGGGATTGGGAGTTGAGACAAGATGAATAAGTAGAGCATGGACGATATTTAGGGCAGTGATAACACTCTGTGTGATAGTATAATGATGGATATGTGTTATTATACATTTGTCCAAACCCACAGAAAGTACAACACTAAGAATGAACCCTAAGGCAAACTATGAGGAAAAATTAGTTAAACACAAAGGAAGGCAGTAAGGGAGGAAATGAGGAACAAAAAAAAACTAACACCTACAGAAAACATACAACAAAATGGTAATAGTAACTCCTGCCCTATCAGTAATGACTTTCAATATAAATGGATTACCCTATACAAGCAAAAGACATAGATTAGTAGAATGATTTTAAAAACCAGGATCCATCTATATGCTGTTTACAAAAGATGCACTTTATTTATATTATATATTTTAAAAAGATTTATTTATTTATTTGAGAGAGTGTGAGCAGGGGCAGGGGCAGAGGGAGAGGGAGAGAATCCTCAGGCAGACTTCCCGCTGAGCATGGAGCCCAACACAGGGCCTCGATCCCAGAACCCTGAGATCATAACCTGAGCTGAAATCATGAGTTGGACACAACTGACTGAGCCAACCAGGTGCCCCTATTTTATATTATTTTTATTTAAAAATTTTTTATTTGAGGGTAGTTGACATACATGTCACATTAGTTTCAGGTTTCCAAATAGTGATTTAACAAGTTTCTACATTATGCTATGCTTACCACAAGTGTAGCTACCATCTGTCAGCATACCTTCTGTTAAAATATCATTGACTGTATTCCTTATGCTGTACCTTTTATTCCCATGACTTACTCATTCCATAACTGGAAGCCTGTATTTCCCACTCTCCTTCACCCATTTTACCAATTCCCCCCATCACCTTCCCTCTGGCAACCAACAGTTTTCTGTATTTACAAATCTCATTTTGCTTTTTGTTTGTTTGTTTCTTTCTTTCTTTTAGATTCCACATATGAATGAAATAATATAGTACTTTTCTTTCTCAGTCTAACTTATTTCACTTAGTATAAAACCCTCTAGGTCCATCCATGCAAATGACTTGATCTTATCCTTTTTTATGGTTGTGTAATGTTACAGTGTGTGTGTGTACCACATCTTCCTTATCCTTTTGTCTATTGATGGACACTTAGGTCATGTCCATATCTTGGTTATTTTAAATAATGCTGCAATAAACATTGGGGTGCATATATATTTTCAAATTAGTGTTTTTGTTTTCTTTGGGTAAATACCCAGTAGTGGAATTACTGTGCCATATGGTATTTTTATTTTTAACTTTTTGAGGAACTTCCTTCCTTTCTTTCTTTCTTTCTTTCTTTCTTTCTTTCTTTCTTTCTTTCTTTCTTTCTTTCTTTCTTT
>NW_027397096.1:8862175-8928077 GCF_003265705.2 Callorhinus ursinus | reverse complement strand
TTTCTTTCTTTCTTTCTTTCTTTCTTTCTTTCTTTCTTTCTTTCTTTTTCTTTCTTTCTTTCTTTCTTTTTTTAACTTTTTGAGGAACTTCTATACTATTCTCCACAGAGGCTGCAACAATTTACAATCCCACCAACAGTGCATAAGGGCTCCTTTTTCTCCACATCCTTGTCAACACTTGTTATTTCTTGTCTTTTTTATTTTAGCCATTCTGACAGATGTGAGGTAATATCTCATTGCAGTTTTGATTTGCATTTTCCCAATGATGAGTGATGTTGAGCAGTTTTTCATGTGACCATTGGCCATCTGTATCAAAAGACTCACTTTAGATGTAAGGACATGCATAAGTTGAAAGTGGAAGATGGCAAAGTTATTCTATGCAAATAGTAACCAAAAGAACAGAGGTGGCTACACTAATACCAGACAAATCAGACTTTAAATCAAAAGTGGTTATAAAGGACAAAGACATTGTATAATGATAAAAAGATGAGTTCACCAAGAAGTTGTAGTAACTGTAAACATGTGGGCATCAAACATCAGAGCTCCTAATTATATAAACTAAAGATTTGGTATAATTCTAGGAGAAATAGATAGCTCTACAATAATAGGTGGAGTCTTAATTTGGATGAGATGAATTTGGGAGGAACACAAACATTCAAATCGTAACAGTTGTTCAGGAATGATCAGGAATTTATAGAGACAGAGGTGACATTCACAGCTTATAGCTGAGCCTCTGTAGGATACTGGTCCAGCAGCAGTAGACATGAATATTTTTACTCCTTTATAGCCTTTCCTAGGCTAGTATAGTGATTACTACCTGTGATGGACTCTCCTCTCAACTGTCTTTAGGCCATCTTTAGCAAAGCCGTGATCCCAATACACAGAAAAGGGAGAGAACTAATGGATTAGGGATACTTATACTAAAACAGACATCTTGTATATAAGAATTTTACCTCACTAGAAATATGGATATCTGATAGGAAGAGGGTACAGTAATTTGGCCCACCTTGCTGAAGATCAATTGGCCAAAATTTGTGAATCTAATTCATGCTTGCAAGACGGAAAAATTACTAACATGGCATATTGCTGGATGTCTTTAGACCCCCAACTGAGAATCTTCCTGAAGGACTCCCCAATAAAAGGAGGAAATTAAGGTAAAAGTTGGAATTATTAAAAATAAAGTATAAGGGGTGCCTGGGTAGCTCAGTTGGTTAAGTGTCTGCCTTTGGGTTAGGTCATGATCTCAGGGTCCTGGGATCTAGCCCCTTGTCCAGCTTCCTGCTCAGTGGGAAGCCTGCTTCTCCCTCCACTCCTCCCTTGTTTTTTTCCTCTCTCTCTCAAATAAATAAAATCGCTTTAAAAGTAAAATGAAATAAAAGTATAAGTAATATATAAAATTTGGTTCACTGAGAAGATCAAAAACATAGATAAGCTTCCCAGAGGGGCTTATTTAAGGAAGGGAGAAAGAAAATTATATAATATTAGGGATTAGAAAGCGGATATAAACACAGATAAAAATGAGATTAAAACAATTAGAAGAGGATCATATAAAACTATGGCAAAAAAATGGAAAATTTCAAAAAAAATTGAAAATTTCGGGGCGCCTGACTGGCTCAGTCTATAGAGCATGTGACTTTTGATCTCGGGGTTGTAAGTTCAAGCCCACATTGAGTGTAGAGATTACTTAAAAATTAAAAATAAATAAAATAAATAAATTGAGGGGCACCTGGCTGGCTCAGCTGGGGAAGTGTGCAACTCTTGATTTCCGGGTTGTAAGTTTGAGCCCCACATTGGGTATAGAGATTACTTTGAAAAAAGTGGAATCATTAGGGAAAAAATTGAAAACTTCACAGGAGTAAAAATTATTATACTCTTAGCTCAAAATCTGTCCAAAAAAAAGACTTTACCCTGTATCCTTTCCATAACATCCAGTGGAATATACACAGCAAAGGATTTTGCTGGGTTTGCCTCACAGTACAGAATTTGCTTTCTCCTGCTCAGGTTCTATACTCATGGCTCTTGTCTTTGTTGTTGTTGTTGTTGTTGTTGTTGTTGTTGTTGTTTTTTACAGGAAAGGATTTCTGCTTGGAAATTGAATGGCTACTGGGAAAATGAACATTAGTGTTGATTTGAAAACTAACTCTGCTGAACTGGTTTTAGGTGTGGGAGGAGTCACTCTTGGGGAGAAGAATAGGAAAAAAATGAAAGATTGTCAACTTAGAAAAAAGCAGAATGAAAACATCTTACAAGCTATGATTGCTTTGCTGAATTCTGGAGGGGGAGTGATCAAGGCTAAAATTGAGAATGAAAACTATAGTTACCCAAAAGATGGAATAGGGTTAGATTTGGAAAGTTCTGTTGGAAATATTCTTCCATCTGTTCATAAATACCTAGACTTTATGCAGCAAGGTGAATATTTTCTAATTTTTGTCAAATCATGGAGCTCAAAAACCTCTGGTTTACGAATTGTCACCTTGAGGTCCAATTTGTACAAAAGGGATGTAACATGTACAAATATCATGGATGCCACTGCTACATCGGAGTTCCTCAGAGACAAGAACAAAACTAAGGGGAGATTGTATAGATCTAAATTGTCTCCAAAGCACAATGCACAAGTAGAGAGTAACGTGAAGGCCTTGACTGATGACTTTTTTAACAGGACCCAACTTAGGTACAGAGAAAAAATCCCCTTTGCTGAATCCACACATGTTGAAATGAAAGCCTTCTCAACAGAAAAGTTGTTACAACGCATTAAAGAGATTCTCCCTCAATATTTTTCTGCATTTTCAAATACTGATGGAGGATATTTGTTTATTGGTTTAAATGGGGATGAAGTAATTGGCTTTAAAAGAGAAGTGAGTGATCTTAACAAGTTAGTTTCAGAAATAGAAAAATCCATTAAAAAGTTGCCTGTCTATCACTTCTGTAAGGAGAAGAAGGAGATAACTTACTCATGCAAATTCCTTGAAGTATATAATGAAGGCCATCCTTGTGGATATGTCTGTGCCCTCAAAATAGAGCCATTCTGCTGTGCAGTGTTTGCTAAAGAGCCAGAATCCTGGCGTGTGAAAGACAACGATGTGCATAAGTTTACCATAAAGGAATGGATTTCCAACATACTGCCTGTGAACCCAAGTGAGGAAGGGAGATTAGGAAGGAGGCTCCGTAGGGCTAGGATGGCAGGTAGGTTTTCATTTGGGATTTGGGGTGACATCATAGGCTTCATATTTCAACACCTAATTTACTAATGTCTGGTGGATACAATCAATCATTCACTCTCTTATTTTCCTCTACCCACTTAGAGGATAGCTCTTCCATACAGAAACCACATTACCTTCTGTCAGTAACACAAGCTGGTGCAAAGATCCAATTAACCCTATTTTTCTTCCCTACCATCTCTTTACTCACTTCCAGTGAAAAAGCCTGTTGAATCCTTTTTCTTTCTGAGCTCAGTTTCAGTAACTGACCATTTCTTGCTGTCAGGACCACTTGCCTCTTTTATTTACCTTTCCCTCATCTGTCTTTACACCTATTTATTTCCCTTAAAAACTCTTCCCTCTTCCTCTTTTTTTTTTAAGATTTTATTTATTTGAGAGAGAGAGAGAGAGTGAGAGAGAGAGAGAACATGAGTGATGTGAGGGGCAGAGGGAGAAGCAGACTCCCTGCTGAGCAGGGAGCCCAATGCGGGCTGTAAACTGAAGGCAGACACTTAACTGACGGAGCCACCCAAGCACCTGCTTACCTCTTCCTCTTCTGTCTTTCCATCTGGGGGCCAAAATGTAACCCTAAGTTGGAGTGATTAAGAAAAAGAATAATGCTGGTATTTTATCTGATTTTGGAAAAGGAAAGCCTCAAATAAAGTTAGACTGCACTAGCAACTTTAAAATCTCTGAAAATGCAAGGTTCTTCCTTAGAATCTGCAAAACTCAGCAGTCCTTCACTAGCTATCTCATCTTCAAATTTTAATTGCCTTTAAAGTGAACCCAAGTACATGGCAATATATTCGATGACTCTTAATGCATTTTTCCTATTAGTTTTCATTCCAGGTACAGTGTGTTCCAGCCCCATCAAGGATTAAAATGTATTAAAATTGCAATTTGTGGGGTGCCTGGGTGGCTCAGTCAGTTAAGCATCCAACTCTTGATTTCAGCTTAGGTCATAATCTTGGAGTCATGAGATGAACCCCCGCCTCCAGCTTGCTGGGCATGGAGCCTGCTAAGATTCTTGCTCTTTCCCTCTCCCACTGCCCCTCCCCTGTGCTCTCTCTCCCTCTCTCTCAAAAAAAAAAAAAAAAGATGTTGAAAAAGGCATTAAAATTGCAATTTGTGGGGAACCTGCCTGGCTCAGTTGGTAGAGCATGTGACTTTTTTTTTTTTAAGATTTTATTTATTTATTTATTTATTTAGAGAGCAGGGGAGGGGCAGAGGGAGAGGGAAAGAGAGAATCTCAAACAGGCTCCACACCCAGCATGGAGCCTGATGTGGGACTGGATCCCACATCCCTGAGATCATGACCTGAGCAAAAATCAAGAGTTGGATGCTTAACCGACCGAACCACCCAGGCGCCCCAGAGCTTGTGACTCTTGATCATGGGGTTGTGAGTTTGAGCCCCATGTTCGATGTACACATTACTTAAAAATAAAATCTTGGGGGCGCCTGGGTGGCTCAGTCGGTTAGGCTACCACCTCTTAACTTCAGCTCAGGTCATGATCTCAGGGTCATGTGATCCAGTCCCACATCAGGCCCTGTGTTGGGCGTGGAGCCTGCTTGGGATTCTCACTCTCTCTCCCTCTGTCCCTCCCTGGCTCTCTCTCTCTCAAAAAAAAAAACAAAAACTTAAATAAAATACAAAATTGCAATTTGTGTCTGACCTAGGAATCTAACTACAATATCTAACAATATTTCTATTGGGAAAAAGGGGTTAAATCTAAGCAGACTTTTGATATACTATGCGTTAGTTAGATGGGGGAAGGGTCTCTCATGGCAGATTAAGAATGTGGTTTTTTATTTGTTTGTTTGTTTTAAGATTTTCCTGGGACAGAAAAGATGATCTTCCAACAACAAATATCAACGCCATTATACAGTCGTAAATCTGTTTAGAATTTGGAAAATGAGCAGCTGAGATATCACTTTCCAGGTAGTTTAATTCTGACTTCTTTGTTTGTTTGTTTTTCTTTTTATTAACTTAAATTCAATTAACTAACATATAATGTATTATTGGTTTCTGAGGTAGAGATCAGTGATTCATCAGTCCTTTTTTTTTTTTTAAAGATTTTATTTATTTGACAGAGAGAGACACAGTGAGAGAGGGAACACAAGCAGGGAGAGTGGGAGAGGGAGAAGCAAGCTTCCCGCTGAGCAGGGAGCCTGATGTGGGGCTCGATCCCAGGACCCTGGATTCATGACCTGAGCCAAAGGCAGATGCTTAATGACTGAGCCACCCAGGCGCCCCTCATCAGTCTTATATAATACCCAGTGCTCATTACCTCATGTGCCCTCTGTAATGTCTATCACCCAGTTACCCCATCCCCCCACCTCCCTCCCCTCCAAAGACCCTCAGTTTGTTTCATATGATTAAGAGTCTCTTATGCTTTGTCTCCCTCTCTGATTTCATCTTGTTTTATTTTGTCCTCTCTTCCCCTATGATCCTCTGTTTTGTTTCTTAAATTCCACATATCAGTGAGATCATATGATAATTGTCCTTCTCTGATTGACTTATTTCGCTTAGCATAATACCCTCTAGTTCCAACCAAATCATTGCAAATGGCAAGATTTCATTTCTTTTTTGTTTAATTTTATGATGTTATGTTAATCACCATACATTACATCATTAGTTTTTGATGTAGTGTTCCATCGTTCATTTGTTGCGTGTAACACCCATTCAGTACGTGCCCTCTTTAATACCCATCACCAGGCTCACCCATCCCCCCACCCCCTCCCCTCTAGAACCCTCAGTTTGTTTCTCAGAGTCCATAGTCTCTCATTCTTCGTCTCCCCCTCCAATTTTCCCCCCTTCATTTTACCCTTCCTACTATCTTTTTTTTTTTTTTAACATATAATGTATTATTTGTTTCAGAGGTACAGGTCTGTGATTCAACAGTCTTACACAATTCACAGTGCTCACCATAGCACATACCCTCCCCAATGTCTATCAACCAGTCACCCCATCCCTCCCACCCCCCCACCACTCCAGCAACCCTCAGTTTGTTTCCTGAGATTAAGAATTCCTCATATCAGTGAGGTCATATGATACATGTCTTTCTCTGATTGACTTATTTCGCTCAGCATAATACCCTCCAGTTCCATCCACATTGTTGCAAATGGCAAGATTTCATTCCTTTTGATGGCTGCATAATATTCCAGTGTGTGTGTGTGTGTGTGTGTGTGTGTGTGTGTGTGTGTGTGTGTGTGTAACTTCTTTATCCATTCATCTGTTGATGGACATCTTGGCTCTTTCCACCGTTTGGCTATTGTGGACATTGCTGCTATAAACATCAGGGTGCACATACCCCTTTGGATCCCTACATTTGTATCTTTGGGGTAAATACCCATTAGTGTAATGGTTGGGTCATAGGGTAGCTCTATTTTCAACTTTTTGAGGAACCTCCATACTGTTTTCCAGAGTGGTTGCACCAGCTTGCATTCCCACCAACAGTGTAGGAGGGTTCCCCTTTCTCCGCATTCTTGCCAACATCTGTCATTTCCTGACTTGTTAGTTTTAGCCATTCTGACGGGTGTGAGGTGGTATCTCATTGAGATTTTGATTTGGATTTCCCTGATGCTGAATGATGTGGAACATTTTTTCATGTGTCTTTGGCCATTTGGATGTCTTCTTTGCAGAAATGTCTGTTCATGTCTTCTGCCCGTTTCTTGATTGGATTATTTGTTCTTTGGGTGTTGAGTTTGATAAGTTCTTTATAGATTTTGGATACTAGCCCTTTATCTGATATGTCATTTGCAAATATCTTCTCCTATTCTGTTGGTTGTCTTTTGTTTTTTTTGACTGTTTCTTTTGCTGTGCAAAAGCTTTTTATCTTGATGAAGTCCCAATAGTTCATTTTTGCCCTTGCTTCCCTTGGCTTTGGCAATGTTTCTAGGAAGAAGTTGCTGCGGCTGAGGTCGAAGAGGTTGCTGCCTGTGTTCTCAAGAATTTTGATGGACTCCTGTCTCACATTTAGGTCTTTCAACCATTTGGAGTCTATTTTTGTGTGTGGTGTAAGGAAATGATCCAGTTTCATCCTTCTGCACGTGGCTGTCCAATTTTCCCAACACCATTTGTTGAAGAGACTGTCTTTTTGCCATTGGACATTCTTTCCTGCTTTATTGAAGATTAGTTGACCATAGAGTTGAGGGTCCATTTCTGGGCTCTCTATTATGTTCCATTGATCTATGTGTCTGTTTTTGTGCCAGTACCATACTGTCTTGATGATGACAGCTTTGTGATAGAGCTTGAAGTCTGGAATTGTGATGCCACCAGCTTTGCTTTTCTTTTTCAACATTCCTCTGGCTATTCAGGGTCTTTTCTGGTTCCATACAAATTTTAGGATTATTTGTTCCATTTATTTGAAAAAAGTTGATGGTATTTTGATAGGGATTGCCTTAAATGTGTAGATTGCTCTAGGTAGCATTGACATCTTCACAATGTTTGTTCTTCCAATCCATGAGCATGGAACGTTTTTCCATTTCTTTGTGTCTTCTTCAATTTCTTTCATGAGTATTTTATAGTTTTCTGAGTACAGATCCTTTGCCTCTTTGGTTAGATTTATTCCTAGGTATCTTATGGTTTTGGGTGCAATTGTAAATGGGATCGACTCCTTGATTTGTCTCTCTTCTGTCTTGTTGTTAGTGTATAGGAATGCCACTGATTTCTGTGCATTGACTTTATATCCTATCACTTGACTGAATTCCTGTATGAGTTCTAGCAGTTTTGGGGTGGAGTCTTTTGAGTTTTCCACATAAAGTATTACATCATCTGCAAACAGTGAGAGTTTGACTCCTTCTTGCTGATTCAGATGCCTTTTATTTCTTTTTGTTGTCTGATTCCTGACGCTAAGACTTCTAGTACTATGTTGAATAGCAGTGGTGATAGTGGACATCCCTGCCGTGTTACTGACCTTAGGGGGAAAGATCTCAGTTTTTCCCCATTGAGAATGATATTTGCTGTGGGTTTTTCATAGATGGCTTTTATGATTTTGAGGTATGTACCCTCTATCCCTATACTCTGAAGAGTTTTGATCAAGAAAGGATGCTGTACTTTGTCAAATGCTTTTTCTGCATCTATTGAGAGGATCATATGATTCTTGTTCTTTCTTTTGTTAACGTATTATATCACATTGATTGATTTGCGGATGTTGTACCAACCTTGCAGCCCAGGAATAAATCCCACTTGATTGTGGTGAATAATACTTTTAATGTACTGCTGGATCCTATTGGCTAGTATTTTGGTAAGAATTATTGCATCCATGTTCATCAGGGATATTGGTCTGTAATTCTCCTTTTTGATGGGGTCTCTGATTTGGGGATCAAGGTAATGGTGGAGTCATAAAACGAGTTTGGAAGTTTTCCTTCCATTTCTGTTTTTTGGAACAGTTTCAGAAGAATAGGTATTAACTCTTCTTTAAATGTGGTAGAATTCCCCTGGGAAGCCATCGGTCCTGGATTTTTTGTTGGGAGATTTTTGATTACTGCTTCAATTTCCTTGCTGGTTATGGGTCTGTTCAGGTTTTCTATTTCTTCCTTGTTAAGTTTTGGTACTTTAGACGTCTCTAGGAATGCATCCATTTCTTTCTGATTGCCTAATTTGTTGGCATATAGTTGCTCATATGTTCTTATAATTGTTTGCATTTCTTTGGTGTTGCTTTTGAGCTCTCCTCTTTCATTCATGATTTTATTTATTTGGGTCCTTTCTCTCTCTCCCTCTCTCTTTCCCTCTTCTTCTTCTTCCTCTTTTTTTTAATGAGTCTGGCCAGGGTTTTATCAGTCTTATTAATTCTTTCAAAGAACCAGCTCCTAGTTTTGTTGCTCCTAGTTTTGTTGATCTGTTTTACTGTCCTTTTGTTTCTATTTCATTGATTTATGCTCTAATCTTTATAATTTCTCTTCTCCTGCTGGGTTTAGACTTTATTTGCTGTTTTTTCTCCAGCTTCTTTAGGTGTAAGGTTAGGTTTTATATTTGAGACCTTTCTTGTTTCTTGAGAAAGGCTTGTATCACTATATACTTCCCTGTTAGGACTGCCTTTGCTGCATCCCAAAGGTTTTGAACAGTTGTCTTTTCATTTTCATTTGTTTCCATGAATTTTTTAAATTCTTCTTTAATTTCCTGGTTGACCCATTCATTCTTTAGTAGGATGCTCTTTAGCCTCCATGTATTTGAGTTCTTTCCAAATTTCCTCTTGTGTTTGAGTTCTAGTTTCAAAGCATTGTGGTCTGAAAATATGCAGGGAATGATCCCAATCTTTGGTACCTGTTGAGACCTGATTTATGATTCAGGATGTGATCTATTCTGGAAAATGTTCTTTGTGCACTCAAGAAGAATGTGTATTCTGTTGCTTTGGGATGTAATGTTCTGAATATATCTGTGAAGTCCATCTCGTCCAGTGTGTCATTCAAATCTCTTATTTCTTTGTTGAACTTTTGCTTAGATGATTTGTCCATTGCAGTCGGGGGGGGGCTGTTAAATACCCCTACTGTTATTGCATTATTATCGATGTGTTTCTTTAATTTTGTTACTAATTGGCTTATATAATTGGCTGCTCCCATGTTAGGGGCATAAATATATTTACAATTGTTAGATTTTGTTGGATAGACCCTTTAATTATGATGTAGTTTCGTTCCTCATCTCTTATTACAGTCTTTGGTTTAAAATCTGATTTTTCCGATATAAGGATTGCCACCTCAGCTTTTTTTGATGTCCATTAGCATGGTAGATTGTTTTCCACCCCCTCACTTTCAATCTGGAGGTGTCTTTGGGTCTAAAATGAATCTCTGGCAGACAGTACATCGATGGGTTGTGCTTTTTTATCCAATCTGATACCCTGTGTCTTTTGATTGAGGCATTTAGCCCATTTAAATTCAGAGTAACTATTGAAAGATATGAATTTAGTGTCATTGTATTACCTGTAAAGTCACTGTTTCTGTATATTGTCTCTGTTTCTTTCTGGTCGCTGTTACTTTTGGGCTCTCTCTTTGCTTGGAGGATCCCTTTTAATATTTCTTGTAGGGTTGGTTTGGTGATCACAAATTCTTTTAGTTTCTGTTTGTCCTGGAAGCTTTTTATCACTATTTCTATTTTGAATGACATCCTAGCTGGATAAAGTATTCTTGGCTGCATGTTTTTCTCATTTAACACCCTGAATATATCATGCCAGTCCTTTCTGGCCTGCCAGGTCTCTGTGGATAGGTCTGCTGCCAGTCTAAAGTTTTTACTGTTAATAGGTTACAGACCTCTTGTCCGCTGATGCTTTCAGGATTTTCTCTTGGTCTCTGAGATTTGCAAGTTTCACTATTGTATGTCAGGTGTTGACCTATTTTTTATTGATTTTGAGGGGGGCTCTCTGTGCCTCCTGGACTTGGATGCCTGTTTCCTTCCCCAAATTAGGGAAGTTCTCCACTATAATTTGTTCCAATATACCTTCTTCCCCCCCTTTCCTCTTCTGCAACCCCAATTATTCTAATAATGTTTCACTTTATGGTATCACTTAATCTCTTGAATTCTCCCCTCATGATCCAGTAATTGAAAATCTTTCCTTTTCTCAGGTTCTTTACTCTCCATCATTTGGTCTTCTATATCACTAATTCTCTCTTCTGCCTCAGTTATCCTAGCACTTAGAGCCTCCGTTTTTTATTGCATCTCATTAATAGAGTTTTTTATTTCAACTTGATTCAATTTTAGTTCTTTTATTTCTCCAGAAAGGGATTCTCTTGTGTCTTCTATGCTTTTTTTCAAGCCCAGCTAGTATCTTTATAATTGTTATTCTGAACTCTAGTTCCAACATTTTACTTATGTCCATACTGACTAGGTTCTTGGCAGTCAGTACTGCCTCTTGTTCTCTTTTTTGAGGTGAGTTTTTCTGTCTTGTCATTCTGTCCAGAGAAGAATAATGACCAAGAGAACAAAATACAAAAATGGCAACCATGACCCCAGAGAAATATACACTAAGCAAATCAGAAGAGACCCAAAACCAAAAAAATAAAAATAAAAAAAAATTTTTTAAAGAAAAGAAAAAAAGCCAATATTATCAAACAGGTGGACGGAATAGAGCAATACACTGGATCCTGTATTTTGGTCCGTTTGTTAGAAAAGTTAGATCCCAAAATTGTAAAGAAAGAAAAACGTACATAGTACAAAGATAAAATTAAATACAATGAAAGGATAGACTGTAACTGTAAAAATGAAAATTAAAACACAAGAAAAAACAAAAGAGAAAAAAACAACAACAAAAAAGGAAGGGATATAAACAGACGGGTGAACAGAACGGTGCAATACACTATATCCTGAGTGTATCTTGGTCAATTTGTTAGAAGAAACTACATCTCAAAATTGTAAAGAAAGAAAAACATATATATACAAAAATAAATACTGAAGGGATAGAATGCAACTGTAAAAATGAAAATTAAAAAAGATTTTAAAAAAAGAGTTGATAAAATAAGAAATTGGTTGAAAAAGGAAAAAGAAAAGAAAATTAAAATTGAAAGACTAAAGAATCATGGAGGAAAAAACATGAATTCTATATGCTATATTTCCGCAGGGCTGGAGTTTTGCAGTTCTCATTGATTGGTAAATTGGTCTTGGCTGGATGTTCTTGCTGATCTTCTGTGGGAGGGGCTTGTTGCTTTGATTCTCAAGTGTTTTTTCCCCAGTTGGAATTGTATCGCCCTTGCCAGGGGGGCAGGCTAAGTAAGCGGCTCCAGTTTGCTCTATGTGGTTTTTGTTCCCTGAAGGCCTTCCACATGTCTTTAGAGGATGAGAATGAAAATGGTGGTCTCCCAATCTCCAGCCCCAGAGCCAAGAGCTTGGGGCCCCACTCCTCAGTGCACCCTCAGGGAAAAGCAGTCAATCACTCCTGTCTCCTTGGTCTCCGTCTGTACTCCATGCTCACGTGGCCTGTGATCGAGCATTTCTATCTCAGGCACAAGACCCTGCTTTGAGTCTCCAAACCCTGAAGACTCCTGTGGTGCACTCCTGAGCCGCTCCTCCCAGGGGAGGAAGGCAGAGGTCTTGCTGGGCCCCTGCTCAGAGGTCGTTCACTATTTATGGCAACCCTGAGCTGAAAGCCCTCTCCTGGGCTCGCTGTTTGCAGCCAGCTTCCCTGCTCCAATGCTTGGGAACTCTGCTGCACTCAGGCCCCCATGGTCTTCCTGTCACCCCAAGGATCCTGAGACCACACTGTCCCACCTAGGACTCCACCCGCTTTGCCACCTGGGTGTCTTTCAGGCCAGGATATCCCTCACTGGAGCAGACTTCTAAAAGTTCTGATTTTGTGCTCCGCTGCTATATCACCTTCTGGTAGCTGGCTGATGAATGCTCCCTCCCCCACAGTTTATCTTCCCATATATCACCTTGGATTCACTTCTCCACACCTCCTACCTTACTGAAAGTGGTCACTTTTGTATTTGTAGAGTTGCAACTATTCTTTTCTTATATCTCAGGTTGAGTTCTCAGGTGTTCAGAATGATTTGATAGCTATGTAGCTGAGTTCCTGGGCCCAGATGAAACTAAGGTCTCCTACTCCTCTGCCATCTTGGTTGTATCCTAATTCTGGCTTCTTTGGACTTGGTGGTGTGAGTATGTTCCAACCTCCCTTTCTTCACATCAGCACCACCTTGAAATTTGTCATCAGAGCTCATGTGGGTGTTAACAGGCATACTTTGGTGTTCTTAGTCATTGAATATATCAGAGTCTAATTCTTTAGATTTTGATTAGACTTTTCTTGGTGTAATACGAACTGCTTTAATTGAAAGTAAGAGTAACAGTTTAGTTTAAACAAAAAGAGAAGTGGATCATGTCACCGGGATGTCTAGATTGAGACGCAGCCTCATGCACAGCTATATTCAGTTACTGGAGAAATGCCATCAATACTCAGCATGTCTAATTTATCTGTTTTTGTTATCGTTTGGGGGCAACATGTTGTTTTCTGCTATTTGAACAGTGTTACCTTGAATATTCATTTTCAGTCTTCTGGTGCATATTTGCAAGAGAGTCTCTTGGGTGCACAACTAGAAGTAGAATTGCTGAGTCAGGAGGTATGTGAGTGTGCAAGTATTAAGATAATGTCAAATTATTTTTTAAAGTAGATGAATCACTTCAGTCCCATCAACGGTATATTAGAAATGCCTCTATCTTCTCCAATTGTCAAATCTCATCTTTCTTCTTTTCACCATCCTTCATCTTCCCACTCAAATAGGTACAGAATGGTATCTCTCTATGGTATGTATTTTCCTGGTTATTAACTTGGTAAAGCATCTCTTCTCATACTTATTGCCCATAAGTAAGTCTTCTAAGAAATGCCCATTCTGTCTTTTGCCCATTTTTCTATAGGGCTTTTGTCTTTGTCTTTTTCTTTCTTTTTTTTTTTTTTAAGATTTTATTTATTTGACAGAGAGAGACACAGCGAGAGAGGGAACACAAGCTCGGAGAGGGAGAGGGAGAAGCAGGCTTCCTGCAGAGCAGGGAGCCTGATATGGGGCTCGAACCCAGGACCCTGGGATCATGACCTGAGCCGAAGGCAGACGCTTAATGCCTGAGCCACCCAGGCTCCCCACTTTTGTCTTTTTCTTCTGATTTGTCAATGTAACTTACAGAGTCTAGAATCCAAATCCTCTTTTGGTCCCTGAATAGTTCCACTTTCACCCATTGATCTGCCATGCCACCACCAGCATATTATTAAATATATCTATATATAACTCTTATTTCTAGAATCTCTTTATGTACCCTCAGTCAATTTACTGGTCCTTAAATACACTTCACTGTCTTAATATTGTAATTTCATACTAAATAATCAGCAGCTGACAGGGTAAACTTTCTTTCATTCCTTTTCTTTGAGAGTGTCTTGGTAATTTTAGTCATTTACTCTCTCCTAGAGATTTTAGAATATAAATAACTGCTACAAAAAAAACCCTTGCAGAATTTTGATCACAGTTACATAGATCTATAGATAGTTTGGGAAAGAAATGATATATTTATATCCGTCCATTTTTGTCCTCTAACATAGGAAGTCTCTCCATTTATTTAGAACTTCTTTAATGTCTTTATTTTTTAAAAAGTTTTATTTATTTATTTGAGAGAGAGAACACAAGCAGGGAGGAGGGACAGAAGGAGATGGAGAAGCAGATCCCCCACTGAGCAGGGAGCCCGATGCAAGGCTCGATACCAGGACCCTGAGATCATGACCTGAGCTGAAGGCCGACACTTAACTGACTGAGCCACCCAGGTGCCCTTCTTTAATGTCTTATAAATTTCTGTGTGCAAGTTTTGTCAATCATTTGTTACCTTTATTACTAGCTTCTTCTACTTTTTTTGTTGTTGTGAATGATGTTTTTCTTTAAAAGTTTCAATTTATCATTGTTTGTTGCTGGTGTGTAGAAATGCAACTGACTTTATAAGTTGATTTTATATTAGACCACCTTGCTAAACTTTCTCTTTATTTTTAATGATTTGTCCCTAGATTCTTTTTATGTTCTTTATAAACAGTATACTGATTTTAAAATGTTGTTTCCTTATGCTTTTCGTTTTTTCCTAATCTTTTGCTTTTAATTTTTTTTCGTGTCTTAATGAACCCATGAGGACTTTGGGTATAATTCTAAATGGAAATGGTCTTACGTCAGATCTTTTTTTTTCTTTTTTAAGATTTTTATTTATTTGTCAGAGAGAGAGAGATAGAGAGCAAGAGAGAGGGAGAGCATGAGCAGGGGCAAGGGCAGAAGGAGAAGCAGGCTCCCTGCCAAGCGAGGAGCCCGATGCAGGACTTGATCCCAGGACCCTGGGATCATGACCTGAGCCAAAGGCAGACACTTAACCAACTGAGCCACCCAGGCATCCCTTACTTCAGATCTTAAAGAGAATTATTTCTGTGATTTTCTCATTTAAATTGAGGTTTACATTAGTATTTTTGAATATACCATTTATTAGATTAAGAAAGTTCCATGATATTCCTAGTTTAGTAAATGATTTTTCTTTTTATCATGAATAAATATTGAATTTTATCAAACATGTTCTGTTTCTGTTGTCACAAATGTTTATCCTTTTCATTTGTTAACTGACAAATGACATGTTAATATTTTATATTAAACAATTTTTGCATTCCTGGAACAGATCCAGTTGGATATTGGAGTATTAATCTCTTTAATACACTTTTATTCAGTTTACTAATTTTTTATTCAGAATTTTTGCATCTAAATTCATGCATTGTAGGGTCTAATAATAGTCCTCTCTCTTTCTTTATTTAGTGTTTGAATCAAAATAACAGTGAAAGCAGAATAAGTTGGGGATATTTCCTCTTTTTCTATCCTCCAGAAAAATTTATATAAATTGGAATATGTTGTTTGAGATTTAGGTAGAACTTGCCTGTAAGAGTATCTGAGCCCTTTGTGAGAAGATTTGTAACTACTATTTCTAATTCTTTAATAATTAAAGGACTACTCAGGGTTTTTGTTTCCTTGAGTTGATTTTGGTAAATTATATTTTTAAGGAATTATGATTTCAGTAGCTGGTATTTCCATATCGGTCTGATCAGTCTGACATCTCATCTTTTATATCCTTATTTCAGGCTTTTTCCCTAAGAGAACATAAAATTTACTTATTTTGTGAAATAAGCACTTTTAAAACAGTTTGCTTTTCTTAGATATCTTATATGTTAATCTTCTGTCTTGTATTTCACTCTAAAATATTTTCACTAACTTCTTTATGAGAAAATGTGGTATTTAGGACCTATTAAAATAATATTACGTCAAAGGGATTCAGAGTGTCCCAGCCTAGCCCAAACTTAGGGAGGGAGCTCCCCTTCCTTAGAAATTCCTGAGTGACATATAAACCCAATAGACAATGACACCCATAGTGTACCTGACCTGGAACACATAACTTAGACTGTAAGTCTACATGGAGACTTTCCTTTGACCCAAGCCAAATTATAAGGAGTTTCTAAAACCTGAGTGTTCACTTGAGTTGCTAAATATTTATTGTTGAGATTTATTTCTAGCAATTCCAAGTCTTGTTGCTTTTGGAATGAAGTTATTCTATCATCATGTATTCTAACTATGAATTGCTGTTATATAGGAAAATACTAGTTACTATATTTACTATATCAATCCACTATCTTAGTAATTGTAATTGCTTTTCAGTTATTTCTCCTGGTTTTTTGGCACACCATAATAAAGTTAATTTGGTTCATTCATTTTCTTTTTAAGATTTTATTTATTTATTTGACAGGACACTGGGATCATGACCTGAACCGAAGGCAGACTCTTAACAACTAAGCCACCCAGGTGCCCCAATTTGGTTCATTCTTTTCCAGTATTTGTTATTTCTTTTCTTTCAACCAGTGCTTTTCTAAGATTGTGAAATATGCCTACAGAAATGAACATGAAACTAAATGAACAATATAATGAAACAGTTGTGTATGAATAGCTGTATATCTATCACCCAAATCAGAAAATACATCATCAGTATCACCCTAAAAATCTCCTGTGTTCTTTCCTGGTCACATCCCCACCCTGAGTTACTTCCATGCTAATTTTATGCTAGTCACATTTTCACCATTCTTTATAATTTTATCTTCTATGTGCTCATCCCTAAAAATACAGCTTTGTTTTGCTTATTTTTGAACTTACTAAAATGGAACTACACTGTATATATTATTTTTGTGGTGCTTCCTCATTCGAGATTATATTTGTTAGATGTTGTGTATAGTTCATTAATCTTCCTTGCAATAAAATATTCCTATGTGAACATACAACTATTTTTTTATAAATTCTACTGCTATGTTGATTTGAGTCATACCCAGTTTGATCTGTTATAAAGAATGCTGCTTCAGACACCCTGTGGGCATTTGCATCTATTTCCTGAGCACAAGTGAAATTGTTGGGTCATAGGGTATTTGTATTTTTTAAAAAGATTTTATTTATTTATTTGACAGAGAGAGAGCCAGCACAAGTAGGCAGAGCAGTAGGCAGAGGCACAGGGAGAATCAGGCTCCCCACTGAGCAGGGAGCCTGATGTGGGACTCTATCCCAGGACCCTGGGATCATGACCTGAGCCAAAAGCAGATGCTTAACTGACTGAGCCACCCAGGCACCCCAGGGTATTTGTATTTTTAACTTTAGTTGTTAATGCCAAAATGTTTCCCGATTTACATGTTTACCCAATCTTCCACATCCTCAGCCATACAAGATAGGCAACATTTGAAAAACTTTAAATAGGCCACATTTAAATGTTGCCTGTCTTCTAGGCACCTATAGGTATTTTGTTATAAATGTAATTTGCATTAATTTGTTCTTTGGTTACTAATGAAGTTGGGAACTTTGTCATATGCTTATTGATTACTTGAAATTCCTTCTCTAAAAAATGTTGCTTAAAGCATCTTTGTTTTGGTTTGTCTTTTTTTCTTATTGATTTGTAGGAATTAAAAGTATAATCTAAATACATGTCTTCTGTGTGTTGTTTATGTTGTAGATCTCTTCTCCCATTGCATGACTTTTCCCACTCCCTGTGTTTTGTGTTTTGATGAAAAGAAGTTCTTAATTTTAATGAAGTCATATTTATCATTTTTTTCCTATAGTTTTCTTTGTGGAGATATATATATATATACATATATATATATATTTTGAAGATTTTATTTATTTATTTGACAGAGAAAGACACAGCGAGAGAGGGAACACAAGCAGGGTGCGTGGGAGAGGGAGAAGCAGGCCTCCCGCTGAGCAGGGAGCCCGATGCAGGGCTTAATCCCAGGACCCCGGGATCATGACCTGAGCCGAAGGCAGACACTTAACGACTGAGCCACCCAGGTGCCCCTGTGGAGTTATTTTTGACTGCTAAATGGTTCTTTAAAGATTACAGTATTCAATTTTACTATTTATTCTTTAGTCAATTTCAGCAAGTTATATTTTTCTAGAAATTTGTATCTTCTAAGTGTTCAAATTCAGTGACATAAAATTGTTCGTAATAATCTCTTACAATTTTTCATTGTCTGCAGGATCTCTAGTGATGTCTTGTTTTGAATTCCTGATATTGATTTTTTGTACTTTTTCTATTTTTAAGTTCTTGGCCAGGCATGCTGGAAGACTCACATTGGTATTGTTTTCATTATTCTTTTCCAAGAACCAACTTTTGACTTTATTTATTGTGTCTATTGTATGTATCCTTTTAAAATTAGGTTTTGCTCTTGTTTGTATAATATCCTTTCTTCTTTTTTTTTTTTAAATCTGGTTTTATTTTTAAATTTAACTCTATGCCCAACATGGGCTCAAACTCACAATCCTGAGATCAAGTCATATGCTCTAGCAACTGAGTCAGCCAGGTGCCCCTCTTTTTCTTTTCTTGGGTTTATTTTGATGTTCTTTTTCTTGTTTCTTGAGATGCTTAAGTCAGTATTAATCCTTTTTATCCCAATATAAGCACTTAAAATATTCACCTCTATGTCCTATTAAGTAAAATTTTAAAATTAAAGTATAGCATCCGTACAAGAAAGTGCAGAAGCCATACACACTTGATAAATTTTCACAAAGTGAACATGCCTCTGTAATCAATATCCATATCAAGAAAATAAAACATTACAAGCACTTGAGAAGCCTCCCTCCTGTATTCTTTAAGTCATTATTCTACAAAAATGCAATCATTTTTCTGACTTCCATATCCATAAGTTTGTTTTGCTTGTTTTTGAACAGTTGTTGATAAATACCTCTTAACTTTTTAATGTCCATAGAAACTACAAGGACGTCTTTTTTATTCTGGATATTGATAACTTATTTTTTCCCTCTTTTTTTCTTGATAAGTCTTGCTAAGTGTTTATTTTATTGATCTTTTCAAAGAACCAACTTTGGGGTGCCTGGATGATTCAGTCAGTTAAGTGGCTGACTCTTGATTTCAGCTCAGGTCATGATCTCAGAGTTCTGGGATCAAGCTCTGCATCCAGCTCCCTGTTGGGCTCTGTGCTTAGCAGGGAGTCTGCTTCAGGTTTTTCTCTCTCTCTCTTTCTCTGCCCCTCCTCCCTTGCACATTCTCTGTCTCTCAGATAAATAAATCTTTTTTTTTTAAAAGAGCCAACTTTGACTTTGCTGATTTTCTCTATTCTTATTTTTTTAAGATTTTTTTAAAAAGATTTTATTTATTTATTCGAGAGAGTGAGAGAGAGAGCACAAGATGGAGGAAGGTCAGAGGGAGAAGCAGACTCCCTGCCCAGCAGGGAGCCCGATGAGGGGCTGGGAGTTAAATAGTTAAATAGTTAAATTTGTTCTATCCTGGGACTCCTGGATCATGAGCTGAGCTCAAGGCAGACGCTTAACCGACTGAGCCACCCAAGCACCCCTAAGATTTTATTTTTAAGTAATCTCTACACCCAACATGGGGCTTGAACTCACAACCCTGAGATCATGAGTCACATGCTCCAACAACTGAGCCAGCCAGGTGCCCCTCTATTGTATTTTTTCTTTCAATTGCAATGATATCTCCTCTTACCCTTATTTTTTTTCCTTTTTAAAAACTTGTGTGTGTGTGTGTGTGTGTGTGTGTAGTTTGCTGTTCTTATCTGACAATAAGGCTGAAAGCCTAGGTAACTGATCTTAAGTTTTTTCTTTTTCAAGAAATTTATTTTAGAGCCATTGATTCCTCCCCACTCAGAATTATTTTAACTATACCCCAAAGGTTTCATATGTTGTGTTTTCATTTTCATCTAGCTCAAAATATTTTTTTATTTCCACTGTGCTATTTTAACTTATAGGTTGTTTGAAAATATGTTGCTTAATTTTCAAACACTGGAGATTTGTATTGATCTTTCTGCTTTTTTTGATGTATTACCTATTGCCATGTAATAAACTCCCCCAAAATGTAGCAGCTTAAATTATCAAGAAACGTTTATTATGTCACTCTTTCAGTGGGTCAGGAATCTGGGAGTCGCTTAGCTGGGTGATTCTGACTTCAAGTCTCTCAGTATGTTGCAATCAAGCTATGGGCCCCATCTCTTTTAAAGGGTCAGCTGGGGGAGAATCTATTCCCAAGCCAGCAACTAAGGTTGTTGGCAGTCCTCAGTTCCTCTTTGGCTGTTGGTCAAATACTTTAGTCCCTCCCTACATGAATCTATTCTTGAGTTACTTGAGTATCCTCATGGAATAGCAGCTTCCCCCAGAGTGAGCAGTTGGGGTAGGGGGTGAAGAAACATGTTCTCTAGTCTTTTATAACCTAGTCTCACTATCACTTCTGCTATATACTTTTGGCAGAATTCTGGTAAATGTGGAAGGGGACAAACACTTAGGCTAAGTTTACTAATTGTGTTGTTCAAATCTACTATGTCCTTACTGATTTTTGTTGTCTGTCTGAAGATTTTGTCTATCAGTTAGTGAGAGAAGTGTGTTAAAATAGTCAGCTAAAATTATCTATATCTCCTTCTACTTCTGTCAAATTTGCCTTCTATTATTTTTTTTTTTAGATTTTCTTTCTTTATTTGAGAGAGAGAGACAGAGATAGTGAGAAAGAGCACAAGTGGGGAGGAGAGGGAGAAGCAGGCTCCCTGCAGAGCAAGGAGCCTGATGCGGGACTCAATCCCAGGACCCTGGGATCATGACCTGAGCCGAAGGCAGACGCTTAACTGACTGAGCCACCCAGGCGCCCTGCCTTCTATTATTTTGAACCCATTTATCAGGTACATACAAATGTGTTGTATTTTCCTTTGACTTGACTCTTTTATCAATATAAAATGGATTTTCTATGTGAACAACCCCGCTTTCTGTTAATAGAAAAAGGTATTAGTATTTACTTTCTAATTTTAATAACTCTTATTTCTTCACCTTATTACACTGGCTAGGATTAAAATCTCAGAAAAAATGTTGAATACAAGAACTGAAAGTAGAAAATTTTCTTTCTTAATCTTAAGGAGAAAGTGTTCTGTATTTCTTTTCTTAGGTGCCCTTTATCATATTGATTAAGTTCCCCTTTATTTCTCATTTTCTGAGAGTACTAGGGAAATAATTTTATCAAATGCTTTTTCTGGATCTATTGAGATGACCATATCCCCCCCCCCCACCTTTTTCTGTTAATATGGTTAATTATATTGGATGGTATTTTTTAAATGTTAAACATACCTTGCATTCCAAAATAAACCCCATTTAGTCATGTCGTATTATTCTATTTATATATTTCTAGATTCTGTTTGCTAATATTTTGCTGAGAAATTCTTTTTGTCTGTGTTCATGAGGGATATTGGTCTGTGGCTTTCTTTTCTTGCATTGTCAGGATTTGGAATCAGAATTATTCTAGCCTTATAGGATGTGCTGAGATATGTTCATTGTTCCTAGTTTCTGAAAGAGTTTGAGTAAGAGTGGTGATATGTTTCCTTATATATTTTATAAAAATCACTGTTGAAACTCCCTGAAGTTTTCCTAATGGGAAGATTTTGGTAATGAACAAAATTTGTTGAATAGATATAGACCTGTTCAGATTTTCTGTTTTTTCTCATGTCGGTTTTGGTGTTTTATTTTCATAGATTTTGTCCATTTCATCTCATTTGTCAAATATATTGGCAAAAATGTTTATAAATTGTGTATAGCATTCTCTCTCTTTTCTTTTTTTAGAGTGAGAGAGAGCAGGAATGGGGAGGGGCAAAGGGAGGAGAGAGAATCTTAAGCAGGCTCCATGCTTAGCACAGAGCCTGGCACGGGGCTCAATCTCACAACCCTGAGATCATGACCTGAGCCAAAATCAAGATTAGAATGCTTAACCGACTGAGCCACCCAAGCACCCCTATAGCATTCTCTTTTAGTCTTTTAAACATGTGTAGATCTGTGCTGATACAGTATTTTTATTTCTATTATTCATCTGTGCTTTTTCTCTTTTTTGTGATGACTCTTGTAAAGGGCTTATCAATTTAATTTAATTTTCAAAGAACCAACTTATGGATTTGGTAATTTTATCTGTTGTTTGTTTTCATTGATTTCTGTTCTGCGATTATAACTTCCTTTCTTCTACTTACTTTGGATTTGTTAAAGTGGAAACTAAGATCATTTAATTTTAAGACTTTTCCCTTTTTAACACAAGCTTTATATTTCTCTCTAAGTACTACTTTATTTGCATCCCACAAATTTTTATATGTTGAATTTTACTTATTCAGTTTGAAAGTGTTTCTAATTTTCTTTATGATGGATAGGTTATTTAGAATTTTCCTGTTCAATTTTCAAATACTTGGGGATTTTTTAGACATTTTACTGTTACTGATTTCTAATTTAATTTTACTGTGATCAAAGAATATACTCTGTAAGACTTAAGTCTTTTGAGTAAGTATCTGACAGCCGTGAATCCCAACCTCTTTTTCCTCAGCCTAGTAAGACTGCTGATTTCTGCTTGGGCTCTATTCACCCATAACATGATATAGAAAGTATCCTTAGGCCAAAAGCTGGGGTGAATGTGAAGCAACTTCCTGTGCTTCCCGTCTATCAAAGATCGTAAACTTTTAAGTTGTGCTTGTATTGGTTGTTCCTCTGGTCTTCAAATCACTCTTATTTATTTTGTACAGCTTTCATAGTTGTGTTTGGTGGGAGGATTGTTCTGGGACAAGCTACTTTGTCATGGTTGGAATTGGAAGTTTCCCAGTGATTTAAAATTTATTCTAATTATTGTCACATCTAGTGCCACCAGGAAAGAGATATTCTGGAAGCCCTCTGCAAGAAACTGTTCTCACAACACAAAGGACTTGCACAATTAACATGTAAAGAAATGGGCTCTGTTGGTCCAGGGACATTGATATTTTCTAGGACCTGGTCTTTGCATCTGGGCTTGCAAAAGAACCAGAATGTAATCTGTGGTGCTCTTCTAATTGCCCAGGGCTATCCACTAGTCCTACATACCTTCTTCAGGGTACTAAATAAAGAGTTAACAGGCTACTCTTTGCAAGCTGCCTTCACTTTAAAGCATGAACTGGTAAAAATGGGTGGTTACACTGGGAAGGTGTCGTGCCAAAGATCTTCTACTTGAGTGAAGAGCTTTCCATATTGACTGAAGACAATGCAAGTTCTTTTCACTGATATAAGCGCCCAGATATTTTATCCCGAATCCCACAATCTTGAAACCACCCAAACAGTAAGAGACTTGAATCAGGCCCTTTATACAGTCCTGATGACATTTTTTGAGAGACCAGTTTACTTCTGAGATTTGTCAACACCTCTTAGATGACCAGTATGAAATATTTTCAGAGGAATGACACAAAGATGTTTAAATCTTTTCCAAGTATCACCTGAATCATGGCAACTGGACCAGACTACAAAGATGTTTTTCATTGTATAATCAATGATATCTTTAATTCTGTAAAAATATGCCTTTGAAAAACTTTGCAAGGTAAGAAACTTGTTGGGATGTTAGAAAATCAAGTTAGTCTTTGCTTCCTCCTAAATGATCTTCATAGATGTTACTTAAGGGTTATTTAGGAACATTAATTTGTTAATCATTCTGTGCACAGTTTCTTATTTACTCTCTGCATAGTTCATGGATAGATTTTCTTCCAGTTTTAAATTGGGGAAAATTGCAATACTTTTATTTTTAACAACAACAACAACAATGGAAATTTCCCAGGATGTAGACAGAAAACCTTTATTACTTAGAAAAGATTGGGGCACCTGGCTGGCTCAGTTGGTAGAGCATACAACTCTTGATCTCAGGGTCATGAGTTTAAGCCCACATTGGGCCTAGAGCTTACTTTAAAAAATTAAAAAGAAAAGAAAAGAAAACATCATCATTGATGACGCTCACAATTTCCATAATGAAAATGAAGAAGGTAAAATTTATTATCCCTTCCCTCAAAATCTCCTGATCTTCATGGACTACCTTTACACTCTTCAGGTGGAGGAGTTACAGCTTTTTTAACTGCTCAGCTAGCATCGTAAGAACTCACCAGAATGGTCACTTTCTTTTTCTGTAAGCAGTTATGAATAAGGTGAATTGAAAAAAATCCAGAAAATTCTCTTTAACATAGTTTTGGAGGAAAACAGCCAGAGCATTAGTAGAAACCCTTTCAAACAATGACTATTTTCATCAAGAAGGGGAAGGAACACCAGAGTTTGACATTTTCCAGTCATCTAAGATGAGCTGGGAGACTAAGATGAAGCTTAACAGAGCTGGATGCACCTTTGACTACGTGTTGTGAATCCATGTGTAAGACATTCAGTTAGGATGAATTTAGTGGGATCTTGGAACAGAGAAGAGAACCCAGGTTCACCAGCAAGGCTTCAGCCTTCTCTATCACTATGTTCAATGCCAGAAGAAGTAAAGCAATGCATACAGAATTCTGGGGAAAATTAAGTTTTACATAACCATATTTTACCAAACCAAGATATCATTTGACTATGAAGTAAATAAGCAAACACTTTAAAAAAAAGATTTTATTTATTTATTTGAGAGAGAGTGCAAGCATGAGCAGGGGGTAGGGGGGGAAAGGGAGGGGAAAAAAGAAAAGTAGAGGAGAGGGGGAAGCAGCCTCCCCACTGAGCAAGGAGGCTGATGAGGGGCTGCATCCCAGGACCCTGAGATCATGACCTGAGCTGAAGGCAGACACTTAACCAACTGAGCCACCCAGGTGCCCCAATAAGCAAACACTCTTATCAAAGAATCTAGGGGACATAGTTCTCTAATATCTTCTTGAAAAACTACTTTGTAGTGAAGTCCAGCTGATGAAATTATGAACCAAAATAAAGAATACAAAAAAAAAATGTATGAACACACTTACTCCCCGAGTTTCTCCAGTGCCAAACCCCAGCTGTGTTTCCCCCGCCCTGCCCAGCACAACAGGCCAGCTGCCAGGGTGCAGACCTTGCACAGGAGCCCTTACACAAACTGCTAGTGTTCAGTGATGTGGGCATAGACAAGACCAGCATCATCAAGAACTACATGCACCAGAACTCCTCGCACTACCAAGCCACCATTGGCATGGACTTGGCACTCAAGGTTCTCCACTGGAACCTGCAGACCTTGGTACACCTGGCACATTGCAGGTCAAGAACGATTTGGAAAAATGACAAGGATCTATTACCTGGAATCTATGAATTGTTTATTGTCTTCAGTATCAGTAGGCATCCATATCTGAAACAGAGGCAAATTGGAAAAAAAACAATTTGGATTCAAAGTTAACCAATGGGGAAAAAAAGAGTTAACCAATGGCAACCCAGTTTCAGTGGTTCTGCTGGCCAAAAAAAAAATGTGACCATGGGAAGAATGTGCTGATGAACAATGAGACCAGTTCATGGTACATGATATTATAGGATGATTTGAAACATCTGCAAGGAAACTGTAAACACTGATGAAGCCTCCAGATATCTGGAGAAACATTAAAATACACCCAGGATTTTAATTTATTTTAATTTATGGAGGTAACAGGGAAATGTTTTCTAGAAGGCATAAGGGGAGGGCTGTTAATCTATTGGAATATTTAATGTCTTATTTTTATTGGTAGTAACACAAGTATGTTTATGAAAATGTATTGAGCCATACACTTGTGATATGTATACTTTTAAATATGTATGTTACACTTAATAAAAAGTTGAAATGGAATATAAGTGAATTGTCATGGAAAGAAGGCTTGAATGTATGCACACGCACACACTAGTAGTATTTGTATGTGACCAAGGGGAATGAGTGATTATGTCAGAGATGCAGGGCAGAAGGTCATGGTGGACAACTGGAAGGATTAGTAGAAGGCATTGCGAGTGAGTTGTCCTTTCCCCAGGGGATCATGACGTTGACTAATATGAGGCAGATGCCTTTGGGGGAAAGCAATAATCTTCATTGATTTTTACAATAGCATAGATAGTAGTAACTTCTATCAGATTTTCCTTTAGGCATGGGAGTATAGGGGTATACAATTTGGCAGAAAGCAAGCAGTATACCAGGATCATGGGCTAGGCAGACAGTGAGCTCAGAAACATAATAGAATCTCTAATATCAAAAGAAGAAAAAGCAAAAATTTCCTGTGTTCAATTTGCTCCTTAGGAGATACAGTCTATGGATGTTACTGAAGCAGAGGTTTTAGTGTTTGAGGCTGAAGTTGTTCTCTAGCACAGGAGGCGAAGTTATCTACCACAGCAAGGTCTTGGGCAGGGGTGGTGTTGTCTGAGGCAAAGTCATCTCCAACCATGAGTTCTTGGCCAGGACAGTGTCATCTCGGAAATGGGAATTAGGCATTTTTTCTAAGTGGGTACCTACTTGGGTTGCTGTAGGTCTCAGCATTAACTATATTTGCTTGAAACAATGGCTTGCTTGGAGGGTTTGGGCCTCTGGATTGTAAAGCAATGAAAGCACCCAATCTGTGCTAATAAGATCAACAGACATCAGGTGTGTAGGTAGGCAGCTGCATTTGATAGGGTTTTTTTTGTTTTATTTGCCTGTTTATTTTGTGGTGGAATTTTTAAAAATATTTTATTTATTTATTTGAGAGAGAGAATGGGAGGGAGAGGGAGAGAGAATCTGAAGCACATTCCGCGCTGAGCAGAGCCAGTCGTGGGGCTCGAGTCCCCAAATGCAAGATTGTGACCTGAGCCGAAACCAAGAGTTGGATGCTGAGCCACCCAGGCGCCCCTATTTTGTGGTGGAATTTTAGGCTCACATGAGTGCCATATCAGGTAAGTAGCTGCCTGTCCATGGGATAATCAATGTTAATTGGTCCCAGGAGAATGTGCATCCTGGATTTGGCCTTCAGCCTTTATGGAATGGGGCAAGATTGAAAATTTATAAAAATAGGTTAAGGCCCAGGGTAAGATAAAGACATATCTAGAGGACTACTTATTGGACTGGAAATTTAAAAGGAATTATTTGAGGAGGTCATTGTTTCTCAGTTAAACAGGCTATTTGGACCTACTAGGAAAATGAAAGTTCTATTGAATGCCTCCTGCAAGAGCCCAGCATTGTTTATTTTGCCAAGTGAAATGTATGCATTGTTTATTACCAATAAAGTCTATAACTCTGAAGAGACTAAGAGTGTTCTGGCAAGATCTCATATTGTGGCTTTAGTATATGTAGAGCCACAGATGATTTTGATTTATATTTTGAGTACCTGTGAGGTAAGGGATTTATGGTCCTTGTCCCAAACACCAGCAAAAACAATGAAGCAAAAAAGTCTGGTGACTTCAAATGTGAATTGTAGGATATGTTGTTGCCCAGGAGCCTATTCTAGAGGATAGCTGAATGGTTTTATAGTCTGCAGCTGAGGGGTTATGTCAGAAAGCCATATACATCATCAAAACTTATGAGCTAGTGCCACCCGGGTGGCTCAGTTGGTTAAGTATCCAACTCTTGATTTCAGCTCAGGTGGTGATCTCAGGGTTGTGGAACAGAGCCCTGTGTTGGGCTCTGCGCTGAGCGGAGCCTGCCTAAGATACTCTCTCTCCCTCTTCCTCTGCCCTTCCTCCCCACCTCCCCCTGCCTTGCTCGCTCACTCTCTCTCTCTCTCACATGCACATGCACTAAAAAAAAAAAAAAAAAAATTTGTGAGCTAAAGAGACACTCTCCCTGTGACAGCCTCCCAGGGGAGACAGAGGCAAGTGGGACATGGCCTTCTAGCAATACCTCCCATCCTCCTGTGTTCTGGAAGGATCACAAAGCATTCCGTCAAGATTCAGATTGGCTGCAGTTTAAGCCTTTGCCTCTATGGCCTCAGTAGACACATTCCAAAAACCATAAGTAAAAAATAAAAACACCAAAAACCAGAGTGTGATTCCTTATACTCCTACCCCATTCTTGCCCCAATTCAAGTCTTTCTGAAGCAAAGGCAGACTGAGAAAAACTGCATAGAAGAGAGAAGGAAGCTAATGACAGAAAAAAATGTTGACCTAAAACCATCACCAAGGGATGCCTGGATGGCTCAGTCGGTTAAGCATCGGCCTTCGGCTCAGGTCATGGTCCTGGAATTGAACCCCGCACTGGGCTTTCTGCTCAGTGGGAAGCCTGCTTCTCCCTTTCCCACTCCCCCTGCTTGTGTCCCCTCTCTTGCTGTGTGTCTCTCTCTGTCAAATAAATAAATAAAATCTTCAAAAATAAATAAATAAATAAATAAATAAATAAATAAATCCATCACCAAAAAGACTTAGTGAACTCTAAGTCTGAAAATACTTTTAAAAAGTATCATTGTAGATCAGAGCACGTATTATAGCTTAAGGACTTAATAGATAATGGAAGCTATGGATACATTTAAAGTAGTGATCAGAGGACAATTCATAGCATTAGATACTTTTATCAGTAAAAATGAAAGAATGGGAATAAACAAAACCCATTTAAGAAAAAAATAGAGGGATACCTGGGTGGCTCAGTTGGCAAAGCCTCTGCTTTCAGCTCAGGTCATGATCCCAGGGTCTTAGGACTGAGTCCCGCATTGGGCTCCTTGCTCAGCAGGGAGTCTGCTTCTCCCTCTGCCTCCTGCTTGTGCTTGCTCTTTCTCTCTTTCTCTCTCTGACAAATAAATAAGTAAAATATTTGGGAAAAAAAGATAAAAAATAAAAAAATAGTGTTCCAGTCTAAGATGGCAATATAGGAAGCACCTGAGCTCACCTTCTCCCATGGACACAATAAATCTACAGCTACACATAGAACAATTTCCTTTGAAAGAAATCTCGAAACTAGCCAAGTAACTTCTATGTATCTGGCAAATAAGAAAATGTGTCAATAGGAGTAGAAAAAGCTGAGACAGACTCTCACCATAATCCCCACATCCAGCACCACAGCACACAATTGGAAGGGAACTTGCAGCTCCCAGCATGTCCCTGAGGAGTAAAGGGTTTGTGCCCAACATCTAATGTGCCAACTTTTCAGATTTCCACCAGAAAGATGGGCCCCCAAAACATCTAGCTCTGAATGCCAATAGGGCTTGCCTCCAAAAGACCCCGAAGACTATGGCAAATAAATAAACAGTTCTTAATAGGCTCACAGCGACTCACTGTGGCTGTTTCCTCCAGGGCTCAACACAGGGAGAGTGGACAGAAATGTTTATCTCCTACTCTATCCCTGAAAGAGTCCTATTTGCACACTTTAAAACCTGCTGCCCGAGAGTCAGGCTTCTAATTTAGCATAAATCTAGAAGTTGGCCAATCTTCCCTAGAGACTGGTGAGACCCGTGAACACCATCTCCACATTCTCCCTCTGGCTCATTCAAGGTTGCTCCCTTGAAGGAGCCTGTGCACATGTCTGGTGCCCTGGTTTTTGTGGCTTATGTCCAGGGGATGCATGTCTTCATTGCATGGCTCTGGTGGCCAGCAGGGCTGGAATTTGCAGGTCCCACAGGACTGTAGCAAATAAAGAAACCTTTCTTAGCCAGCTATCCACCCAGGGCTCAGTACAGAGGGAGCAGATGGAAATGGCCATCTCCCTGCCTTTTCCAGAAAGAGAGCTTTTTTTTTTTTTTTAAAGATTTTATTTATTTATTTGACACAGAGAGAGAGACAGCGAAAGAAGGAACACAAGCAGGGGGAGTGGGAGAGGGAGACACAGCTTCCCGCTAAGCAGGGAGCCCAACGCGGGGCTCGAGCCCAGGACCCTGGGATCATGACCAGAGCCAAAGGCAGACACTTAATGACTGAGACACCCAGGCACCCCAGAAAGAGATCTTTAAAAGATTTTTAAAAGCTTCTGCCTGAGGGTGCAGGTTTCAATCAGCCTGCATCTAGGAGCTGACTGAGATCCTCTCTTCCAGAGCACTGACAGGTTTGGAACATCCTCAACTACTATGAGCCACAGAGAACAAAGAAAGTAGTGTGGACAACCACAAGGTTTGAGAGACAATCAGGAACTTGGTCCAGGCCTGAACAATAAGCTTCATTTCTTACATGAGACCAAGACTGGAAGAGGTAGTTGGGTTTTTAAATTTTTTTAAAAAGATTTTATTTACTTATTTGAGAGAGAGAGAGAATGAGAGCATAGAGGGAGAGGGAAAGGGAGAAACAGACTCTCTGTTGAGCGGAGATCCCTATGTGGGACTCTATCCCAGGACACTGAGATCATGACATGAACCAAAGGCAGATGCTTAAATGACTGAGCCACCCAGGCACCCAAGAGGTAGTTGTTTTATCTAATGCACAGAAACCAATATAGAGAGTCAAGGAAAATGAAGAAACAGAGGAATATGTACCAAACAGAACAAAACCCCAGAAACAGAGCTTAATGAAATAGATGTGATTTGCTGATAGAGAATTAAAAATAATGTTCATAAAGATACTCACCAACATCAGGAGAACAATGCATGAACAAAGGGAACATTTCAGTAAAGATATAGAAAATATATGAAAGTATCAAACAAAAATCACAGAACTGAAAAATATAATAACTGAACTGAAAATTTCAACAGAAGGGTTTACAACACACTTGATCAGGCAGAAAAAAGGATCAGCAAACTCAAAGACAGGGCTGAGTAGCAAGAAGAAAAAAGAATGGAAAAGAATGAAGATAGCTTAAGGGATTTATGGGACAACATCAAGCAGACCAGTATTCATATAGGAGTCCCAGAGAAGAGAGAAAGGAGCAGAAAACTTATTCAAAGAAATAATGGCTGAAAACATCCTAATCTAGAGACACAGAGAGCCATATCCAGGAAGCTCATGGAGTTCTAAATAAGTCAAGCAGAGAAAGACAAATACTGTATGATCTCACTTCTAAAACAAACAAAAAACAAGCTCATGTATATAGAGAATAGATTGGTGCTTGCCAGAGGTGGGGGCTGGGGATGGTCAGTGAAATGAGTGAAGGAAGTTAAAAAGTACAAACCTCTAGCTATAAAATACATAAGTCACAGGATATAATGCACAGCATGATGACTCTAGTTAATAATACTGTTTTGTATATATATTTTTTTCAGAGCAGATTTTTTATTGTTATGTTAATCACCATACATTACATCATTAGTTCTTGATGTAGTGTTCCATGATTCATTGTTTGTGCATAACACCCAGTGCTCCACACAGAATGTACCCTCTTTAATACCCATCACCAGGCTAACCCATCCCCCCACCCTCCTCCCCTCTAGAACCCTCAGTTTGTTTTTCAGAGTCCATCATCTCTCATGGTTCGTCTCCCCCTCCGACTTACTCCCCTTCATTCTTTGTTTTGTATATATTTTTAAGATTTTATTTATTTGAGAGAGAGAGAGAGCATGTGCAAGCGGGGGGGGGGGGCAGAGGGAGAGGGAGAAGCAGACTCCCCACTGAGCAGAGAGTCCAACACTGAGATTGATCCCAGGACTCTAGGATTATGACTCAAGCCAAAGGCAGACGCTTAACTGACTGAGCCACCCAGGCGCCCCTGTACTGTATATTTGAAACTTGCTGAGAGAGTAAATCTTAGAAGTTTTCATTATGAGAAAAAAGTTTTCATTATGTTACAATATATGGTGATTGATGTTAATTGGACTTATTGTGGGGATCATTTTATAATATATACAAATATCAAACCATTATGTTGTATAACTGACACTAATATAATGTTATATGTCAATTATACCTATTTTTTTTTAGGTAATATGTCTTTTTTTCCTTTGGCTTATTTTAAGATTTTTTTTCTTTGTCTTTGGTGTTTAGCAGTTTAATATGATGTGACTGTGTATATTTATTATATTTATCCTGCCTGGGATTCACAGAATGTCATAAATCTGGGGCTTTTTCTTTGTGTTATTGTTTTTTGGAATTTTTCAAGCATTATCTCTTAAAGAAAATATCTCCCTTAAACTCTCTCACATCACTGTAGGATCCCCAGTGAATCTACATTTGACTTTTTCACTGTGTCTCATGTGAAGGTTACTCTTTTATCTGAATTTTTGCTCTTCTTTTTCCCTCTGTATGCTTCAATCTAAATATTTTCATCAGTCTTCTAGTTCACTAATTCTCTCTTTTGTTGTATCTAATTTTCTATTAAATTTCTGTTATCATATTACTTACTTCTATAATTCCTGTTGGCATCTTTCTATAGATTTAATTCTTTGATGGTTTTCTTCATCTTGTCATTTATTTTCTTCCTCTTTTTCTCTATTTTCTTTTTTTTTAAGATTTTATTTATTTGACAGAGAGAGACACAGCGAGAGAGGGAACACAAGCAGGGGGAGTGGAAGAGGGAGAAGCAGGCCTCCTGCGGAGCAGGGATCCCGATGCGGGGCTCGATCCCAGGACCCTGAGATCATGACCTGAGCCAAAGGCAGATGCTTAATGACTGAGCCACCCAGGTGCCCTTCTTTTTCTCTATTTTCTTAAGCATATAAGTAATAGCTTTTTTTCCAGCCCTTGGTGATAGTTCCAATATTTGGATTACCTTTGGTCTATTTATATTGTATTTTCTTTCCTCTTGGTCTTTGGTCATGTGCCCTGTATTTTGGCATGCCAGGTAATTTTCAATTAAATGCCAGATGCTGTGTATGAAAAAACTAACGGATCTAGATGATACTGTCTTCTCAAAAGAATTCACACCTTTTTTGCAGGGTGGATATAATAGCAGCTGATTATCTTAATCCAGTTAGAGACTTAGCTGACCCAAGGATAGGTTTGACACGTTGAGCTATCCAATTTGTCTTTGCCAATCTCTGATTTGTTTAAAGCAAAGCAAAGCTGGTTGCCTCAGCTTTCTAATGCCTTGTATATTATAACTGTCTCGTCTAGCTGTTCTCAGTGAAAATGTTAGCTTGCCACAAGTGAAGCTGTATACCTCTTTTTCTTTTACCTCTTTAGTAAAAATTTTCAAAAAAATTAATTTTAGTAGTGATAACCAACACACTCATTTGATTACATTTTAGTAGAAAAGAGTATAATTTTTATCATAGCTCAAAATATTTTTATTGTGTACAGTACTTGCTAGCCATCTTAATGTACCATAGGTACCCAAAAAGTACCCAACTGAACTATTTTTCTTCCTCTCTTCCATGTTTAAGGAGACTAGAGACGTAAAAAATTAAATTCAAATAATGATTCTAAACTGGATTTTTGTTATAAAGGACATTACTGGGACAATCAACATAATTTTAATGGCATCTAATGATTAGATGGTAATCATGTATAAATATTAATGTCCTGATTTTGATGGTTGTATTTTGATTATTTAGGACAATGTCCTTGTTGGTAGGTAAAACATTCTCAAGTATTATAGGATGATGGGCATGATATTGGCAACTTACTATACTTGCAACTTTTCTGTAAATTGGAGATTATTTCAAAGTAAGAATTAGTAATAAAACTCAATTCAAGTGCCACCTTATTTAGGAATAAATCCAATCCTCACTGACTTCAAAAGTACCTCTTCTTGGTGTTTCCATATGGCCCATGCATTTGTTTCCTCATTTCACTTCATAGAATCATAATTATCTTTTTGTCTCTTATTATGCCAGTAGATTATGATCTCTTTAAAACCAGGAACTGTGTGGGCGCCTGGGTGGCTCAGTCAGTTAAGCGACTGCCTTCAGCTCAGGTCATGATCCCAGGGTCCTGGGATCAAGTCCCACATCAGGCTCCCTGCTCTGCGGGGAGCCTGCTTCTCCCTCTCCCACTCACCCTGCTTGTGTTCCCTCTCTCGCTGTGTCTCTCTCTGTCAAATAAATAAATAAAATCTTTTTAAAAAATAAAATAAAAAAATAAAACCAGTAACTGTGTTATATTTATGTTACCAGCATCAAGCCCAAGAACTGGTATAGGATAAGCCCTCTAATATTAATTGAATTATTATATATAATGATGATTGTCACCTTGTTTGAGGATTTTCTAATTTTTCCACTTTTCCACTTCTTCCCTTTCAGATACCCCCACTCCCAAGCCAATGCCTTCAATTCCAGCTAAGTGTCAATGATTTCAGCCAGATTGAGCTTTCTATTGCATCCTCCTTCATTGAACATCCTTAGTATACACTCCCAAACTTGCTCCCCAGGCTCTGCCAACATACACTGATGAGGTGCTGGAACTTTGTGTTCAGGCTGTCTCCTCCTAGAATAGGCCTTCACTTCTGCATCTGGACTACTTGGGATCTAGCTTACCATGAGATGGGTTGGTTCTGAGGAAAATCATCATCAGATTGTGAGGCAGCTAGCCTAACTGCAGTTGTTTAGCTCTAGAAAGCCTTTTTGTTTGGGAAGTCTCGTTCCCTTAGTCATAGTGTGGCCAACCTGTCAAAAGATATTTGGGCATCCAACGTTCTCACTCAGCATCTGCCCAAATGTCCTTATTCCATATCTCAAGGTCTCACTTCTTCCACACAGTGCCCTTCCCATAGTGTAAGGGACGTGGTGTGGTTGCAGATTTAATTGGCACTGAACACTCAGGCCCTTGGCTTGGTGCTGAGCCATAGCTGCCCAGCAACTCCAGAGGATGAGGAACTCTTCCCAAACTGTGAAGGCTTTGGGGTTTTCTGTGGATCTTCTCAGCTGGATAGTTTTTCTCTCAATGTCAATTTTTTCACTGTGTATACTTCCTGGAGCTATCAGAAAAAGCCAGCTTACTCTTCAATCTTTATAATTATTATTTTTTAAAGATTTTTATTTATTTATTTGTCAGAGAGAGAGAGAGAGCGCACAAGCAGGGGGAGCGGCATGCAGAGCCGGCAGAGGGAGAAGCAGGCCCCCCACTGAACAAGGAGCCTGGTGTGGGACTCGATCCCAGGCAAGACCTGAGCTGAAGGCAGACACTTAACCAACTGAGCCACCCCAACATCCCTATAATTATTATTGTTACCAGAGGAATGAAATGCCACAGTCACATGATTTCCCAAAGCCCTGCTCTCCACCTTCACTTTGTGCTTTGCCACTCCTGAGGGTAATGATGCTGCCATGTGCATATGTAAAACTATTAACTGATAGCTTGAAAGGGCACCCACCCAAATCATGATGATTTTTGCTGCTGGGTAAAGGGGAGAGAAATTGGATGGGAAAGAGAAGAAAGGGGAATTCAAATTTTGCTAAGGCATTTTCTTTCTTTTATTTTAAAAGGAAGCTAGAAGCAAATATGAAAAAAAGTGTTAGTACTTACAAATCCTAGTTGGCAAAGTTTTATAATATTATTTTTAAACTTTTTGTATTTTTCAAAATTTATCCCTCCCCACTCCCCATACAAAACTAAGAAAGTAAGTCATAAAACTGTTACATCAAAAGTACACATACACACACACGGCAAAAATCACATCAGTAAATACTCGAAATCATTACATTATATAAAATCCAAAAGTCACAAAAAGCAAAAGCTGTCTTTTACTCATCTGTGTTCCCCTGATGCTCACTTGTCCTTCCCTAGAGCCAAACACTATTACCAATTTTTTAGTATGCTTCAAAAGATATTTAATGCATTTAAAAGCACATACCTATATCAATTCTATAAGCAAAAGATAGGCATTTTTGCACATGTTGCTTTGTTCTATATACAATGTAGAAATGGTCTCCCATCAATACATATAGAGATCTCTTGTTCTGTATGGCTTCATAGTGTTGCAATATGTTGATATGCCCTAAGTTAATCAGTGGATATCTACTATTTTGCAGTCTTCTGCTATTAGAAATAAAGTGAACTTCAATTAACTGTACAGAAGTAATTTCATACATGTTTGAGCATTTACATAGAATAAATTCCTAAAAGAGGAATTGCTCGGTAAAGGGATATGTGCATTTATTTATTTTTTTAAAAAATATCTATTTATTTGAGAGGGAGAGTGAGAGAGCAAGAGCTGGGGGAGGGGCAGAGGGAGAGGGAGAGGGAGAACGAGGGAGAGGGAGAGAAGCAAACTCCCCACCGAGTGTGGAGCCCAATGCAGGGGCTTGATCCTGTGACCCCGATGCCATAGCCTGAGCCGAAATCAAGAGTCCAACACGGAACTGATTGAGCCACCCAGGTGCCTCAGGGAAATGTGCATTTAAAATTTTCACAGTTGGGATGCCTGGGTGGCTCAGTCAGTTAAGTGTCTGCCTTTGGCTCAGGTCCTGATCCCAGGGTCCTGGGATGGAGTCCCGCATCAGGCTCCTTGCTCAGCGGGGAGCCTGCTTCTCCCTCTCCCTCTGCTGCTCCCTCCACTTGTGCTCTCTCTCTCTGTCAATTAAGTAAATAAAATCTTTAAAAAAATTTTTGTTCACAGCTTCTGCCAGATTGTTCTTGACAGAACTTTATGGCAATGTATGATAGTGTTTTCCCCCTGCCAAACAGTAAAACCATTAGGTTTGAAATTAATGATTTTTTTTCAGTCTAATAAGTGAAAAAGACTAATGTCTTATATTTTTTAACTGATACTTCTATATCATGACTAAAGTTTCTGTATGTTCAGGAACTATTTTAAATTCCTTTACTATGTTCTTCCACATTTGGGTCTTTTGCCAATTTTCTTTTTAGGAGCTTAGAATTTTTCTCTTTGATTTGTAGAAACTTTTTTTTAAAAATAAGGAGCTAACTATTTGTCTTTGAATTTTGTTGCAAATATTTCCCCAGTGTGTTGTTTCTTGAACTTGTTGTGGTGTTTTTGCTACAAAGATAATTTTGTTTAAAATAGTCAATATTTTCAGGGTGCCTCAGTGGCTCAGTCAGTTAAGCATCTGACTCTTGGATTCGGCTCAGGTCATGATCTCACAGTTGTGGGATTGAGCCCCACATTGGGTTCTGTGCTCAGT
Source organism: Callorhinus ursinus (assembly GCF_003265705.2). Lineage (NCBI taxonomy): Eukaryota > Metazoa > Chordata > Mammalia > Carnivora > Otariidae > Callorhinus > Callorhinus ursinus. The sequence continues at coordinate 8,891,302 of NW_027397096.1, read as the reverse complement.
GCAGAGTCTGCTTCAGATTCTCTCTCTGCTCTCTCCCACTCACTCTCTCAAATAAATAAATAAATGAATAAAATCTTAAAAAAAAAATAAAATAGTCAATATTAAAAAAATAGTTTTTTTTCATGCTTTCTGATTGAGAGCTCTATTTAGGCCTTCCCTATACTAAGATTATAAAAATAAATGTCCCACTTTTTCTTCATGTACTTCTGTGGTTTCCTTATTTTTACACATAAGTATTAGGTCCATCTGGAATTTATTTGGTGTCAAGTGTGATGCATGACACAAGCTTAAAGATAGGTCCCCGAGTCATTTAACATCATTTATTGAATAATCCACTTTTCTCCAACTAATCTGAACACAAGCTTTAAAATATGCTACATTCACACACATAGTTGGATTTATTTTTGGACATTCTAGTCTGTTCCATTGACCTGCCACACAGCAGAACCACATCGTTTTAATCAATACCTTTAAAATACAGTTTAATATTTGGTAATGTTAATTACCCTCAGATTTCTTCCTTTTTAGATTTTTCCTGGATATTCTTGCTTTTTATCTTTCAATGACTAAACTCATTTCGATGCTTCAAGGAAAGATCTATTGGTATTTTTATTGGAATAACATTAAATTTATAGATTACTTAGTGAAAATGTGTAATTTATGATTTGGGGTCTTCTTATCCAAAAACAGTCTGCTTGGGGCACCTGGGTGGCTCAGTTTCTAAGCGTCTGCCTTCAGCTCAGGTTGTGATCCCAGGGTCCTGGGATAGAGCCCCACATTGGGCTCCCTACTCTATAGGAGGCCTGCTTCTCCCTCTCCCATTCCCCCTGCTTGTGTTCCCTCTCTTGCTGTGTCTCTCTCTGTCAAACAAATAAATAAAATCTTAAACAACAACAACAACAACAACAACAACAGTCTGCTTTTTATCGGTTCCAATTCTCTTTGGGTTCTTCAGTTTCATTTCATAGCTTTATTCACACAGAGTGTGTACATTTCTTCTTACAGTTATTCTTAATTTATCTTTTTTTAAAATTACTACAGGACTTTTTTCTTTCATGATAAATTCTAAGTGGATGCAGTTTGCATATATGAAGGCTATTGAATAGAAAATAATATACATAGATTAACTTTATGTTTTACTGATTTATTTGTTCACCCTTCTTTCTTAAAACTACAACTTCCTTCTCAGTTCATTTTTCTCATGCTGGGTACATTATTCAGTGAGTCTTTCAGATATAGGTCATGACTCAAAAAAAATCCCAAGGTGTTGCAAGCCTGAAGATGTATTTATTTTGCTGTCAATTTTGAATGATAGTTTGGGGAGAGAAGTCTAGGTTCAAAGTTGTTTTTCCAAAACAGTTTGAACCTACTGCCCATATTCTTGCATCCAGTCTTGCTAATGAAATAGTTACTGTCAAATCCATTCTTCTTTTTGTAAATTATCTAAACTTTTTTCTCTTTAGGATTAAAAATATCTTTAATGTTCTGAATCTTGATGGTAGTATGGTACATGTTGGACTTGTCTATTCTGCCCATTATTCTGGAACCTATTTTAGTCTAGGGAGGTATGGTAGTGGTGCTTTTGCCCCCTGAGGGACACTTGGCAATGTCTAGAGGCATTTTTGTTTGTTGTAGCTGGGAGTAGGGGGTTGCTGCTAAACATCTTATAATACCCCAGAAAGCCCCCCACCCCCAACAAAGATTTATCCAGCTCAATCTGCCAATAGTGCCAACAGTAAGAAAGCCTGAGGTATGGGTATTTTAGTTTGAGGCCTAGATGTGGCCACAAGGAGGTCAAATGGAATTGGCCTCAGTCTCACATTAAGTTTCTGGCTGTGAATCCTGACTTTGCAGTAGAGTTGTTGTCCTGGGCTTGTGGTGGGGCCAACCTCTGTCTATTACTATAGTTTACCCACTCTTCCCTCCTTCTGCAAATGCCTCATAGTTTTTGGTCCACAGAGAAGTGCTTTTGTTATTTTAGAGCATGACTATATAATAATGCTTTAAGATATCTTTTCCATTATTTCTATGAATTCTGTTTTGAGAGAGAGAGAGATTTCAACATGTGACCTTTGAGGTCTTTATACAAAGGTACAAAGTCAATAAAATTAATTCTAGCAATACTGAAAGAAAAAAAGAAGCAACACATCACCCATAATCCCAGCAATCAGAAACATTCAAGGTTAAAAATATACCAGAAAGCAGGTTTTTTTAATATATCATATAATCTATAAGAACAGCTAGACAAAAGTAATTATATTAAGTGGAAAGATATTATACATACTATTTAAAAATTATTTTCACATTTTACTTGAAATGAATGGAAGAAAAGGCAACTAATAAAATTGAAGAGCTGAACTACATAATATATTTCTTTAACCTAAGAACTTTTAGCTACTAAAAGATCCAACATTAAAACAATTAAATTGAAAAAAGCAATTAAAATGCTTGGAATCATTTTTAAAGTTACATTAAAATCTGTATTAGTATTAATCAATTCCTTGCCATGAAAGATGACGTTAGCATTTAGAATTCTTCACTCTCCTTCCTGACTCCCTAACTTTTGTTGATTACCATAATGGGCATCTGTTGTTTCAACCTACAGAACATCCTCTCACCCTATACTAGTAACCAATATTCTTTCCATGTTACATCGACTTTTGGAGATTTTCAACCAAGGGGTCTTTGCTATGGTAGCTAAGAGTGGAGTGGAGTATCCACACTAGGCAAATACAAGTCTTTCACTGTAATTTGATCTTCATAAGCCAAAGTAAAGAAAATGACTGGAGCCAATTCCTACCAGCCATCTAGATCCTTGGATCTTCCCAGGTACTAATCTTCTCTAAGGCCTATTTGGTCAGCTTGTCTTTGATTCTGTGAGTGGTCCTCCCTCATGATTCCAATAAATTCTTTTTGTTTTTGTTTAAATTGTCCAGAGCCTGCTTTTGTTCACTGAAACAAAAAAAAAAATCTATGTGATATAAAAATGTTTTTACTTTGTCAAGGTTTATAACAGTATTTTCTGTAATCATAATTCCTATTTATCTTAGTTATACACAGGTGAATGGACTTAAAGTCCAATTACCATTATCCTTTATTTTCACATATTGCCTGATTTAGCTAGATTTCCTCACTGAGTAATTTTTACTCAAGAATACTTAATGACAAACAATGAATCATGGAACACTACATCAAAAACTAATGATGTACTGTATCGTGACTAACATAACATAAAAAAAAGCACGATTAATGAGTTATGTATTTATAGAATTCTTTCCTATACAAAAATATCCATGAACTTCCTTTGAATTAGAATGATATTTTAGCTAGATTTAATATTTTTAGGTCAAAAATTTTCCCCCAAGAACTTTATACATATTGCTTCATTGTCTTAGCGGAGTAACAGGGATCATATTTACCCTCACTTTGCAACTGCAAAATCAGACAAAACATATGAAATGACAGGGTTCAGTGAAGAACTGATCCCTGAGATATGGGAAATTAATGAGGTGATCTCTATTACTGCCTCTGTTTACTGCCTATAGAGTTTCTAGGCTGCAGTTCAGAAAGGGGAAAATTTAGGTACAGTTTGGCAATCTCTGTGAAGTGAATAGACAGAGTTGGGACTTTAGGGAGGCCAAGGAAACTAGAGTTTGTAGGGCAGAATACCAATGAAGACAGAGCTTCACAAAGAGAAAATTCTAAAACCTGCAAAGCATCCCCTTTGAGTATTCAGCTGAGTACTTATCAACTTGTGTCTGTGAGGAAATGTTTGAGGATGAAGAAAGACCCACCTAAAAGTATTAGAGGAAGCAATCCTTGGAGCTCACATAGATCAGAAATAGTGCCTATTCCCACCAACCAGAGTGAAAAACATCAAAATTCACAAGGCATTAGGTAAGAGAGTACTCAGAAGAGTTTTGCCTCAGTAGGTGTAAAAAGTTAACCCTAGATTAAATGTTGCTCTGGTTCTGTAAAACAAAGCTTAAAAACAGGATCCAAAAAGATCAAACTAATTCCAAGTAACTTAACCATATCTCAGACCAAAGCTCAAAAGTACTTGTAAGAATACAAAAACATTCAGCATCCAATAAGGTAAAACTCACAATGTCTGGCATTGAATAAAAAATTACCATGTATGCAAAGAAGCTAGAAAATACCAACCATAGAGAGGAAAAAAATCCATTTGAAACTAACTCAGAATTAACACAGCCAATATAATTAATAGACTATAAGGTTAAAATAGACATTATAATTGTATTCTATATGTTCAAGAAATGGAAGAAAGACTGAACATATTAAGTAGAAACAAGAAAAATATTAAAAAAGGATCTGAATTAAGCTTCTAGAAAAGGATTAGAAGATGAAACAATGTCTAAGATGAAAAATACACTGAACGGTATTCGTGGCATATTAAACATTGTACAAAGAAGAAAAAAATAGTGAACTTGAAGACAGCAACAGAAACCAGCTGATATAAAACACAGAGAAAAAATTTAAGGCACAGAGCATCAGTGAGTTGTGGAACATAGTCAAGTGGCCTGATATACATATCATTGAAGTATCTGAGGAGAAGAAGGGGTATAGAAAATATATTGCAGGAAATAATTGATGATGGATCTTTTTAAATAAAATAAGTTCACCCCAATAAAAGATAAATCATGTAAAAAGAGAGAGAGAAAGAATTGAGAGAAGAACTGAAAAATTTTCAGTTAGTGAAAACTGTCAACCCACAGACCCAAGGAGTTTTCAACAAATCTCAAGCACAAGAAATTTTTTTAATTACCTAAGGTCATTATAATTAAATCACCTAAACCAATAATAAAATCTTAAAAGCAGTCAGAAAATGATACATTGTGTACAGAGCAATAAAGATGAGGATGACAGCAGATTTATTGTTGGAAATTATGCAAGATAAAAGACAATGAAGGAATATATTTAAATAACTGAAAAACAAAACTATCAATCTAGGCCTCTACCCAACAAAGCTATCTTTCAAAAACAGAGGTGAAATGCTTTTTTCTGTACATACAAAATCTGAACGAATTCATCAGCAGCAGATCTACACTATAAAAAATGAAGAAATTTCTTTGAGTAGGAGAATGATGCAAGATAGAAATCTGGATTCACACAAAGGAAGGATAACCATCAGAAATGGTAAGTATAAAGAATTTTTTTTCCCCTAAGTGCTCAACATCGCTCAGCATCAGGGAAATCCAAATCAAAACCTCAATGAGATACCACCTCACACCCGTCAGAATGGCTAAAATTAACAAGTCAGGGAACGACAGATGTTGGCGGGGATGTGGAGAAAGGGGAACCCTCCTACACTGTTGGTGGGAATGGAAGCTGGTGCAACCCCTTTGGAAAACAGTATGGAGGTCCCTCAAACAGTTGAAAATAGAGCTACCATATGATCCAGCAATTGCACTACTGGGTATTTACCCCAAAGATACAAATGTAGGGATCCGAAGGGGTACGTGCACCCCGATGTTTATAGCATCAATGTCCACAATAGCCAAACTGAGGAAAGAGCCAAGATGTCCATCGACAGATGAATGGATAAAGAAGAAGTGGTATATATACACAATGGAATATTATGCAGCCATCAAAAGGAATGAGATCTTGCCATTTGCAACGACGTGGATGGAACTGGAGGGTGTTATGCTGAGTGAAATAAGTCAATCAGAGAAAGACATGTATCATATGACCTCACTGATATGAGGAATTCTTAATCTCAGGAAACAAACTGAGGGTTGCTGGAGTGGTGGGGGGTGGGAGGGATGGGGTGGCTGGGTGATAGACATTGGGGAGGGTATGTGCTATAGTGAGCACTGTGAATTGTGCAAGCCTGTTGAATCACAGATCTGTACCTCTGAAACAAATAATGCAACATATGTTAAGAAAAAAGAAAAAGAAGAAGATAGCAGGAGGGGAAGAATGAAGGGGAGTAAGTCGGAGGGGGAGACGAACCATGAGAGAGGATGGACTCTGAAAAACAAACTGAGGGTTCTAGAGGGGAGGAGTGTGGGGGGATGGGTTAGCCTGGTGATGGGTATTAAGGAGGGCACGTTCTGCGTGGAGCACTGGGTGTTATGCACAAACAATGAATCATGGAACACTACATCAAAAACTAATGATGTAATATATGGTGATTAACATAACAATAAAAAATTTTAAAAAAAGAATTTTTTTCCCTATTATTTAAAACTCTTTAAAATACAAGTGGCTGTTTAAAGCAAAAATAATATCAACGTGTTGTGGTATGTATAACATATATAGAAGTACAGTGTGTGGCAATAAAGCACAAAGCCTGGGAAGGAGAAATGGAAGTACAGTGTTATAAAGTTCATGAAATGGTATAATATCACTTGAAGGAAGACTGTGATGAGTTAAAGATATATACTGTAAACCCTTAACGTGCCACTAAAATAACAAAACAAAGAGTTATAATTAATAAGCCAATAAAGGAGACAAGATGTAATTGTTTAAAAATACACAATTAAGCAGGAAAGACTATCCAGTGGGAAAAAGAGTCTCTTTGACACATGCTGTTGAGAAAACTGTCAGCTACATGGAAAAGAACAAAACTGGACCACTTTTTTTTACACCATACACAAAAATAAACTCAAAATGGAATCAAAGACCTAAATGGCAGACCTGAAACCATAAAAATCCTAGAAAAGAGCAAAGGTAGTAATGTCTCTGATATCAGCTATACCAATATTTTTCTAGATAGGTCTCCTGAGGCAAGAGAAATAAAAGCAAAAATACACTATTGGGACTACATCAAAATAAAAAGCTTCTGCATGGCAAAGGAAACAATCAACAAGACTAAAAGCCTTCCTACTAAACAGGACAAGATATTTGCAAATGACATATCTGATAAAGGGTTAGTATCCAAAATATATAAAGAACTTATACAATTCAACACCTAAAAAACAAATAATCCAATTTTATTTTTTAAAATATTTTATGTATTTATTTGACAGAGAGAGAGAGAGTGAGCACACAAGCAGGGGGAGCAGCAGAGGGAGAGGGAGAAACAAACTCTCTGCTGAGGGATGGGGACTTGATCCCAGGACCCTAGGATCATGACCTGAGCTGAAGGCAGATATTTAACCAACTAAGCCACCCAGGCGCCCCTAAATAATCCAATTTAAAGACAGTGATCAAAATTACTAACATCATTAAAAGAATAAAATGGAAAAGAATAATGTAATATGGTTTATAAGAAATTACAGTTTGTACCTTCTGATCTTACATTTTGAACTATTGTACAACCGTTTCTGGCCCATAAAAGAGCAGACACATGACCCCCCTCCGCCCTTCCTACTCTCCCAGTGCATCTTACTCAGGCATGTCTGTGCATTGCTGTATTAAAAATAGTGAAAATATCTGAGTCCACCTGGCACACATGGCTCAAAGATCTTCTCATGACGTCTTCCCTCACTAAGCACTTCCCCAACCATGTTGAATAACCAGCTTCTCCCTCTATCTACTTACCTACCTATGTGTAAACACACACACACACACACACAGATTCTCTGCAGCTCAGGCACCTCTAATCACTACTCTGATGTCCCTCATAACTAACTGAAATTCTTGTACTTGTATTTGTGTACTTAGGTATGATTTACCTCTGCCCCAAAGAAGGAATCTTGGCTATCCTATTTGCTACCCTATCATTAACCCATTCCCCCACCCCAGCACCTAGAAGAATATACGCCTCAGAGTGAGTGCTCGTTAAATATTTGATGATTAAATGTTCAGGTCACCTGGTTTCATGGTTAACTAGAGACGAGAGCTACCTAATTGTTTCTTAGACTGGGATCTTCCTGTCAAATGGAAACCTTCAGAATATAGAGATGTTTCTTTGCCCTGGAAGCCAGACAGAGCAGAAGATTGTGGAAAACAGCTGGCTCGGCTGCTGTTGGATTGAACCCAAAAACGATGTTTCTTTCCAGGCCTGAAAATCGTCGGACACTGTCCAACACAATGTGATTGGCCATGATATCTGATGCATCCTTGATCTGTACTAACAGGTCAGATTCCTCACTGAGCTGAGATATTTTTCTTTTCCTCATTGCTCTTAGGAGCTTATCTCTATATTTTTCCACTTCACTTGCTTTGCTGAAAAGCACAGCAATGTCCTTGGGAGAATAACCATTCCTAAAGAGAGACTGACATTTCTCTGCTACTTGGACAACCATCTCTTCCAAGTCCAAGTACTCCATAATCTCAAAGTTGCCTGGAATACCCTGAGCCCATTTAGCTTTACGAACCATATCCAGGGACCCCAGGGGGATGTTAGGTGGAGGATTTTCTTTGACCTCCTGCATTACTTCTTGTAGGTAGTTAGCTATTGGATCTGCATTGCGGACCACTCTGGTGAGCTCTTCTCTTGGATACTGGGCTTCGAGAGCAGGGAGGCCACTGTGGCTCAAGTGGCTGGTCTGAAAGTAGTCCAGAAAGATCCAGAGAATTCCTGGGCAATCGTTTTCTCTCTGAGTGATGTTTTTTGCCTTCTCATACCAGTCCCCGTCTTCAGTACGGAAATTCTGAGCTTCATCAATAATGATGTGCTGAATCTTTTGAAAGTCATTTTTCATGAAGGTTTTCCGGGTCACTGCCTGGCAGATGTTTTTCTTGCTGAAAATGTAAGAAACATAGTCAGGTTTCCCCACTCAAACAAAGGAAGCCAATTCTACCCCCCCCTTTTTAAAGAGGGGTAAGGGGCAGAGAGAGAGTGAGAATCTTAAGCAGGCTCCACACCCAGTGCAGAAGCCAATGTAGGGCTCGATCTCACAACCCTGAGATCATAACCTGTGCCAAAATCAAGAGTCAGAGGCTTAACCAACTGAGCCACCCAGGCACCCATCAATTCTACTCTTAAACTCTTCTAGACATAGTAAATACAATATGAATTTTAGCAAGTGAATTTAAAGCCAAACCAGTCAAAGTTACTCCAAAAAAAGAAAATGGATATAGTTAGGCTGCATACCTCACAAACTTCCTCAGGGGCTGATTTTCACAGATGTAAAGAATGTCACTTGGTTGACAGTGAAAAACATTCCTGATCTTCTCCATTATCCTAAGAGCCAGGATGGTCTTCCCTGATCCAGGTAAGCCATGAATAAACAGTTCTCTGGTCATGCGAATGTTCTTTGACAGCAACTCATACTGTTTATCTGTGAGTATGTTCAAAACCTCAGAGCCCAGCTCTTCACTTAAGAAAGATCGGAATCCAAGCAAGACTATCACAAGGGACTGTAACAGAGCTTCCACGTGCTGGGTGGTTCTAAGGTTATAGGACTCGGGGTAAATTGGCAAATCTGAACAATGAAGAGTCTCTGCTGTTCTATCAGGATTCAGCAGGAAGACCAAGGGAGTGATGCACAATTTCCCAGTGTAGCCACCTGTGTTCACCAGCTTCTGCTTTAAGGTACGGGCGACTGTCATAGAATAGCCCATCCTGCTTGCATTGCACTCACTGAGGATGGTGTAGAGGAGTGGGATGTTGTTCTGGGAAAGCAGAAGAGCATCACAGATTACTCCCTGCTTCTCTGGCAGACCCAAGTCCACAGCCCAGCTTCGAGAAAAAATCAGTATTCCTTGAGAGAAACGGTGCATTTCCTTATTTATTAAGTCTCTGAGTCCTTTATGTTTTGAGAACAGTTCCTTGTAGAGGTTTTCTGGAGTATACACCACTCTGTCTGATAATACTAAACAGGGAAAGAATTGGAATAAATTAGAGAATCCCAAGACAAGCTAGTAATCATCATTATATGTAATAGATTCACTCCATATTTGGGCCCAACCATGTATCAGTACTAGCATGCATTAATAATGAAAAGGTCAAGCAATTCCCAGTCTGCTGGAGCTGATAATTGACTGGCATAACAGAGAGAAACAATAATTATACAAAGTGGTAAATACAATGGGAAAGAAATGCACAGAGCATTATGCAATTACAAACGAGAGGTACACCTTGAGAAAAAAAAATATGAGTCTTTATGAAAAAGGAGACACCTGAGCTGCTTCTTTTTTTTTTTTTTTAAAGATTTTATTTATTTATTTGAGAGAGAGAGAATGAGAGATAGAGAGCACGAGAGGGAAGAGGGTCAGAGGGAGAAGCAGACTCCCACCTGAGCTGCTTCTTAAGGGATGGCTGTGAGTTAGCTTTCCGAAGGATGGGAGAATAGAGAAACAGGCAAAAGGGGACTCATGAGTAAAGCACAGAGACAAGAAACAGCAAGGTCCATGCAAGAACCTCCAAGAAGTTTGTGTTGTGAAAAGCACAAAGGAGGAAATGAGGATGGGGAACAAGGCATTATAGTGCCATCTTAACACCTGGCAACACTGACTAGTGTTAACAATACTGTGTTATAGGTGGGAGGAGCAAGATGGTGGAGCAGCTGGTCTCAGGAATTCAGCTGGATAGGGATCAAACCATTCTGAACACCTACGAACTCAACAGACTGAAGAAAAGAATAACAACAACTCTATGAACAGAGAAGCGACCACTTTCTGGAAGGTAGGACGTGCGGAGAAGTGAATCCAAGGCGATATTCAGGAGGATAGATGGTGGAGGGAGGGGGCCTCCGTCGGCTGCTTCTGGCAAGTGCTAGAGCCGCGGAGCACAAAATCGGACCTTTTAGAAGTCGGCTCCGCGGAGGGACGTCGCTCCAGTGGCTAAGCGGGGGGTGGAACCCTCGCGGGACAGTGTGGTCTCAGGCCCCTTGGGGTCACAGAAAGACCAGGGGTGCCTGAGTGCGGCAGAGCTCCCAGGTATCGGAGCGGGGAAGCCGGCTGCAGAGACGGAGCCGAGGCGCGGGCTCTCAGCTCGGGGTTGCCATAAACTGTGATCCGCGGCCCAGTTGCGCCACTGCTCCTCCAGCAGGGACCCAACAAGCGGCAGATCCGGGGAGACTCCCCTTCCTCCCCCGGGAGGAGCGGCGCGGGAGCGCACCGCAGGGATCTGCTGGGTTTGGAGACTCCACACGGGGTCGGGTGCCAGAGACAGAAACGCTCGGTCACAGGCCGGGTGAGCACGGAGTGCGGCCGGAGACCAGGGAGACGGGAGTGACTGCTTTTCTCTGGGGGCGCACTGAGGAGCAGGGCCCCGAGTTCTCAGCTCCTCCGGGTGGAGATTGGGAGGCCACCATTTTCACCCTGGTCCTCCAAAGCCGAACGGAGAGCTTGCAGGGAACAAAAGCTCCTGAGAGCAAAGCCGAGCAGATTACTTAGCCCGGACCGACAAGGGCGGGGCAATTCCGCCTCCGGCAAAGACATTTGGGAACCACGGCAACAGGACCCTCCCCAAGAAGATCAGCATGAACAGTCAGCCAAGACCAAGTTTACCGATCAATGAGAACGGCAGAACTCCAGCGCTAGGGGAATATCTCACATAGAATGCATGGCTTTTTTTTTTTTTACCATGAGTCATTAGTCTTCTTTCTTTCTTTCTTTCTTTCTTTCTTTCTTTCTTTCTTTCTTTCTTTCTTCTTCCTGTCTTTCTTCTTCCTGTCTTTCTTCTTTCCTTCCTTCCTTCCCTCCTTCCTTCCTTCTTTCTCTCTCTCTTTCTTTTTTTTTTTTAAGATTTCTTTATTTATTTGACAGAGAGAGACAGCGACAGAGGGAATACAAGCAGAGGGGAGTGGGAGAGGGAGAAGCAGGCTTCCCACCGAGCAGGGAGACCAATGCAGGGCTCGATCCCAGGGCCCTGGGATCATGACCTGAGCCGAAGGCAGCCTCCCAACCAAGTGAGCCACCCAGGTGCCCCTCTTTAGTCTTTCAAAGTTAATTTTTTAATTTCTCTTTCTTTTTTTCTTTTTCTATTTTTTAGTTGAATTTTTCTTCTTTCCTTTTTCAGCCAACATCTTATCAATTCCTTTTTAAAAATCTTTTTTAATTTTCATTTTTAGTCATATTCTATCCCTTCATTGTATTTAACCTTATTTTTTGAGAATATATAAGTTTTTCATTCTTTAAAATTTTAGGAGGTAATTTATTCCAACAGACCAAAATACATCCAAAATCTAGTCTGTGGCTCTGTTCTATTCACCAGCTTCATCATATTCTCTTTTTTTTTTTTCCCTTTCTTTCCCCCCCAGTTACAGGTCCCTTTTGACTTGTTTAGTGTATATTTTTCTGGGGTTGTTCTTAACGTTTTAGCATTTTGATCTCTCATTCATCTATTCTCATCTGGACAAAATGACAAGATGGAAAAACTCACCTCAAAAAAAGAACAAGAGGTGGTACGGACTGCCAGGGACCTAATTAATACAGACATTAGTAAGATGTCAGAACTAGAGTTCAGAATGACGATTGTAAAGATACTAGCTGGGTTTGAAAAAAGCATAGGAGATACTAGAGAATCCCTTTCTGGAGAAATAAAAGAACTAAAATCTTACCAAGTCGAAATCAAAGGGTATTAATGAGGTGCAGTAAAAAATGGAGGCTCTAACTGCTAGGTTAAATGACACAGAAGAGAGAATTAGTGATATAGAAGACCAAATGATGGAGAATAAAGAAGCTGAGAAAAAGAGAGATAAACAACTGCTAGATCACGAGGGGAGAATTTGAGATAAGTGATACCATAAGCGAAACAACTTTAGAATACTGGGATCCCAGAAGAAGAAGAAAGAGAGAGAGGGGCAGAAGGTATATTGGAACAAATTATAGCAGAGAACTTCCCTAATTTGGGGAAGGAAACAGGAATCAAAATCCAGGAGGCACAGAGAACTCCCCTCAAAATCAGTAAATATAGGTCAACAACCTGACATCTAATAGTAAAACTTACGACTCTCAGAGACAAAGAGAAAATCCTGAAAGCAGCTCGGGAGAAGAGATATGTAAGCTATAATGGTAGAAACATTAGATTGGCAGCAGACCTATCCACAGAGACCTGGCAGGCCAGAAAGGACTGGCATGATATATTCAGAGCACTAAACGAGAAAAATATGCAGCCAAGAATACTATATCCAGCTAGACTGTCACTGAATATAGAAGGAGAGATAAAAAGCTTCCAGGACAAACAAAAACTTAAAGAATTTGCAAACACCAAACCAACCTTACAAGAAATATTGAAAGGGGTCCTCTAAGCAAGGAGAGAGCCTAAAAGTAACACAGACCAGAAAGGAACACAGACAATATAGAGTAACAGTCACCTTACAGGCAATACAATGGCACTAAATTCATATCTTTCAATAGTTATCCTAAGTGTAAATGGGCTAAATGCCCCAATCTAAAGACACAGGGTATCAGATTGGATAAAAAAACAAGACCCATCAATATGCTGTCTGCAAGAGACTCATTTTAGACCCAAAGACCCCTCCAGATTTAAAGTGAGGGAGTGGAAAACCATTTCCCATGCTAATGGACACCAAAAGAAAGCTGGAGTGCAATCCTTAGACAAATTAGATGTTAAACCAAAGACTGTAATAAGAGAGGAGGAAGGACACCAAATCACCCTTAAAGTGTCTATCCAACAAGAAGATCTAACAATTTTAAATATCTATTCCCCCTAACATGGGAGCAGCCAGTTCTATAAGCCAATTAATAACAAAATCAAAGAAACACATCAACAATAATACAATAATAGTAGGGAACTTTAACACCACCCTCACTGAAATGGACAGATCATCTAAGCAAAAGATGAACAAAGAAATAAGAGATTTGAATGACACACTGAACCAGATGGACTTCACAGATATATTCAGAATATTCCATCCCAAAGCAACAGAATAGACATTCTTCTCTAGTGCACATGGAATATTCTCCAGAATACATCACATCCTAGGTCACAAATCAGGTCTCAACTGGTACCAAAAGATTGGGATCATTCCCTGCATATTTTTGGACCAAAATGCTTTGAAACTAGAACTCAATCACAAGAGGAAAGTCAGAAAGAACTCAAATACATGGAGGCTAAAAAGCATCCTACAAAAGAATGAATGGGTCAACCAGGAAATGAAAGAAGAATTTTTAAAAATTCATGGAAAGAAATGAAAATGAAAATACAACTGTTCAAAATCTTTGGGATGCAGCAAAGGCAGTCCTGAGAGGAAAGTATACAGCAATACAAGCCTTTCTCAAGAAACGAAGTTCTCAAATACACAACCTAACCCTACACCTAAAGGAGCTGGAGAAAGAACAGCAAATAAAGCCTAAACCCAGCAAGAGAAGAAAAATAATAAAGATCAGAGCAGAAATCAATGAAATAGAAACCAAAAGAACAGTAAATCAGATCAACAAAACTAGGAGCTGGTTCTTTGAAAGAATTAGTAAGATTGATAAACCCCTGGCCAGACTTATCAAAAAGAAAAGAGAAAGGACCCAAATAAGTAAAATCATGAATGAAAGAGGAGAGCTCAAAACCGACACCAAAGAAATGCAAACAACAATAAGAACATATTATGAGCAACTCCATGTCAGCAAATTAGATAACCTGGAAGAAATGAATGCATTCCTAGAGATGTATAAACTACCAAAACTGAACCAGGAAGAAATAGAAAACCTGAAAAGACCCATAACCAGTTAGGAAATTAAAGCAGTAATCAAAAATCTCCCAAGAAACAAGAGCCTAGGGCCAGACGGCTTCCCAGGGGAATTCTACCAAACATTTAAAGAAGAATTAATACCTGTTCTTCTGAAACTGTTCCAAAAATGGAAATGGAAGGAAAACTTCCAAACTTGTTTTATGACTCCACCATTACCTTGATCCCCAAACCAGACAAAGACCCCATCAAAAAGGAGAATTACAGACCAATATCCCTGATGAACATGGATGCAATAATTCTCACCAAAATACTAGCCAATAGGATCCAGCAGTACATTAAAAGGATTATTCACCACAATCAAATGGGATTTATTCCTGGGTTGCAAGGTTGGTTCAACATCTGCAAATCAATCAACGTGATACAGTACATTAATAAAAGAAAGAACAAGAACCATACGATCCTCTCAATAGATGCAGAAAAAGCACTTGACAAAGTACAGCATCCTTTCTTGGTTAAGACTTTTCACAGTGTAGGGATAGAGGGTACATACCTCAATATCATAAAAGCCATGTATGAAAAACCCACAGCGAGTATCATACTCAATGGGGGAAAACAGATTTTTTTCCCCCTAAGATCAGGAACATGGCAGGGATGTCCACTATCACCACTGCTATTCAACATAGTACTAGAAGTCCTAGCCTCAGCAATCAGACAACAAAAGAAATAAAAGGCATCCAAATAGGCAAAGAGGTCAAACTCTCACTTTTTGCAGATGATATGATACTTTATGTGGAAAACCCAAAAGACTCCACCCCAAAACTGCTAGAAATCATACAGGAATTCAGTAAAGGGGCAGGATATAAAATCAATGCACAGAAATCAGTTGCATTTCTATACACCAAAAAGAAGACAGAAGAAAGAGAAATTAAGGAGTCGATCCCATTTACAATTGCACCCAAAACCATAAGACACCTAGAATAAATCTAACCAAAGAGGCAAAGAATCTGTACTCAGAAAATTATAGAATACTCATGAAAGAAATTGAGGAAGACACAAAGAAATGGAAAAATGTTCCATGCTCATTGATCAGAAGAAGAAATATTGTGAAAATGTCTATGCTACCCAGGACGATCTACACATTCAATTGCAATCCCTATCAAAATACCATCCACTTTTTTCAAAGAAATGGAACAAATAATCCTAAAATTTGTATGGAACCAGAAAAGACCCCGAATAGCTAGAGGAATGTTGAAAAAGAAAAGCAAGGCTGGTGGCATCAGAATTCCGGACTTCAAGCACTATTACAAAGCTGTCATCATCAAGACAGTATGGTACTGGCACAAAAACAGACACATAGATCAATGGAACAGAATAGAGAGCCCAGAAATGGACCCTCAACTCTATGGTCAATTAATCTTTGACAAAGCAGGAAAGAATGTCCAATGGAAAAGACAGTCTCTTCAACAAATGGTGTTGGGAAAATTGGACAGCCACGTGCAGAATGAAACTGGACCATTTCCTTACACCACACACAAAAATAGACTCAAAATGGATGAAAGACCTAAATGTGAGACGAAAGTCCATCGAAATCCTTGAGGAGAACACAGGCAGCAACCTCTTCGACCTCAGCCGCAGCAATTTCTTCCTAGAAGCATCGCCAAAGGCAAGGGAAGCAAGGGCAAAAATGAACTATTGGGACTTCATCAAGATAAAAAGCTTTTTAACAGCAAAGGAACAGTCAACAAAACCAAAAGACAACTGACAAAATGGGAGAAGATATTTGCAAATGACATATCAGATAAGGGCTAGTCTCCAAAATCTATGAAGAACTTATCAAACTCAACACCCAAAGAACAAATAATACAATCAAGAAATAGGCAGAAGACACGAACAGACATATCTGCAAAGAAGACATCCAAATGGCCAAAAGACACATGAAAAAATGTTCCACATCATTCAGCATCAGGGAAATCCAAATCAAAACCTCAGTGAGATACCACCTTCCACCAGTCAGAATGGCTAAAACTAAGAAGTCAGGAAACGACAGGATGCAGAGAAAGGGGAACCCTCCTACGCTGTTGGTGGGAATGCAAGCTGGTGCAACCACTCTGGAAAACAGTATGGAGGTTCCTCAAAAAGTTAAAAATAGAGCTACCCTATGACCCAGCAATTACACTACTGGGTATTTACCACAAAGTTACAAATGTAGTGATCTGAAGGGGTACGTGCACCCCGATGTTTATAGCAGCAATGTCCACAATAGCCAAACTATGGAAAGAGCCAAGATGTTCATCGACAGATGAATGGATAAAGAAGATGTGGTATATATATAATGGAATATTATGCAGCCATTAAAAAAAATGAAATCTTGCCATTTGCAACGATGTGGATGGAACTAGAGGGTATTATGCTAAGCGAAATAAGTCAATCAGAGAACACAAGTATCATATGATCTCAACGATATGAGGAATTTGAGAAACAAGACAGAGGACCGACCATAGGGGAAGGGAGGAAAAAAATGAAACAAGATGAAACCAGAGAGACACATAAACCATAAGAGACTCTTAATCTCAGGAAACAAACAGGGTTGTTGGAGTGGTGGGGGTGGGAGGGATGGGGTGGCTGGGTGATGGACATTGGGGAGGGTATGTACAATGGTGAGCGCTGTGATTTGTGTAAGACTGATGAATCACAGACCTGTACCCTGAAACAAATAATACATTATAGGTTAATAAAAAAATAATAAAAAAATACTGTGTTATATATCCGTAGGTTGCTAAGAGAGAACGTAAATGTTCTCACCACACACACACACACATACTCGGTAATTATGTGAAGTGATGTTTATGTTAATTAACCTAATTGTGGTCGTCATTTTGCAATATATACATGTATGAAAAAAATCATGCTGGGGGTGCCTGGCTGGCTCAATTGGTGGAGCACGCAATTCTTGATTTTGTGGTTATGAGTTTGAAACCCCCACTGGTTGTAGAGATTACTTAGAAAAATAAAACCTTTTTAACCAACTGAGCCACCCAGGCGCCCCGAAAAATAAAACCTTTTTAAAAAAATAAAACATCATGCTGTACACCTTATACATGATGTTAAATGTCAATTATATCTCCATAAATCTGGGAAAAAAGCCTAGCAAAGGTTATAAACTATATGATGTGTCCTACACGACATTGTGTGAAAGGCAAAATGATAAGGATGGAAAATAGATCAATGGCTGCTGAGGGCTAGGGATTGGAGAGTTTGACCACAGAGTGGCAGTGTGAAGGGGTCTTTTTTGGGTGATGGAATTATTCTGTATCTTAACTCTGGTAGTGGTTACATGAATCTATATATTTCAAGACCCTTAGAACTGTATAAGAAAAAAGTCCCTTTTATACATGTAAATTTTAAAATTAATTTTTAAAAGTGTTCTTTAAAAAAAAGTTTTGGCTTTTTTATATGTAGAAAAAAGTTTCTTAAACCTTTTCACATCACAATCCCAAATTTGGAATCTAAGCAGATCTATGAACCTTTGCCCCAGAAAAAAAAAAAATCAAATAAACACAAAATTTGAGTTTTGAATCCAGGGTAGGGGGAAGAGACAAGGATGAACACAGATTTCTGTGCTTGGCTGGATGCAGGATGGACTCTCTGATTCATAGAGATAATGTGGAAGAAATGGCAGAAAAAGAATACTTAATACAGAATAATATGCAGAATATACAGGAGAAATAGAAGATTGTCAGAGTGGAAGATTGATTTTGGAAATGCTCAGTTTGGGATACCTGTGGTACATTGAGTATTTAGCAAGTAATTGGGCATACCAGTACAGTTTGTCTGGGATCAGACAAATACTAAAGTTTTTTTTTTATTAAAGTGGAATAAACTGGGAGTGCCTGGGTGGCTCAGTTGGTTAAGCATCTGACTCTTGATCTCAGCTCAGGTCTTGATCTCAGGATCATGAGTTCAAGTCCCACATTGGGCTCCATGCTGGGTGTGGAGCCTACTTAAAAAAAAAGTGAACTAAACTAAGGGCTTCTCCTCTTACTATTTTGATTTAACATCATTTTGGAATTGTTGGCCAGTGAATTAAACCAAGTAAAGAAATAACATGTATAAATATAGGAAAAGTTATTTCAAAATTATCTTTATTTTTGCATTAACAAGATTATTAAGTAAAATGTCTGGAAATGGTATACTGTATATTTTTAAACTAAGAGCTTTCTCACATGCCAGCAATTCACAATCAGAAATTATTATCATACAAAGATCTGTCTAGTAATCAATTAAAAAATTTTTAATTCTAGTGTAGTTAACACACAGTGTTATATTTGTTTCAGGTGTACAATATAGTGATTCAACAATTCTCTATTAGGTGCTCATTATGATAAATGTACTCTTTTTTTTTTTAAAGATTTTATTTATTTATTTGACAGACAGAGACACAGGAAGAGAGGGAACACAAGCAGAGGGAATGGGAGAGGGAGAAGCAGGCTTCCCGCTGAACAGGGAGCCTGATGCGGGGCTCGATCCCAGGACCCCGGGACCAAGACCCGAGCCGAAGGCAGCTGCCCAACTGACTGAGCCACCCAGACGCCCCATGATAAATGTACTCTTAATCCCCATCACCTATTTCAACCATTTCCCCCCCACCTCCCCTCTGGTATCCACCAGTTTGTTCTCTACCGTTAAGAGTCTGTTTTTTGGTTTGTCTCTTTTTTTTTCTTCGTTTTGTTTCTTAAGTTCCACATAGGAGTGACATAGGTATTTGTCTTTTTATGACTGACTTATCATTCTAGGAATAAAATTTAACATATATAGTAACAATACAGATAAAACTTTGAAACAATTGAGAGATGTATCATATTTTGCTGATTATAAATGTACTTTAACATCTCTGAAATCAAGATACATCTTCTAATTTAATTGGTAATATTTTCTCTTTTAGTGGTAAATAAAATAATAGTGCAATATTGTTTTCTTAAGTTTGATGAAATATAGTAAAAGAAGACTTTAATTAAAGTGGCCAAACATCCCATGTTCAACTATAAGAAAATTCACTGTTGTAAAATGACAATTCTTCCCCCAAATCATTTATCAATTTCATGTAGTTACCATCAAAATAATTTCAACCTGTCCTTCTCTTTTTGGTGGAACAAAATGATTCTAAGCTTCTTCTAGAAGAGAAGTGCCATGGTAATACAATTTGGGGAAAGCATATTCTTGTATATGTTTTGAATTACAATTTGGCAATGCTCACCTAAATTTACAAGCGATTGTTACTACTTGGAATTTATCTTTAAGGAATACCTCAAGGCATTTTTAGAAAAATGTATATTGTAGCATTGTTTAAAATAGAAAAAATTAGATATATAAAATTCTATAAAAGAAAGGACTGGTTAAAGAAGTTGTAGCAGGGGAGTTTGCAAAGTTCTATATATATTTTTTTTTACCTAGGTGGTGGTTACACAGGATTCACTGCATAATAACTGTTTTTTAAAAGTGTTATTTATTTAAGTAATCTCTACATCCACTGTGAGGCTCAAACTCACAACCCTGAGATCAAGAGTCACACACTCCCCCAACTGAGCCAACCAGGTGCTCCTCACTGCCTAGTTATTTATTAAGTTATATCTTTGTTCTATGTACTTTCTGTATGTATAATGTATTTCACAATAAAAGTAGCTAAAATTAATAACATCCATGTTTAGGAATACTATGAAACACTATACAATCAATAAAAGAATTGGGTAAATCTATGAGTAAGGTACTTACATATCACTCAGATTCAGCCTTGTGCTTGCATATATTTGTAGTACATTCATTTTCACCACTGAATAATATTCCACTATGTGAATATACTACAATATATTTATCCATTGTTGTGACAATAGATAATTTGGTTGTTTCCTGTTTGGGGCTATTACAAATAGTAATCTATGAGAAGTCACAGGGATCTCTCCAATTATATACATCTGATGCACACGTACACATTTTGCACTAGAAACTAGAAAGAATTACTACCTGGTAAAGTATGCAAATGACCAACTATACAAGGTAATGCCAAATTTGTTTTCCAAAGGGATTAAGCCCACTGAATTCATAGCAGCAATGTACAGCAGATTCTGATACTCACAACCTCTCCAACATCTGGTATTTCAATTAAATGGTGTAAGATGGTATCTACTTGTGGTTTTGTGCATTTCGTTCATTGCTGATGGCTTGAACATCTCTTCATAAGTTCATTGGACATATGCATTTCCTTTTCTGAGAAATATATCTTTATCACTATTGTTCATCTGTCTACTGGATGGTTTGTCCTCTTAAAAAATTGTGTAAGTTCGTTATATATTCTTGATACCAATCTTTTGTCAGCTACGTGGATTTGCAATCTTCTCCTAGTTGAATCTTTTCACTCTCTTTAAGATATCTTTTGAGGAACAGAAGTTCTTAACTTTAATGTAGTGAAACTTATCAATCTTTTCGTTTAAGGTTAATACTTTTACATCTAGTTTAGGAAATCCTTTCCTATCTCAATGACACAAAATTACTCATGGATATCTCTTCCTCTCTTTCTAAAAGTTCAAAAGGCTTGTTCCTGACATTTAAGTCCTGAAACCTTCTGGAATTGATTTATATAAATAGCATATATATATATATAATATAAATAGAAGTCTAGTTTTATTCTCTTTTGCATATGAAGGAACAACCAACACATTCCAAAGCAACCAGAGATTAATTACCTGGAAAGTAACGTTTTTGCTGTTCTTTCAGACATTCAAAATTCTTATGAGTGCACACAGTCCTGCTACGTGGTGTGCTGGATGACAAACTCAGTGCAAGGACCATCTCAGAAAATCTGGAAAGATCTTGGGAAACAAGAAGCAAGAGTTCAATATGCAAAAAGGCAGACGCCAACTTATAGCTGAGCTGTGTTGCAAAGCCTTTCACTTCATCTTGGAACTCAAAGCTTTGGCCTGCAGATCCTTGTGTCTACATCCTAAGTCAGCTTAGGAAAGCCTACTTATATCTTGGGGGAGTGGGGGGATGTACCAGTATGGAGCACTAGTTTTCATTTTTAATTTTAATTGTATTCTATTGAAACAAACTTTATATTTTTAGAATGTTTATGTTTTTAAATGTAGTTTTAGAAGGTAGAAAGGTCAATAGATACAGATTTCTGAGAAGACTCTGAAATGGACTTTGTTTTTCTGGACTTCTGGAGAAGTTACCACTAATTTATTTTGTCCAATTTCATCCTGGGCTTTCCTTTTCCAAGGGGGATGCACATCACCAACACTTGCTTTGGTTTATCAGTCATGGTTAGCATCACATGTTGGCTCTGAAAAGGAAAGGTCAGAAAGGAAGGGGCCAGCCATGGATAGGTCGTATTTGAGTTCAGAATGGAAGTGGGGCAATGAGAAAGGGAGAATGTTTAATTCAGGCAGGGGGAAAGTGGCAGTATACTCAGGCAAATGGAAAGGCAGGGGAAAGTGGCAGTAAGTTAAAGAGGACACATATGTATGTGTGGAAGAGAATTTCCTAAATAATTAAATGAATTCATATTCAGAAAGGAAAAGAAGAGACCTGAATAAGAACACAAGAAAGGGTATGAAAATAAAAATTACTAGGTCAGACAGCCCCCTGCACCAACCTCTAGTAGGTCTACTAGCCCAAGGCAACATCTTTTTGTTGAATGCTGGGTATTCAAAATGGGCAGAGGGAATGAAGTGCAGTGACCTACCAACTGTAGCAATTGGAAAGAATAAATCAAGCATCTGCAATTCAGAGAGTACCTCTCTTTCCCTAGATTCTAAAATAATATCCCCCTTCCTCCCTCCCCACCTCTCCCCCTTGCCCCCAGCGAACATTGCAATCGTTGTGGATTCTTCTCCCTGACCTGGATCAGCCTCCATCATCCAAGCTATCCATTCCTTTGTGACCAGCTGTTTCACACGATTGTCCTTCACCTGCCAGGAACTTGGCACTTCGGCAAACACTGCACAGCAAAATCGTTCCACCTTGATTGCACAGACATATCCATGGAGGGCCCCTTTCCTGTGCACTTCAAGGAATTTGACAGCATATTTTATCTCATGCCTCTGTGTACAGAAATGATGGACAGGTAGTTTCCTAATACAGCAATCAATAGAATGAGACAAGGCGACAAGATCTACTTTCTCCTTTTCACATCCAATGACTTGCTTGGTCTCATCACACACACCAAAAAATATATACCCTCCTTCGGTGTTTGCAAATGCAGACACACAACTGGGGAGACTCTCGTTAAAGCACTGGGACACCTCTGTTGAGAACATTTTAAATTCAACGTGGAGGGACGTAGTAAAGTTGAGCTCTTCTAGGAACTGAAGGTGAGTTCTAGCAAATAAAGCAGCAGCTGAGGCCCTTATGTTACCATCATCTTGTACACCAGCTCGAACTTTCTGGGGGCTTAACGAACTGGAATCATTAGTATTCACAAGAGTCTGAGTTCTCCCTTTGAGGAACGCCAGTGCTTCCTGAGAATTCATGACATCAGTCGATGCTCTGTATCTGTGGTACAGATTGGAGGACAAGGTTGCCAGTCGTACGCCAGAGGCCTCGGCATTCCATGACTTCACAAAAATAAAAAAGAGGTCTCCCTGCTGCATCTCATCTAAATAGCCGTTAAAAATTGAAGGCATTTTCAGTCCTACGCCATGGATTTGGTAACTGTAGTCTTTGTTCTCGATCTCAGCCTTGACCACTCCGCCACCAGAATTCAGCAGAGCACAGATTGCATTCATGATGATTTTATTCTGTTTCTTCTGCAGTTGAGGCCTCATCTCGTTCCTTTGTTTGTTCCCAAGGATGACCTTTCCTACATTTAAGACACATTCGGCAAACTTTGTTTCCAAATCCACCTTGACACTCATCTTCTCGGCACTTGTCCCGTTCCTATCCTGAAAGGTTCTCCTAAAAAAACAGGAAGACAGAACATTAGAATAGGGCAAGACGAGGGAAAGCGAGAAAACCGACAGTTTGAGGCCACTTTTCTGAAGCTGGTCACTTCCTTTCTGCCCACAGAGTTTGAAGCCAGGCTCATGCATGAAGTAAGTGTGGAGGACAGGGGGAGGAGCTAAGTCTGCCGGAAGCCCACTACCACCGGAGAAACGATCAAGAGGCTATTTTTATGCTATGATTTTAGCAACTGTTTGTACCAAGATCTCTGAGGGCAGTGTCTCCCAGTTCACCTGCAGAAAACAAGAAATTGTAGATACATGAGGACTGAAGCTGGAATGCAAGTGGAAGGCTTTCACTGTCAGAGGTGTCTCTGGGGTATGTTGATGTTTATTGCTTTTCTTGGTGCTCTTTCTCCTCCCATTGAGACCTGGGCAATTCTTAGATTATTTTGTAGCCCAATCTGAAGAAGGAGCAAATCTGATTGAGTTGGTAATTTGTCACTGTTGCTATGGAACAGACCCTTTAGGTTTCCCTGGTCCAAGCAGTTCTCATCTCGTGCAAAAATATATGTAAATTAAATATAAGTATATATACAATTTGTTTGAAACTAACAGACAAATTATTGACTGTTTGGATCAACCAAGCTGGCGGGTAAAGGTGGGCTTTTGACATTTCCTAAACTGAGTGACAGTGTGCAGACACACCATCTTTGCCAACCACACCTCAGGACAGAAGAGCAAGTGTGAGTGATGCACATCCCCACAGCTGCCAATATTTGATTCATCCGTGGCAACTGAGGAAAGAGAGGGAGCAACTAGACCAACTCACACATCATTACACAATCCTCTATCAAGGGTACTTTGCTGTGAACGAAGCTGTCATGCTATCTGACACCGCCCCCCCCCCCAACTTCCTTCCTCAAAAGCTCGATGCAGGGAACAAAAGATCCAACCCAAGAGAGAAGCAAACACAATCCCCTGGACAAGTGTGAAGGGAGACCCCAGAGTGACAGCTGTGGGGCAGGCCTAGAAGATCACCAGCCAGAATGGGAGCAAGATGGCAGCAGACTTCAGTAGGTGGCACGTGAGACTGTACAGCTGATGGACTGCTTAATGAGTTAGTCAGCTGAAGAGGTAGAGAGTTTGGGGGTGGACGAGTAATAGGAACTTAGGAAAATATGTAAACACAAAGATAAGACAATAACTCTAAGTTTAAAATGAAAAATAGTATAAAGGAGAAAACATAGCCATAAGCCATGATATGGCATAGCTGTGAACAAAATGACAATCATAATGTTATCAACTCTCAATATTGTTCTGATCAGAAATGGTATCATCATACTGGCAGGATGTGGGGAGAGAAAGGGTAGTGAAGTGTGAAAGGGTAGTGAAGTGGGAGGGAGCGAGATCAGCTCTGGAAAAAGACAGTATCTAAAAGGGGACACGGGAGATGTGTGAGCATGAGCATGTGGTTTAGAAATATACCTAACATTGCTTGAAAGAAAAAGCCAAAGAGACAAGAGGTTGCCTAGAGAGCAGAAGAAGGAGGCAGAATAAAGGGCCCTGATTTTCTCACTATGTCTTATGAAACTTTGACTTTCAAAACTAAATATAAGAGACTTCCACTCCCAGACAGAACAGAATACCAGGGACCAGATTACTTTCCTGTCTGAAACAACAAAAATATTTTTAAACAAATAATGGCTGGAAATTTTCCAAATTTGATGTAACGTGCAAAAAATTAAGATCAAGATCCAAGATATTCAACAAGCTCCAAGTACTAGAAACACGAAAACTACACCAAAGTGCATCAAAATTTACTTGATCAAAGCCAAAGATAAAGAGAAAATCTTCAAAGCAACCAGAGGAAAAAGATACATTACACAAAGAACAGAGAATGACGTTAGAAGTTTTTGTCAGAAACAAAGCAAAAAGATAATGGATCAACATCTTTAAACCAATGAAAGAAGAAAAGAGAATTATGAACCTAGAGTTCTATACCCAGGGAGAATACCTTTCAAAAATTCCGTTAATAACAAGAAGACCATCAATTTTTTAAATGGACAAAGGACTTGAACAGATGTTTTTCCAAAGAAGAGGAACAAAGACCATTAAGCATGTGAAAAGGTGCTCAATACTATTAGTCATTAGGGAAATGCAAACCACAACCACAATGAGATACCACCTCACACCTATTAGAATGGTGATGGTGATGATGATGATGGTGGTGGTGAGAAAATGAAAATAAGAGTCAGTGAGGATTTAGAGAAATTGGGATCAGCATACACCGCTGGTAAGAATGCAAAATGACGCAACCATTGTGGAAAGTAGTTTGGAGATTCTTCAAAAAGTTAAACAAAGAATTACCATAAGACCCAGCAATTCTACTCTAAAGTACATACCAAACAGAATTAAAAACAGTTACTCAGGGAGGCGGCACAAAATGGCGGAGGAATAGGAGACCTGGATTTCGTCTGGTCTCAGGAATTCAGCTGGATAGGGATCAAACCATTCTGAACGCCTACGAACTGAACAGGAGATCGAAGAAAAGAATAGCAACAACTCTCTGAACAGAAAAGCAACCACTTTCTGGGAGGTAGGACGTGCGGAGAAGTGAATCCGAGGCGATATTCAGGAGGATAGACGGCGGGAGAGGGGGCCTCCGTCGGCCGCTTCTGGCAAGTGCTAGAGCCGCGGAGCACAAAATCGGAACTTTTAGAAGTCGGCTCCGCGGAGGGACGTCACTCCAGTGGCTAAGCGGGGGGTGGAAACCTCGCGGGACAGTGTGGTCTCAGGACTCTCGGGGTCACAGAAAGACCGGGGGTGCCTGAGTGCGGCAGAGCTCCCGGGTATCGGAGCGGGGAAGCCGGCTGCAGAGACGGAGCCGAGGCGCGGGCTCTCAGCTCGGGGTGGCCATAAACTGTGATCCGCGGCCCACTCCGGCCACTGCTCCTCCAGCAGGGACCCAACAGGCAGCAGAGCTGGGGAGACTCCCCTTCCTTCCTGGGGAGGAGCGGCGCGGAAGCGCACCGCAGGGACCTGCTGGGTTTGGAGACTGCACACAGGGTCGGGAGCCAGAGATAGAAACGCTCGGTCACAGGCTGGGTGAGCACGGAGTGCGGCCGGAGACCAGGGAGACAGGAGTGACTGCTTTTCTTTGGGGGCACACCGAGGAGCGGAGCCCCGAGTTCTTGCTTCCCCTGGGGCGAGATTGGGAGGCAGCCATTTTCACTCTCATCCTCTAAAGCTGTACCGAGAGCTTGCAGGGAACAAAAGCTCCTGAGAGCAAACCCGAGCAGCTTGCTTAGCCCGGACCGACAAGGGCGGGGCAATTCCGCCTCCGGCAAAGACATTTGGGAACCACGGCAACAGGCCCCTCCCCCAGAAGATCAGCACGAACAGCCAGCAAGCCAAGACCAAGTTTACCGATCCAGGAGAACGGGAGAACTCCAGCGCTAGGGGAATACTGCACATAGAATTCATGGCTTTCTTACCATAATTCATTAGTTTTTCAAAGTTAATTTTTTAACTGTTTTTTTTTAAATTTTTCTTTTTCCCTTTTTCAACCAACATCTTATTAATCCCTTTTTTAAAAAAAAAATTTATTTTTCATTTTTAGAGTCATATCCTATCCCTTCATAGTAGTTACCCTTATTTTTGGCATATATATATATATATAAGTTATTCTCTTTTTAAAATTTTGAGATACAGTTTCTTCTAACAGATCAAAATATACCCTAAATCTCTAGTGTATGGCTTTGTTTTAGTCTCCTGCCTGATCATATTCTCTCCCACTTTTTTCTTTCTTTCTTTCTTTCTTTCTTTCTTTCTTTCTTTCTTTCTTTCTTAAATCCTCTTCTTTCTTTTTTCAAACAACTTCTTATCAATTCCTTTTATGAAATTTTTTATAATTTTCATCTTTACAGTCATATTCCATCCCTTCATTGTAACAACCGTTATTTTATACATATGTAAGTCTTTCTTTCTTTAAAATTTGGGAGGCACGTTCTTCTAACAGACCAAAATACACCCAAAATCTAGTGTGTGGCACTGACCTATTCACCAGCCTGATCATATTTGATCATATTCTGTTTTTTATTGTTTTCTTCTGCTTTTGTTTGTTTTTATCTTTTTCTTTTTTTTTCTCTTTCTTTCCCTTTCTTTCCCCCTGGTTTCAGGTCTTTTCTGATTTGTCTAGAGTATATTTTCTGAGGACGTTGTTACCCTGTTAGCGTTTTGTTCTGTCATTCATCTATTCTCCTCTGGATAAAATGACAAGACAAAAAAAATCACCTCAAGAAAAAGAACAAGAGGTAGTACCGTCTGCCAGGGACCTACTCAATACGGACATTAGTACGATGTCGGACCTAGAGTTCAGAATCATGATTTTAAAGATACTATTAGCTGGGCCTGAAAAAAGCATGGAAGTTATTAGAGAAACCCTTTCTGGAGAAATAAAAAACTAAAATCTAACCAAATCGAAATCAAAAAGGCTATTAAGGAGGTGCAATAAAAAATGGGGGCACTAACTGCTAGGATAAATGAGGCAGAAGAGAGAATCAGCGATATAGAAGACCAAATGATGGAGAATAAAGAAGTTGAGAAAAAGAGAGATAAACAACTACTGGATCACGAGGGCAGAATTCAAGAGATAAGCGATACCATAAGACGAAACAACATTAGAATAATTGGGATCCCAGAAGAAGAAGAAAGAGAGAGAGAGGCAGAAGGTATATTAGAGCAAATTATAACAGAGAACTTCCCTAATGTGGGGAAGGAAACAGGCATCAAAATCCAGGAGGCACAGAGAACCCCTCTCAAAATCAATAAAAATAGGTCAACACCCCGACATCTAAAAGTAAAACTTACGAGTCTCAGAGACAAAGAGGAAATCCGGAAAGCAGCTCGGGAGAAGAGATATGTAACCTATAATGGTAGAAATATTAGATTGGCAACAGACCTATCCACAGAGACCTGGCAGGCCAAAAAGGACTGGCATGATATCTTCAGAGCACTAAACGAGAAAAATATGCAGCCAAGAATACTATATCCAGCTAGGCTGTCATTGAAAATAGAAGGAGAGATAAAAAGCTTCCAGGACAAACCAAAACTAAAGGAATTTGCAAACACAAAACCAGCCCTCCAAGAAATACTGAAAGGGGTCCTCTAAGCAAAGAGAGAGCCTAAAAGCAGCATAGATCAGAAAGGAACACAGACAATATACAGTAACAGTCACCTACAGACAATACAGTGGCACTATTTTCATGCCTTTCATTAGTTACCCTGGATGTAAATGGGCTAAATGCCTCAATCAAAAGACACAGGCTATCAGATTGGATTAAAAACCAAGACCCATCAATATGCTGTCTGCAGGAGACTCATTTTAGACCCAAAGACACCCCCAGGTTGAAAGTGAGGGGGTGGAAAATAATTTACCATGCTAATGGACACCAAAAGAAAGCTGGGGTGGCAATCCTTATATCAGACAAATTAGATTTTATACCAAAGACTGTAATAAGAGATGAAGAAGGACACTATATCCTACCTAAAGGGTCTATCCAACAAGAAGATCTACAATTGTAAATCTATGCCCCTAACATGGGAGCAGCGAATTTTATAAGGCAATTAATAACAAAAGTGAAGAAACACATTGACAACAATACAATAATAGTGGGGGACGTTAACAC
>NW_027397096.1:8846838-8857175 GCF_003265705.2 Callorhinus ursinus | reverse complement strand
TTCTGCGTGGAGCACTGGGTGTTATACGCAAACAATGAATCATGGAACACTACATCAAAAACTAACGATAATCGTGATTAACATAACATAAAAAAAAAGGAATGAGTTTCAACACGGATGAACCTTGAAAACATTATGCTAAGTGAAAGAAGCCAGACACAAAGATCACTGTTATGGACTGTATATTAATGTCCCCCTAGAATTCATATGTTGAAACCCTAACCCCGGGGCGCCTGGGTGGCTCAGTCATTAAACATCTGCCTTCGGCTCAGGTCATGATCCCAGGGTCCTGGGATCGAGCCCCTCATGGGTCTCCCTGCTCCACGAGAGGCCTGCTTCTCCCTCTCCCACTCCCCCTGCTTGTGTTCCCTCTCTTGCTGTGTCTTTCTCTGTCAAATAAATTAAAAATCTTAAAAAAAAAAAAAAAAAAGAAAAGAAAAGAAACCCTAACCCCTATTGAGATGGATTAGCAGGTGGGTAACTAGAGGTAATTAGAGTGGCTCCCTCATGATGAGATTAGTGTCATTTTAAGAAGAGACCGAAGAGAGCTTGCTTCCTCTCTCTCTGCTCTTTCCACCATGGCAGCTGTCTGCAAACCAGGAAGAGTTTCCTCACCAGATACCACATCTGCCAGCACCTTGATCTTGGACTTCCTAGCCTCCAGAACTGTGATAAATAAACGTTTGTTGTGTAAATCTCCCAGTCTATGGTATTTTTGTCATAGCAGCCTGAACTAAGACAGTTAAATATTATAAAATTTCATTTATGAGAAATATTCAAAATGGATAATATCATTGAAACAAAGAAGATGGTTGATTGCCAAAGGCTAGGAGAACAGGGGAATGTTAAGTAGCTGCTAAGTTGGGTTTTATCCGGGTGTGATGAAAATGTTTTGAAGCTTGATGGAGGTGGTGGTTGTACAATATTGTGGATGTACTAAATGCTGCTGATTTGTTCACTTTAAAATGGTTAATTTTTGTTATGTGAGTTTCATCTCAATTTTAAAAATTAATCAAAAAAGGGGAAATAAAAACTTTCTCAGACATATAAAAGCTGAAAGAATTTATTAAGAATGCAGTGTAAGGGGCGCCTGGGTGACTCAGTAGTTAAGCGTCTGCCTTCGGCTTGGGCTCCCTGCATCGCGGGAAGCTTGCATCTCCCTCTCCCACTCCCCCTGCTTGTGTTCCCTCTCTCGCTGTCTCTCTCTCTGTCAAAAAATAAATAAAATCCTTAAAAAAAAAAAAGAATGCAATGTAAGAAATGGTGAAGAAAGTCTTCAGTCAAGTGGAAAATGATACTAGTTGGAAAATGAATATACACAAGGCAAGGAAGACCACTGGAAATGGTAACTACAAGGGTAAATAGATAAGATATTTTAAAGATTTAACGCTCTCAAAGAATAAAACTGGAATACTAACATCAACTGATTTCAATTAATTAACTTATTATACAGTTACAGTAACCAAGATAGTGTAGAACCAGTATAAAGACAAATAAATAGATTCATGGAATAAAGAGTCTGGAAATAGACCCACATACATACGGATAGGAAGTGTTAATTTTTTTCAACAAATAGGATTGACACAATTGGATATCCACATAGGGAAAGAAATGAATTCATATTTGACACCATTTACAAAAATGTATTTAAAATGTGTTACAGACCTAAATGTAAAACCTAAGACTATGTGGAACTAAGTGAATACTGCCCAAATGACAATAATGAGAGGCTATTTATGGAGAGCTCACTGTAACAAGGGAGTCAGCCACCATCACTTGTGATGGCAGAGACTCAAAAGCAGGCAGAGGAATGGGAAAGCTTTATAGTGAGAGAGACAGAGAGAGAGGGACAGAGAGAGAGAGGAGGTTCAGAGATGCTCTGATCTGAGATTGGTCTTCTAGGGAAACTGGAAGTGAGCTTACTAGAAGTGGTACATCTTCTGTGACGGTTTGGGAGCCTGTTTAGCTTTCTTTGTTTTGTTTTGAGTTGGAAGTAGAGACAAATATCAGAAAAGCTGGAATTTATTAACTAAGTCCTAGGGCGCCTGGGTGGTACAGTCAGTTAAGCTACCCACTCTTGGTTTCAGCTCAGGTCATGATAGGGTCCTGAGTTGGAGCCCCTTGTCAGCTCTGTGCTCAGTGCGGGGTCTGCTTGAGTTTCTCTCTCCCTCGGCTCCACCTCCAACCTTGTGTGCGCTCTCTCTCTCAAATAAATAAATAAATCTTAAAATTAAAAAGAAAAAAAATCAAGTCCTGACCACTTTTGCTGCGAGGGTTGTAGTTTTGCTTCCAGAGGTGGTTGCTGCCATGTTGTGGGTCAAGAGTTCTGTGTTTAGGGGCTCCTGGGTGGTTCAGTTAAGTGACCAACTCTTGATTTCAGCTCAGGTCACTATCTCAGGGTTGTGAGATCCAGCCCCTTGTGGGGCTCTGTGCTGGGGGCGGGGCCTGCTTAAGATTCTCTCTCTCCCCACCCCTTCACATGCCCTCTCTCTCCTTAAAAAAAAAAAAAAAAAAAAGTTTTTTGTTTTCATATGGGCTGGGCCCAGTCCATTTTTATATTTTCAGCCTCTCAACCTCAAAACTTCTAGAGGCAAACATAGGAGAAAATATTTTTACCTTGGGTTTGGCAAACATTTTTTTAGAGATGTTACTAAATGTACACTACATAAAAGAAAAAAAATAATATACAATGGATTTTAAGAACATCTTTTTGAAAGACACCCGTTAAAAGAATTCATTCTTTTGTATTTTCAAATACAAGTCGTGACCAGAAGAAAATATTTGCAAATGATATATCTGATAAGTAATTTGTATCTAGATTAGATATAGGACTCTTGGAAGGGGAGAATAAGAAAACAGAAAACCCAATTTAAAAATGGATAAAAGATTTGGACAGATATTTCACCAAAGAAGACATACGGAGAGCAAGTAAGTACATGAAATATTATTCAACATCATAAGTCATTAGGGAAATGCCAATTAAAACGACAATGAGATAGCACTACACACTTATTTTAATGGCTAATGTGGCTAACTATACCAGCTATTGGTGAGGATACGGAGAAAAGGGAACTCTCATAGGCTCCTGGCAGACACATAAATACAACCATTTTAGAAAAGAGTTTGGTAGTTTCAAACACTTACCATATGACTCAGCCATTTCACACCTAAGTATTTCCCCATGAAAAATGAAAACATAAGTCCCTACAAAGACCTATACCTTAATGTGATTGGTAGAAGCCACAAATTAGAAAGAACCCAAATGCCCACTAACAGAAACAAATTTGGGTTGTCCATATAATGGAAGCCTACTCAGCAAGGAAAAGGAGAGAACCATGGGTACCCACAACATGAATGAATCTCAAAATAATTATTCTGAGTGGAAAAAGCCAGACAAAAAGACAGTACATATCATAGCTACTTGTAGAAGGGGAGCACATCCATTTGTATAAATTTCTAGAAAATGCAAACTAATCTATAGTGACAGAAAACCGTGGCTCAGGGTGGTGGGAAGGACAGGAGAGTGGGAGGTGGGGGTTATAAAAGGGCACTTTGGGGCTGATAAGCTATGTTCACTATCTCAACTGCAGTGCTGGCTTCAGCTTGTACACTTTAAATATGTGCAGTTTAGGGGTGCCTGGCTGGCTCAGTTGGTAGCGCATGTGACTCTTGTTCTTGGGGTCTGAGTTCAAGCCCGATGTTGGGCATAGAGCTTACTTAAAGAAATATATGTGCAGTTTATTTTATGTCATTAATAACCCAATAAAGCTATTAAAAATTACATGAATGATGGTGAAAAGATAAGTAAAATGTATTTTTATAATATATATAATTAGCTCAAAAACCAGTGGGAGATCGATGTGCCTATTACTGAAATTCTTCCATAGATACTATATCTTTGATAGAATTATGTATCAGCATCCCAAATTGTGCTACACTCCAGATGGACACCTTGGTATGTCCCATGCTCAGTTGCTAGTAACAACCATCCCACCCTGTCTTTTCCCTTGCAAATTGTGGATTTGCACTTACCAGGCCTGCCAAGTCCCCTCTCAGTGGCAATCAGCAGGGCCGCCTAACTGCCAGTGGAAATGACCTCAGCAAAACGAGAGAAAATGCTCTCCCTTCCAATATAGGTGCATAAAAGCAGGAAGTACTGAATTTCATAAAGTTGCCCTTGTAGATTTTTTTTTTTTTTTTTTTTTTTTTGTCCTAGCAGGGGAATCCTCTAAGGAACCTGGTCTTCAGAGACTGTTGCTCTGGCGCATGGTCATGTCCATTAGCCTGAAGAGATACTATAACTATGAATGGTTATATACTTAATGTCTTGTCGCTATGATAATAATACTGAAATTGATTTCTGTTTTCTGATAGGCATAAACACCTGTGCATTTTCATAATCAGGCCAGGAACCGACCATCATATTTCACTCTTCTTTGATTTGCAAGTAGGTACTAAAACTTGTGATTGTTAGTTTTCTTATTTAAACAAAAGAGTTGAAAAGTTTTGTGACATTTTAAGGAGCACGTCGGACGCGGGACGCTCAGGCTTAGCTGCTCCTGTGGCTACAGGAACTTCCTTCCGCTTCTGCCCCGCGCAGACTGAAGAGGAATCAGTTTCTCTTTCCTTGTAAGGCAGGCATAGCCTCGCCAACATTAGCCAGGGCCCCCACCTCCTTGTAGAAGCTTCGCTCTGAGATCTGCCATCACTGAGGGGCCACCGTGTCCGGGCATCCCCTCCCTCCATCACTCGTTCTCAAGGATTCCCTTCTGGGTCCTACCACAGTCGTGTGCAAAAGGGGGAATGGAGTCACTCACAGCAGCCTAGCCTCTGTGGACAGAATCCACGGGGGTCCTATTGGCCACTTAATGGGGGATACAGGGCTTCCCCAACCGTTGCGGGAGTCTTCCCACCCTGCCCGATGCTGTTGTTTCAAGACTGACGTTGCAAGCCAGGGCCTTACGGGCATCCTCGGAACACAGTCTCTCGTAATAAAATGGGCACTGACCCTATTTATCCGCAGGCTACAGCCTCACTGGCTTCACCTTCAGGGGCCCCGGAAACTGATTGGGTTCCTTCCTCGAAAGTTCTTCGCGCTCTTAAACAATGGGGAAATATTACCGAGCTCGGTTTGGAAAGATCTAGGCTGTGAAGCCGCGCGCCTCACCCTCCTCCCCTGCGCACCCCGCCTTCGCAGCCTCCCAGCTTGCGGATCCCCCACTGCTCCCCTGTCGTTGGAAGTTTCTACCGACAGCAGACCAAACGTCCGGAGCGGAAAGGAGCTCAGGTGAGCTCATGGAACCCGCGCAGACCTAAGAAGGGAAAGAAGCCGAGCTTTTAGAGGATCTGTGCAAACGAGCGCGGGGGAACTCCTTACCCGCCGAGGTTTCTACTATGCAGACCTCCTCACTTCGGAAGTAGGCGACGGAGCCTCCCAAGTCCACAACCGAGACCTTGACTGTGCGGTGCCCCGGGCCTTATATCCGCTGAACTGAGCGATACCTCACAGGGCGGGGCACCGCGCGGGAAACAGTGGGACAGCCCACCAGTATGGTTTCTGCAGACCCGGAAACCCAGTTCTGCAAGGACAACAGCTTTGGTTACATTTGGTGGATACAGGTGGGGTTTTTTTGGAGGGGGGGATCTTTTTTTAAGATTTTATTTATTTATTTGAGAGAGAGAGACAGAGAGACAGAGATAGCGAGAGAGATAGAGAGCATGAACTGGAAGGAGAGGGAGAAGCAGGCTCCCCCCCTGAGCAGGGAGCCCAACGCGGGGCTCGATCCCAGGATCCTGGGATTATAACCGGAGCCGAAGGCAGCCGCTTAACCGACTCAGCCACCCCGGCGCCCCAAGGGGGATCTTATTTATCGTTTCTCTGTTCGATTAATTTTTTGAAGCTTACAGTTCTCACCCCGCCCCCACACACACACTCTCAGGGAGGGAGATCCGAACGCAACCCCACGGCTTTCAGTCCTCCCCAGCGGGACTCCAGCCCTTCCCCGGCGGCCCAGCCTCCCCCCGCGCGCTCCGCAGTTGTCTCCTCCCAACATCTCCCGCCCCTGAATTCCCGCTCGACTTGCGGCATCCGCGGCCGGGGATCTGCTTCCGGGAAGTGTGGAGGTGGGAGCGTTGGGTCGAGCGGTGGGCAGAAAATTAAGCCTCCGCTTTCTCGCGTCCCGCTTCCCCACCTCAATTCGAGAAGTTTGATTCTGCCTCCTCTTGCGGATGCTTTACTTCGTAAAGGGGTGATGACCGGACCCCGAGAACGGCCGCGGGTGTCGCCGCTTGGGGGAGACCCAAGCAGCCTCCGACGATGGTATTTTGGTGAAAGAAATAAGAAATTGTCCTTTCGATTCGTCTGTCCCTGCAGACAAGACCCAGGTCTTGTGCAACACCGTCAGTTTTCAGTTCATTCGTCCTAATTTTATTCCCGAACATGTTCTGGGAGCTCTCGAAAGGTCTGGCTTCGCGCGGGACTCTCTGGACCCCAGGGTGCGCACTGCGGCGCGGGGCACCCAAGGAAGCGCGCAGCCGGCCCAGGGGGGCGAGGAGTCGGATGCGGGAGACTGATCCGAGCCCGCGCCCCCAGGGGCCGAAGTAGCACTTGGAGGCCCCTGAAGCATTCAGCCCCGTCCTGACTCCAGCTGCCCTTCTCCGGGAGGGACCTCCTTCTGTCTTCCTCCGCCCTCTTAAAATTCTGGCAAATGTTTGTTTCTCCGTCTCTTCACTCCCAACTCCCGAATCCAGCCTGAAGGACCGCATGAACCCTCCCAGCAAACACTCTCCCACCTTCTCGCCAGGAGCTAGAGGTCTCTTGGGCTGCCTATGATGCCTGGGTCAGGCGGGGACCTGGGCTACCACAGTCTGGCCCCCTGGGCGCTTGCTGTTTCGCTCACTTCTCAAGACCGGGTTAGGGATCAGGCCCATCCAGACCCTTTGGGCATGGGGAGAGTCCGAAGCTTTGAGATAAGGGGCTGGAGGAAAGTCATTGTAGGACTACAGGTCTCTGGTGAGTCTACCTTGCTGCCCAAGAGCATTCAAATCTATGCCCAGAAAGGATTCGGTCACTCTCAGCAGGGTACTCTGTAGACCCAGGACAAGCCAGGGAGACAAGGAGGCTGGCCAGTTACCAGAAAATCAAAGAGGAGGGACCAGTCTGGAGGACACAATCTGTGGTCATCTCTGGGGTCCTGCTTTTTTTTTTCTTTAAGATTTTATTTACTTATTTGCAAGATAGAGAGAGAGAGAGATTGAGAGCAGGGGGAAAGGCAGAGGGAGAGGGAGAAGCAGACTCCCCACTGAGCAGATCTGTGGCTTGATCCCAGGACCCGGGGATCATGACCTGAGCGGAAGGCAGACACTTAACCGACTGAGCCACCCAAGCAACCCCTAATTTTTAAATGTATTGTCAAATATCTGAGGTGTATGGAAAGTACAAAAATAATGATACATTGAACTCCCATGTATTCACCACCCAGCTAAATGATAAAACATTAGCAATACTTTTGTGTACCTCCCACTGGTCTCATTCCCTCATCCCACCTGTGCCCTCCTCACCCGATAACCAATACAATTTTCTAAATTCTAAGTTACAATCCTCATAGAATTCTGTATACTTGTATGACATATGTAGATGTCACTCATACATGAGTCTCACACATTTCCGTACACTTGAGCCATATGTAAACAGTATCCTATTGTATGTAGTTGGCAGAACTTGCTTCCAACTCCTTAACGTTTTGTTTTAAAGACTTACCTAGATCTTTCTAAATTTTACCCATGTATCTAGACCTTTCATTTCACTGCTGTATGAACCGGATCTTTCCTTCT
Source organism: Callorhinus ursinus (assembly GCF_003265705.2). Classification (NCBI taxonomy): domain Eukaryota; kingdom Metazoa; phylum Chordata; class Mammalia; order Carnivora; family Otariidae; genus Callorhinus; species Callorhinus ursinus. The sequence goes on along the minus strand of NW_027397096.1, from coordinate 8,849,342 downwards.
CACCTTTCTATCCACCCCCTTTGGTGCCCAAGTTATCCAGGTCTCCTCAACTTTTTCTAGAAAAGACTTCAGCTTCCACGCACTTTGGAGTCATAATTACCACAGCACTACATCTTCATTTCTGGTTCCAGCCCTACTCTCCCATTCCCCCTTCCTGATCTTGAGATTCTGGAAGGCCTGGAAAAGGGGAGTAATGCTTTGGTGATATGTTGTCCCTCTACTAAGTTTTCATCTTTATCCCTTTGTTTGTCTAGGGTAGGAGGTAAGTAAGGGCAGAAAGTGATTTATTCTTCATATTTACTCAAGATTAAAAGTAAAACTCTTGGGTTTGCTCTGTCCAAGAGTAGGAAATGCCAAGAGCCACTATTGGTCACACACACACACACACACACACACACGGTTAATGCAATCTTTACATCTTTTTTCCTTCAACAAGCTAAGCAGGGAGCAAGCTAAAGAGAAGGAACATATCACCTTAGAAGAGATTAAAGAGACATATCACAAGGCGCCTGGGTGGCTCAGTTGGTTAAGTGTCTGCCTTCGGCTCAGGTCATGATCCCAGGGTCCTGGGACCCAGCCCCGCATCCGGCTCCCTGCTCAGCTGGGAGCCTGCTTCTCCCTCTCCTTCTGCTGCTCCCCCTGCTTGTGCTCTCTCGTACACTCTCCCTCTCTCTCTCTCAAATAAATAAATAAAAACTTTTTAAAAAGTATGTAAGTAAGTAAGTAAATAAATAAATAAATAAATAAATAAAGGGATGTGACACCTTGGAAGGTTCAGGCAGTGTCTCATGGAAAGAGAAATGCTGTATTAAAGAGAATCACTGCCATGTGTGGGTAACAACTGCCAGCACATGAGGCTGAAGTCACAGTCAGGTTGGAGGCTGCATGCCATGGTCTGTAGATCGTAGTCCATAGAAAACCCAATTCATCTCCCCATGAGAGATCCGGGGAGACTGACGCTGGGCTCCATGCTCAGTGACATTGTGGCTGGTCAGACTTTTCCTAGGCGACTGAGAGCCATAGTTTTAGCATAGAGCCTTATCAGTGCTGCCACAGTCTTTCTTTCAAACCTGAGTAACTTGTTTATAATATTCACTTTTCAGGCAAAAACCCATTTCCATCTTCTTCTTTTTTACTTTTTGCAATAACAACAGATTCTTTAAAAAACTTTTAAGATTTATTTATTTATTTTAGGAGGGAGGGGCAGAAGGAGAGAATCTTTTTTTTAAGATTTTATTTATTTATTTGAGAGAGAGCATGAGTGGGGGGAGGGGCAGATGGAGAAGCAGACTCCCAGCTGAGCAGGGAGCCTGATGCGGGGCTCCATCCCAGGACCCTGGGATCATGACCTGAGCTGAAGGCAGTGAAGGCAGACGCTTAACTGACAGCCACCCAGGCGCCGAAAGAGAGAGAGAGAGAGAGAGAGAGAGAGAGAGAGAGAGTCGGTCTTAAAGAGACTCTGTCCGAGCTGAGTCCCAAGCCCAATGCAGGGCTCTATCTCACGACCCTGAAATCATGACCTGAGGTAAAAATCAAGAGTCAGCTGTCAGCTGCTTAACTGACTGTGCCACCCAGGTGCCCCTCAATAAAAACATATTTAAAAAATAAATCTTACATAAACATTCTTATGATTTTTTAAGAACAATGTTTGCCATTTGACAAAGCGGGGTGAAACCTCACCACAACAACTTTATTCAGAGGAGGGATGAGGCATCCTTTACAAGTGTTTATACAAATCACACACATGAGAGAAGATGGTGGGGAGAATCTCAGTTCTCTGGCCCTCAGCACCAACACTGAGATCCAAGAGCATCCTGAGGTTGTCCCAGTGGGTGACTATACTCTCCCTGAAGGAGCCCAGTTGGTATGTGTCCAATGCTCTACTTGCTTTTGCAGGTATAGGAAAGTGGCTCAGAATATTCTCTCTGTACCCTCCCTCAGATCTTTAGATCACTGAGAATGAGTGTGGGAGGCAGAATAATGGCCTCCCAAAGATGCCCACACCCTAATCCCCAGAACCTGTGAGAGATGTTCTTATAAGCCATGGGGAATTAAGATTACAGAGATAATTAAGGATGCTAATCAACTGACCTTAAAATAAAGAGATTATCCTGGATCATCTGAGTCTGTAATCACAAGGGGCCTTCCGTGTGGAAGCAGGAAACAGAAGGGTCATTGTCAGAGTGGTGTGCAAGGTGAGAGAGACTTGACCAGCCACTGCTGGTTCTGAAGATGTAAGGGGGTCATGAGTCAGGGAATGCTGGCAGTCTCTCGGAGCTGGAAAAGCCAGAAAACAGATTCTGCCCTAGACCTCCAGAAAGGAAGGCAGTCCTCTTTACACGTTGATTTTGGCCCAGTGAGACCCAACCTGCTCACCAATCTAAATTTTATAATCAGACATTATGTACAGTAGCAAATATGCAACACCACCTGAGGTATTCTAGCAAATCACCTCTTCCTGCCAACACACACACACACACACACACACACACACACACACACAC